>NW_022900948.1:4170820-4253201 GCF_012274545.1 Fukomys damarensis | reverse complement strand
TGATGTAGAGGGTAGAGGAAATAAGTGATGATGTTTGGGATAGAATAGGAGGAAAATTAAATGAAAAATTAAGGAGTCATAATTCTGACAGTGTGCCAGCCATTGCATTTTCTTTCTGGTCTTTAATAAATGAGTGCTTACAAAAAAGGGACATACAAGGCTTAGATAAACACCTCTGCCTACCTAGTGTTAACCCCTTAGATGGGGACACAAGCTCTCCCCATGGGAGTATTTGGACCCCTTCCGAAAGGCAGTGTTGGAATAATCCTAGGAAGGAGTAGTTGGATTTTAAAAGGGCTTCATATTCATCTAGGAGTCATAGATGCAGATTATACGGATGAAATAAAAATATTAGCTTCATCACCTGAGGGCATTACTGTTATCCCTGCTCAGGAGTGAATAGCACAGATATTGCTTTGTCCTTATATAGAACAAGGAAAGTTTTTATTTCCTCAAAATAGGAAAGATAGAGCCTTTGGGTCTTCTGATGCATTTTGGGTCACGCCTATCCAACAAGATAAACCTGAATTAACAATTTGGATTAATAAAAAACAATTCAAGGGAATTTTAGATACTGGAGCTGATGTGAGTGTGATAGCTCAACAACAATGGCCCAAGAATTGGCCTGTCCAAGGTACAGCCACCAGCTTAAAGATTTATTGTATGTCGGTGGTGCTAGAGTAGAGCACCAACAATTGTGTAATTTATTAGAATTTGTAGAAATAGTTTGTCCTTGGTTTCCTTTCTTTGCTTCTGTGTCTTTCTTTTCCTGTTAATATCTGAACTGGTAATTTGTGATCTGGATCATTTTGGAGGGAGGGAGGTCCAGGCAGACATGCTAGTGGACTCCCCGCAGCAGGGGCCAGAGAGGTTCTTTGCCCCTCTGGTAGGAACTCTGTCTCTCTGTTTATGGGGAGGGAGGTTAGTTTTTTCCCCTCCTCAAGACCCTCTCGTCAGAGTGTTCTTCTGGTTTTGGAACAGGAGATTAAGGAGATTCCCTGACAGAGTCCCTGGTTCTTCTTTCGGTTTGATCTTCATAAGTCTTTGTTTTACATCGTTTGGCTTCTTTTGCTTCAGCCTAGGAGTTGCTCACCCTTCTGCTCTGCGACAGTCAGCTGTTAGTGAAAACTAGTTTTGGTAACACCTCTTGTCCATTGTTTTATACTGCGATTATAGGGTTAACTTGCTCTTTTAGGTTAATGGGCCAGATCTTGGGGCTACAGAAGAATATATGTTATGGGGTTATAATTTGGTTTAGTCCTTTTCTTTGAAAAGTTTTCACTTTTAATTGTGAAGGTGAAATATTTAGCATGATTTGTAAGCTCAGGCATGTCTTGTTTTTGTATTTGAACTTCTTGATGAGGTTAAGATGTTGTGATAGCTATTATTGCTGCAAGACAAGCACAGAATTCTGCTTGTGTTTAAGGGTTAGACAAGGAATTAACATTTTGAGGTAATATGCAAGGACATTCAGTGTTGAAGATAGAAACCTAATTGTTTTAGTAGATAAGGTAAGGTCATTATTTATATCTGTTTAGCTACTATAGCTACTCTTAACTATTTTAATTGTTTCTAAGATTATTTTGTACAAGCCTGCTAGTTTCAGTATGTGTATACTAGTGTAACTTCTTATGTATGGTATAATAGCTTTTGACACACAAATTGTATGGATTTGTAGGATTTCTTTTAAATCATTTTATTGAGATAATCTTGTATATCATTATGTGATACAGTGTAGTATTTTATTACATTTACATATTGTGAAATGATCGACTCAGGATGCTTAGGTTCTCTATCATTTCAAACATTTATCATTTCTTAGTGATGAGAACATTCAGAATCCTGTCTTGTAGCCATGTTGAAGTACTCTTCAGTATTGTTGACTATAATAATCAGTGTAATAGAATGCCAGAACTTATTCTTCCCATCTGGCTGTGACTTTGACTTTGTATCTGTTGACCAGCCTGTCCCTCCCCACACACGCTCCAAGCGAGGGCATGTTCTAAACTGACTATAGACCAAAATAAAGAACAAAATAGTAGTTTGTTACAGAAGGCTGATAGTAAATGAGATAGAAAAATATTAGGAAAGCTATAAGTAAGAGTTGTACTTTTAACATGAAAGGTTTTTGTATGTTCCTCTTGTCTTTACCTAAGAATGTAGAGAATGTTTATGGAAATGATTTATAAAATGTTTGATTGTTGGTTTCAAGTTTGTTATAAAAGGTTTACATTTACAGTCAAGAAGAGTATTCATTCCTTTAACCCTAATTCTACAAGAGATCTCTGTTAATTTTGACCTGCAAAAATTTTGACTAGTCATAACAAAAAGATTTTATAGTTCAATTGGCCAAAACCATCTGAGTGCACTCGTTAAAATTGTCTTATATGTTTGTCTGTCTTAAGTGTTATATGTTTGTCTGTCTTAAATGTTTAAAGATGTTTGTATGTTTTTGATCAGAATGACGTCAAATGCAAGTGGATTGTTGGTTTCTACAACCTGGCTTTATAGGATCAAATAAAAAACTTAAAAGATAATTAAATACAACCTTTAAGTTTGGATACGCTCCTGTTGGTGAATAAAGAAGCAGCTGCTCAGAAAATTTATTCTGATCTTTGTTCACTAATGGAAGCTACCAAAATAATTTTCATAGCCTTATAAAAAGATATGCCTTGTTAAATATGTTGTTAAAAATGTCTATATTGGTTATCATCAAAGGTCTGAATTGTAAATATGTTATTGTAACATGTTTCTGATGGTTATCTTCACAATATACTATTTTCTATTTAAAACAAAAAACAAAAAAAAAGGGGGAGATCCTGTTGATGCAAAGCTACATTTAAGGACATAAGAATTCATGTCTGGTATACAGGATGTATTTATATTGTTTGACCATGCAGGTTTTCCAGCATATTGTTTGTGATGGTGACCTTTTGGTCTAGGTATTCTCCCTTCTCTTCTGCTCCACCTACTTATGGTTACAGATATGTTTATAGACCTACCACTATCCCTGAACAGCTTGATGCTGGGTTTCCACTGAGGAGACTGGATTGGGACCCCAACACTGGAGCAGCAGAGAGAACTCTAGGATGTGTCTTGGTGCACCAGCAGAGACTTTATTGTCCAGAACAAGGATTTAATGGGACTGGTGAATTAATAAGACATCTCAAGGGTTTTTGGACTGGTCACTCGAATATTCCATGGACTTAAGCTTGTCTGTAGGACTTTGGTGAGCAGATTCACGTTTTCCTCAAACCAACATTTGGAAACCTGCTGCTGCATTGGGAGAAATACGCTTATTGTCAGATGTCAAAGTTACTAGCCTTAGTTTGAATGTTTTTGGCATGGGGCCTCTAATATGTGAAATATCATAAATACTGTGTTATCTCAAATCAGGTTTATATACAGCACAAAACATTACATGCGCTCATGGACCTTAAGGAAGGGTCCTCCGAAAATTTGGGCATTTACCTCGCTCAGATAAAAAGAGCTTCAATGAGGGTCCGGAAAGTCAAAGACGGGTAAGACGAAAAGGTTTGACTGATCAACCTAAGACAGGGGCTTCTGTTAAATCTTTATCATGTTATAGGCCTGTAAGACAGATGACCCCAATGACGGGTAAGACAGCCAAATGCTTTTCCCAACCTAAGACAGGCTCGGACATGCCTATACTTTCTCTTAAGCTTCTTCTTGCTATGGAACCAAAGTTTTAAAACAAAAAGGGAGGAATTGTGGGGATCATGAGTATTGGTTGTAAGTACTGTTAACTCTAGTAACTCCATATGTGTTAAGCTTCTCCAGTTGAGCAGATAGAGTGTTTCCTTTGTGGAATTCCTGAAAGTTACAGTTCCTTGTCTCTGACCTTTAGATGTGTGGTTGTCCGGGTTACTACTACTCAAGGTGGGTTGTTTTGGTGAACCTGTTTGCTCTTTTCCTGTGTGACCTTTCAGTTACTATGGTAAACCCATCCCATAATAGTTTGTGGTTTTTTGCTTTAAAAGGCCGGTGCTTGCCAGCAATAAACACCGCCTTGATCAGACTCTTGTTTTGGCGTCCTTCCTTTCTCTCTGCCCCATCTCCACCCCGCTGCTCTTTCAGGTTTGAGGCACTGCTGGACAGTGCTCTGTGTCGCCAGCTCGTGACAATGGGTCATTGAATAAAGGCATAGTGATATTTATGTGAACTCAGCAACAATTTTTAAAATATTTTGTCTCAGATTTTTTTTTGAAATCGCTAAGGTTTTAGTCCTCTTACAGCTGCAATTAAAATTATGACAAAATATCAGACTTATACATAATCTCCATTAGTGGAGGGTCTACAGGTTGACAAGTTACATTCAATATTTTAGTCTCCAAAAAAGTTTCTAGACATCACTCTTTCCCAAAACTGTCTTTTTATTTTAGTGCTTATTCCTTGACTATACTTGCTCTAATTTCTTTAAAAAATTTTTTATTCTTTTTTTTTCAAATTTTTTTGGTACTTTATAGGTATATGGTACAGTTACATTCATCTTTTGGATCTTGAATCTTTACATAATGTATCTGCTTCTTATTTTTTCCCTATAACTCTGCCCTCTCTTCCCCCCCTCCACCCTTCCCTATCTACAAAGACTTTGTTTCCATGTTTTCCTTTTCTCATATTTTTTCTTTTCCCTTGTTTCCTTTCCTTTTCCTTTGTTTATTCTTGCTTATAGGCTACCACACTGAAAGTGATCATACAGATAATATCAACAACAAATGCACCAAAAATTTTCCCAAAATCCACCAGATTTACCTTATATAGAGTGTATAATTACTAAATTACCATATCATTTTAATTTAAGGCCCATTAAATTAGCTCCCTAGAAGGGACCCCTAACTGCAGTCTTCCCTACATTGACACTTTTCAGCTCAAAGTAGTTAAGTGAAACCTGTGCCCCTGCTGCCTAATTACAAATGGGGATAGCCCTTTCAAAAAAGAGCTTCTTATAGACAGCTAGGCCAGTAAAATACATTGTAGGTGCCTATAACCTATACAGAAAAGCCATTGTTGTGTGGACTCACTTTTCCCTAAAAACACACTTACATAAACAAGAAAGGGGGAGTACAGCTACCTGCACAAGCTCAATTAGATTTTGTCACCTTCTCTAGTTACCTTCATTCAAAAACTTTTCAAATCCATTGATACTGCAATGATACTAAGGTATATCTACAGACATGCCCTAGGCACAAATGTTGTCTGAGGTTGTCCTAACATGTTATATGACTCAATGCAATTAATAACATAGGAGTGAGACTGTATGATTGCATTCCTACAGAGGACAAACTCAGACCTGCCTTTGGCTTATACTTTTCCTTGGGAAGCACTTGCTTTGGTACCTATTTTTAACAATTAGTCTGATGTCTTTGGGTGGGGGGCTGTTGTGATGCTCATATCTCTCCTACATGTACCACCTATAATTATGTTTGTGTCACTTCCCTTCCTTACAGAGAGTCATAGTGGGATTGGGAAAAGGTTGCTGCACATTTAACGGGTATCTTTCATCATGCCAATCTCAGCCTAGATCGCCAAAAGCTTAATAAACAGATTTTGTCCACTCAACATGCTCGTGTTTGTTTCCTAACCCCTGAGGACAAGGCAAAATTGGTTTTTGATTTGTTAAATGGATTCAACCTCTTCAATCTGGCCAAATATAGTATATCTATGATCCTAGGAATTCAGATTTTCATGTTGCTACCAATGATTTGTTTGCTAGTCCTCTGCAGAGTCTTTGAGGACACCTAGCCGAACTTGAGACAACATCATCACAAGGTGCAGCTGCAAAGCAGAACAGGGGGAGATGCTGGGATCACTGCATTGCAGATTACTATGGTCAGGCCTAACTTGCCCCCTTCTGTGGATGAGACCTGGGCTCTGCACAGAAAGAGGAACATGCATCTTTTTCACTTCCACCCATGGATGAGGCAGGGCCCTGCGGGAGGAGAATGTGCAACAAGAGGGCATGCTGGAGCAAGGCCTGGCCTAGAAAAGGACATGTCTTCCTCCCTGTCCATTCCCCATAAACCAACAAAGCATGATGTTCTGTAGACCTTAGCTACTCAACTGTGGTTATAGACCAGCCTGTTTTGCTTCCCCCTGCACTTTACTTCCCTTAACTCTACCACTATAAACAAATGTGCTACAGTTGCCTGGTGGTCTTTTTCTCCCATCAGGAGGAGGAGCCCCACCTGGCCAAGGCTTTGTTTCTCTTTGGTCTTTTGTATCTCTTTGTCTTTTTGTTTTCTTAATCTCCCACCATCATTTCTCTCTCTTTGGACCCTTCAGCCACACAGGCCATGGCAAGTGATAGCCTCACTTCTGGACATCAAACATTCACTAATGAAAAAAAAGAGCTAAAATACTGAAGATGAAAATAAAGTGTTTGTAGATGGGGAGGGGAGGAGGGGGTGAAGGGAGGGCAGAGGTAAGGGGAAAAAATGAGAATCAAGACTTGACATGTAAAGGTACATGATCCCAACAATGAATGTAACTGTACTGTATCCCTAAAATGTACCAATAAACTCAATAAAATTAAAAAAAAAATAAATAAAAATCTTCTTTTGGAAAAATGAGTGAAATCAGTAACGAGAAACTCCATACTTTGATTTTTTTGCTTATATCTAGAAATTAATATATAAAAATATTAGCACCTTATTGAAACACTTTGGCCTTAAAAAACAACACCTTGGACCGGTGTTTCTAAGCTATAAAACTTACTTATTGATGCATTAAGTAAAATCAAATATGATAATTTATACCTACCATAACTGGCACTCATGACAAGATGGAATATTAAAAACAAAGGCAGGAAAGAAAGAAGAAAATAAACAAGGAAGTAGGGAAGGAAGGCCATTAGAATGTTGTGATTACTACATTCATTTATTGGGCTCAATGATGTCCAGTTAAATCTTCACAATATGTCATTTTCTCATTTTATTTACAGGAAGAACAAAGCAAAGAGGTGAAGTAATTGAACTATGTTTCCACCATTATCAGTATAAACACTTGGTTACATGCATTCAAACACTGTTCCTTTGTACTCTGTTATCAAGGTGGCACTTAGTAAAATGACCCTAAACAAACAAGTATACATAGGCAAAATGATTTGCAGCAACAAAAACAACCATAATGGTGAAGTTATGGCATGGTAATTGGTTTTAATCATTATTGAAAAGAACATCAGAAAAGCTAGAGCAGGGCTAGATTTAGCTCCGTGGTGCTGCAGCCTGCTTTGCAAGCATAAGGACCTGAGTTTGATCAAAATGAAAAAAATCTAGAACATCCAATAATACTAATTATAGATTAGCTAGTCATTAAATACTTCCAAAAATAATTTATTTTATCCTATAAATTTGATCTTATTATTTGCAATTTATTCACTAGTGCTTCTAAAATTTCAATATTATGCTCAGTGCAAAAAAGGGGTAGATGTCAAATGATGGAATTTCTGACTCCAAAATTTGATCTAAAAAGCATTATGCAATATTGTTTCCAAATTAACTTGTTAGCATAAAAGATGGTCAAAATAAGCCCAAAAATGGCTAGGGTGTTAGCTCAGTGGTTCTAGTGCCTGCCTTGCAAGCACAAGGTCCCAAGTTTGACCCTGGAACCCCCCCACAAAAAAAGCCCAAAGAGTTAGTAATATAATTTTCTGACTTTTGCTCCAGAAATTTGAAGATGAAACTCATTGGGTGATAGTAGGAACTATAAAAACACATGTGTGTTGTTTTATGATAAATAACGAAGTAGAGATTAACCACTGATGTTATTTTGTAAAGGTTCCATTCCAGGCAATAAAAGTGAAGGAAAAGAGGAAAGTGAGACAGGTCAGGAAAGAAAGCAAAGAATGGAATTCTGAAACCATGGGAACCACAGTTTCACAGAAGTCACAAAGAGACTGTTGCATTAACCATTTCTTTAGGAGTCAGTGGATCAGCAAGAGGCACGAGGGATTTATCTACCTAGATCCCATCTATTCTTACCTGCTTAAACCTACCTGTTTTTAAAGTTTTGTGTCACAGAGAGGAAACTGTTCTGTACTTCCAGGTTGTATCAGCCAGTGTAGAATTTTCCTGGAGTGAAGAATTGATGGAAAGGGCCAGAGCCTCTTAGAATTGGTTGAACTCAGAAAACTTAGGTAGTTTTCTGGCTGGAGTCAGAACAAGTAGTTGAAGATTTAAGTAGGAGCTGAAATTGAGAGAAAGTGTGGAGTACAGCAGATGGTCTCACAGACAATGTAAGATCATCAGGAGGATACAGGGGGCAAGAAGGTAAAACTTAAAGTAAGAGAAAGGCATCGAGAGAATATTTCCCTTCAATAGTTAACATTCACTTTCTTCCACCCTCAATTCTCTTCTTAATGTCTAGTAGCCACTAACAAGTCTTTTCTCCATTTCATAGTTTTGTCATTTCAAAAATACTATATTAATTGGACCATGCAGTATGTATCCTTTCAGAACTGGATTCTTTTGCTCAGTATTATTCTATTGCATGCATCATTAGTTTATTCCTTATTGTTGCTCATTTGCTCCTTTCTTAGTGCAAAATAGCAATATATGGTATGCATATGCCAATGTTGGTTTAATCTTTCATTAATCCACAGAAAAACATCTGAGTTGTTTTCAAATTTTGGCCATTATAAATAAATAAACGTGTTATAAACATTTGTGAAAAGGTTTCATGTGAACATAAGTTCATTTCCTAGAGACAAATGCTCAAGAATATAATTACTAACTTGGAGCAGTTGCATGTCCAGTTTTCTTCTTTTTTCATATTGTGTGAGTTATGCTAGTGTTTTCCTTTTTATCTGTAGTGGTTCATTTTATCTGACTCTCCAAATTTATATTCATGTTCAACTTTTGTCCTTTAGATGTCTCTAGGGCGTGCAGCAATATACACCATTTCTTTCTATTACTGAAATTTTGTATATTCTCTGTTTTTCTTTTTTTTGTCAGTCGTCTTAGAGATTAGCCAATTTCATGGATTTTTTTTTTCAAAAGGCCAGCTTCTCCTCATTGATTTTCTCTGATGTTGTTCTGTTTTTGGCTTCAAATAGTGCTTCTCTTATCTTTAGTAATCCATTTTGGTTTATTTATCTTTAATTTGTTCTTCTATTTCTAGGTTCTTTAGATGGGAGTTTAGATTACTGTTTAAGACTTTTCCTTTTTTCTAGCACATGACAACACTAGCTCACAAATTTTGATATGTCATACTTTCATATTCAATTCAATATATTTGTTTCCATTGAGATTATTTTTTATGAATTATTGAGAACTGTTCTTTTTCTCTATGTATTTGAAAATTGTGCCATTATCTTTTTGTTGTTGCCATTTAGTTTGATTCTATTGTGTTCACAGAGCAAACTGTGAAAGATTTTTTTTTTTTTGAGATAGGGTCTTAATATGTAGTTCAGGCTGGCCTTGAACTTCCTATGTAGCTCCGACTAGCATTGCTCTCATAGTGATCCTCTTGCCTCAGCCTCCCAAGTGCTGGGATTACAGGCATGCTCTGCCATATCCAGTTTTATTTTTTCTTTTTCATTTGTTGAGGTAGGTTATGCACCAAGGATATCATCACTCTTGGTACATATTCAAATAGACACTTAAAAAGCATGTATTGTCTGTAGCTGTCAAGGAGATTAATATATGGTTGATTAAATATTATTATTTGATATATTGTTGTTGTGTACATCCTTGCTGATGTCTCATTATGTCTGTTGTTGAAAAAAGGATGCTTAACTCTCTACATTAAATTGTATGTTTATCTGTTTCTTTTTTAAGCTGTACCATTGCCTCCTCCAAATAATTTGTGGCTCTCTTGTTTGGTGCATAAACATTTATGACTGCTATGTCTTCTAAGTTGATAGCACTTTTTATCAATGTATACTGTTTTGCTGTTTTCTTGTGATTTTTGTTGTTCTAAAATCTATTTTACCTGATATTTATATATCCATTTCACTATTTTTTAAGAAATGATTGCATGATGTACTTTTTCTATCATTTTAATTAACTCACCTGTATATTATGTCACAGTGAAATTTTAGCAGAGAGAATATATTTGGCTCATTATTTTTTATCTACTCTGCCAATCAGTCTTTAATTGGTGTATTTATAAAATATCCATGTAATTTAATTACTGCTATTTTACAGCTTAATCTTGCCTTTGCATTTACTGTTTTCATTTTGCTTTCTCTTCCTAATTTTCCCTGTTTTCTTTTCCCTGTATTTTCTTCATTTTTTTGGGTGTGGTACTGGGGATAGAGCTGAAGGCCTTCCACTTGTGAGTCAGGCAGCAGAACCACTGAGCTACATCCCCAGCCTCTGTTTTCTTAATCTACATTTGAGAATTCTATTTTCATTTAACTGGAATTGGTTTCTCTTCTTTCTTATTAATTGTTAAAAAATTAAATGCTACAAGATTCTAGATTTTGTATAAATATTTTATTTAAACTGTTTCCTCTGGCACTGCTCTAACAAGAGAAATGGGTAGAATAAAAGCATAGGTTCCCCAGCTGGCCTTGACTGACATCTGATATAGAAGGTTTCCTTGTTAGAGGTAGAAGTTCTAGTCCTTCCTCCCTAAGTATTCACTATTTGTGTGTGATAGAAGTGCTTAATTACTGTTTGCATTTGGCTACATTGATCGAAAGGGAGTAAGAGGAAAGCGGCTTCACTGCCATTAGGCAGTGGTGAAAGTTCTGCCTCTCCCTCAGACCTCCTTCAATGCTTCTGTCATGTATAATTACCTCTGGGAGGCAGTTAAAAGCTAATCTTACTGAGAAATATCTGTTCATTTCAGATGCCCATTTTTCAAAGGTGTCCTTATATTTGGGGGGCTGATTGTTTTGAGTTCTTTATATATTCTAGATAATACTCCTTTGTCTGAGGAGCAGCTGGTAAAAATTTTTTCCCACATTGTAGATTGTCTCAGTTCTGTTGATGGTTTCTTTTGCAGTGCAGCAGACATTTCTCAGACAAAGAAATAAAAACAGCAAGTAAATATATGAAAAAACGTTCCACATCACTGGTCATTCAAGAGATGCAGACAAAAACAACACAGAGATTCCACTTCACCCCACAAAGAATGGCTGCTATCAAGAAATCACACAATAACAAATGTTGGCAGGGTTGTGGGCAGAAAGAAACCCTTCTCCATTGTTGGTGGGAGTGCAGACTAGTGCATCCACTATGGAAATCAATATGGAGATACCTCAAACAGCTGGGACTAGAGGTTCCATTTGACCCAGCCATCCCTCTGCTGGATATCTTTCCAAAAGAATCATATCACAATGATACATGTACACCTATGTTTATAGTGGCACAGTTCGTAATAGCTAAAACTTGGAAATAGCCCATATGCCCATCATTTAGAAACTAGATAAAGATGTGGTTTTTCTATGAAATGGAATACTACTCAGCCATAAAGAATGAGAAATTAGATTCATTCGTAGGAAAATGGATACATATTGAGGATATACTCCTAAGTGAAATAAATAAGTCACATGTGTAAATACCGAATAGTTTCTCTGGTGTGAAATACTATAATAGTACATAAGATTCTAATGAGATAATTGACAATGTGAAATAGGAAGAAAAGGGCTAAAGGAGTAGGGGAAGTGGGAAGGGTAGGGGAAAGGTGGTAAGGGAAAAGAAAAAACAGGAGAAAATGAAAAAATGGAAATAAAATGTTTGTAAATGGGGAGGGGAGGAGGGGTTGAAGGGAGGGCAGGGATAAGGGGGAAAAAATGAGAACCAAGACCTGTCATGTAAAGGTACAAGATCCCAATAATGAATGTAATTATACTGTATACCTAAAATGTACCAATAAACTCAATTAACAAAATAAGTAACAAACAAAAAAAGCTAATCTTACTGTATGTTTTCACTAACACTGAGGGATGAGGGCCTCAGTGCATTTGCAAGTTTCAGATTCTACTAGTCCATCTCTGACCTCAACTTTGGGGCATGGTAGGTAGAGATTAGGTTATTCTATTAGATCTTGTTGAAAGGGAAATCTAGGATCCCCTTATGTTTCTTCCTGGTTATTTGTCAGTGTGTGTGTGTGTGTGTGTGATGTGAGTGTGTGTGATGTGATGTTTGGCCAGAAACACACATGTGCTGTGGTCTGAATGTTTTCATCTTCCCCAAATTCATATGTTGATGTCTTTAACTCCAGTGATGGAATATGTAGATGAGGCCTGTGAGAAATAATTACCATTCAATTATGTTGTAAGAGTTTGATGATTATGGCAGGATCAGTGGCCTTTTAAGAAGACAGTACACCCCCTAGACTGGTGATGGAACCCAGGGATTTTTGAATTACTTCCCTACTCTTTAAAATTTTTTTTTTTTATTTTGAGACATATTCTCAGTAAGTCACTAGATTTCTCAGACTACCTCAAACTTGTGATTGCAGTGTCTCATACTCTTTTTTGTGTGTGAATCTACCAAGAAAGGCCATGAGAGAATAGAGCAAGAAGGCAGCCACACACAAGCTAGGGAGACTCCCTTCAAGAACAGAAACCAGCAAGTGAGTTGGTCTTAGACTTCCCAGCTTCCAAAATTATGAGCAAGTAAGTTCTATTGTTGAAGCTATCCATTCTACAGTTAGGGAAGCTCAAAAAGTCATATACATAGCTACTATGTAATATGTTTCTGTCTTGATAGGTTTTTACATTTCATTCATGACCAGAAAGAGGAAGCATATTCTTGTTTTGGTTGCTGTTTGTTTGTCTTCTCATGTATCTCTGAATCTTGCTGGCTTCTTGATCTATAAGTCTAGGTATATGAGCAAAAACTCACCATCCAGTAGTTCTGTTGTCACAGATTCCTAGCAGTCATTTCTTTCTATATTTTGGAATTCTTATGTTTACTTGATATAATTTCCAGGCCCTTTAATTTTATATGGGAGAAAGAATAGGGAAAAGTACATTAAGAATTCCTGAAGTCATCTTTTATATTCTCATTTTTAGAAAATTGTGAATTCACAAATACAATGCAACTATTGACTAGAATATATAATTAGCCAAAACATTCTATTTTATTATACTAGATAATGAAATTATTAAATGATGAAAGCATAATCATACTGAATTACAAGGCGTTATTATCTAATCTATTTAATGACTACTCTCTCCTTAGGTAATCCGATACATTTTACATTGATTGTTTAATAGTGTGCACAGCAACTTTTCACGACAGGAACTTTTGTATTTTCTGTTTTACAGATAAGGAAACTGAGGCTTAAGGAAGGTAATTAAAATTTTTAAAGTCCTTTATGTATTCTAGAGACAAGCTTTGGATCCAGACAGTTCCACTTCAGAGCTGATGCTTTAACCATTGTTTGTGTACAATTGATTCCTCTGCCAAGAAAGGTCAGTCAGCCTTTCTCCACATTCAAAGCTCATTTTTTAAAAATTTTAAATGAGCACTTTTTAAAGCTCATTTTAAAGTTAAGCCTAAATAGAATATTCTTTTAATGAAACCTTCCTTAAAGCCATAGCTGATCCTTTCATATTCTGTTCTCCTATAATTCTTTATTCATACAATTTCTATGTTCAGATATTTCCACTGTTTTGTTAGTTTGCTTGTCTCCTCTTCTTTCACTGTTGATTCCTTGATGGGAGGCACTGTAGCTCATTCATCTTTATACTGTCATTACCTGACAGTTTTGGGGGGGAGCTCAATGACTATTGACTGGAACTGATAAAATGAATGGATAAGTTAGATTTATCAATCAAAACCTAACAAAGTACATAATAGGCTCATGTTACAGGAAAGGAATCTATAATTAGCAAATCTAGACATAACTGTAGAACATAATAGCATAATTATATAACGACAATTTTTGTTGTAAATTAAATATAGTTTTTGGAATTGAGGTCATGTAGAATACAAAATATATTCACTTAAGTGAGACTGAGATATATTTAAAAAGTATTATGGTATAGTACAAAAGACTGGGAAACTTTCAAGTCAGATATTCTTTTGTTCAAATCCCTTTTTTCCCTCATTCTAATCTTATGGACTGGGCATAATCATTTACAATCTAGGAGCCTCAGGTTCATCATCTGGAAAATGAGAGTGATTTCTCCCTCATTTTAAATATTAGGATTAAATGAGTTCACTGTGTAGAAAATGATTCATGCAAAATAACTTCTCATTTGTTTCCCCACTGATTGTCTGCCAGCCCTGAATTTTTAAGTCAAAATTCATTTATCCTAGATGATTTTCTCTAAAACTGACAATAACAACATTTAGTAGTAATACTTGTAGTAAGTATACTATTACATCAATGATAAAATCTAAGGAGATTAAAAATTAATCTCAATACTCATTTTAAACTTGGTAATGGCTTTCTAAATTTTAAGCATTTTGATTTGAATCATGCATTTGCATTTTCATTGAAATTATCTACTGGAGCCATAACTTTTAAATAGATTTTTAAAATGCCAACTAGATATTATATATATTTATGGTATGAAACATATTTTGATATAGGTATACATCATGAAATGGTTGAATCAAACTGTTTAACATATTTATTACCTCACGTATTTATCAATTGTCTGGTTAAAATGCTGTCTAAGCACTTTTCAAGTTGTTAACTACAATTACATCATCATAAAATAGTACACTTATTTATATTTTTGTATTTTTCCTCTATGTTTCTCTCCTGGAATCTTCCAGGTTCACAGGATGAGATCTTTGGAAAACAAGCTTGGAAAGGCTAACAGGCAGTGGGAAGACAGAGCATTACCCTAACCCCCATAAAATCAGTTGGAATTTGTGGTTCAAGCATCTTTATTGGCTGAAAATGGTGGAAATCTTATTACAAAACTTCTTGCTGTTGCTTTTGTGTTCATTTCTACAAGGCTTTTCTTTTTAGAAGTGATCTTTCTAAATAGATATTTAGCATAGTAGATAGGGAAGAAAGAGTTCAGATTTTAGGAAATTTTATTGTTCAAAATAACATAAAACTGGTTTCAGTGATGAGTAACCTGTACTTATATCTAGCAGGTGGCAAAGGGTCAGGAATAAAATAATAGGTAGCCCTTAAATAAATGGAAATATATTTCCTAAAGTAATTTGCAGGGTTGAAGGACAAATGAATTCAACCACTCAAATAGTACTTTTATACTTTAAAAAATGTATGTCTTACAATTTATAATCCTTTTTAAACCTATAAATATATCATAAAATAAGAATTTCTCTTGGATACAAATGTTAACAAAGCATTTCTAGTACAACCTGTATGAATCTAAGCACATTTTGCACATGTCTGTCCCTTCTCTAGGATTGTCTACATGCTGCGCATAGAATGTTTGGGTCCCTCCAAAACTCCTGTGTTGAAATCTTTACCTCCAATTCCTTTGGGAGGTGACTGCATCACAATAATAGAGCCCTCATGAATAGGTTTAATGCTTTTCTGCTTCTATGAGGCTTGTTCCCACTATCATGTAAGTTTTTAGCAAGAAGAAAGTCATCAGGGAGAAAGTTTGTCTTCAACAGACACCAAATTTGCTATTATGATCTTGGAATTCCTAGTCTCTGAAACTGTGAGAAATGAATTTCTGTTGTTTTAAGCCCCTCAGTTTTTGGTATTTTGTCATAGTACACCTTAGGAGCAAAAACATTAACTGCGTCACATAAAATCAATTTCCAAATCAGAAATATCAAATCAGGTGTGACTATTCATCATACCACAGATTCGATTGTTCACCAAGTCTAGCTGATGCCCTTTTAAAGCATCTTTGTACTTCCACTGCCATCTCTGCTAAGATGAGGCATGCAGCATCTCTCGCTCAGCCTGTGGCAGCAGTGTCTGCTTCTGAATCAGACAGTTTTCCTCAATGACACTTTTTCTTTCTCCTTCTTCAATAGACACAAAAAAAAACTATGTGTATGTCCTAGCCTCTTTGACAAGTAAGAGAAATCAATTCTTGAAGCTAAACCATTGACAGTTAGATATGACTAGAAATGACATGAGTAATTTGGGAACATGGCCTTTAAAAGAACATGTCATGGATTTCTCATATTCTTTCTTTTCTTCGGTCTTTCTCTCGTTTTTGTATTTTGGACCATCTATAATATAGATGTGAAGGATGGAAATGTAGCAATCATTTTGAATCATAACTTAAATGCCTAAAGTTAAGAATAATAAAGCAATGATATAGAAAAAAATTCAAGCCCTTGTCAATTGAGGAAGAATTTTGATAACCCCAAGTTGAAAATATACGTATTTCCTTTTATTTAAAATATTATTTTATTGTGTCTTATCATTTGCAGTTGTATAAAATTAGAGCCTGTTACTGCCCTTCTTTACATCACTGTCTTCCTCTCTATAAGAAATAGTGTTGTAGACCATCCCTTCTGAAACATAAACATCATCATGATGTTCTTGTATTTAACACTTACCATTTATAGGAAAATCAGAATTATTACCAAAGTTATAAAAGTCCACCATATTTTATTATTCATGCCCCTTGCCATTCTAGCATACACTACCGTGTGCTACACCCTATCTTTTAGCTAACCTGAGATACTCGTCTCCTAAACCTACTATGCTGATTTCCACCACTTCTTAAATTGTAGCAAGATAATCCTATTACAGTCTAAGTTAGATTCTGTCATTCTTTTGTTTGGAACTCTCAAGTGGTCCCTTATCTCACTGAGAGTAAATGTCAAAGTAGTCACAGGAGCCTTTACCTGAAGCCTTACCTGATTGATGACTCCTTTGAATCTTCATCTCTCCTGCTTACTCTGTTGCCATCTTTGGAGTCTGTAATATGCTTTAACTTCAAGAAATTTGCATATTAAGTTGTTTTTTTCCCACCTAGAATGATATTTCTTAGTCGTCTTTTCTCTCATACCACTTTTTCAGTGAGATTTTCTTTGGCCATCCCATCTAAAATTATGTTCTCTTTTTCTCTAAACCAACTCAAATGTTCTTTATTTCACTTTTTTATTTTTTCAACATGTGCCATTTTATTACACCATGTAATATATTTTACTTGTTTTATACTCAACTCCACTAAATGTAATCTTAATTATGAAAAGTTTTTATTTCTTTTCAGTGTTTCTTCCTCAGATCCTAGAAAAATATTGAAAGTACTCAACAACTATGTATTAATATTGACTGACTTTTCTCATATTTATGATAAATTCTTGCCATGAATACCAAATGATAACTCTGTGAAGATTGACATGACTATATCTTTCACAACAAAAATACATTAGTGCTTCCGTAAAAATAAAAATTTTTTTGCAAAAAATTTATTATTCTTATCTGGCAAGTGAAATTTAAAATAATATACAATTTCTCATGTGGTTATAAATATATTCCCCAGTAGAACATTAAGAGGACAATAATTTAATTTTTTCATAATGATCTAGTATTCTGGCTCTGTATATATCAGAAGTAATATTCATGGAGAGCCTTTTTTGTGTGTTCACTGTTGATACTCTTCTCCAAACCACTAAGTATGCATTCCATGTTTAAAATTGTTCAAGAAATGGTATAAATTCATGTTGTCTAGTGTTTTTCCATGTTCTGCTTTATGTGAGAACAATATGCTAGGAGAATGTTGACCATCTGAAGGTGCTAAATTTCTTCATTAACATTTATCTCATTGTTTTGTCTCTCTTCTTGTCATTTTTCATATAAGATCTCATATCCATTATACCTATATATAATGTGTATACCTGTTTGTGCCCTTATAGCATAAACTCTTTAGGAGCAAACTAATTTTCAGAGTATCTATACTAAATATCAATAACTTTTAGGTTATCTAGGACATTGTTAGTTATAAATGACAGAAAACATTAGGTGAAAATTGACTTAACCAAGAAAAGGTGTTGGGCTCTGTATGTATAATGTTCTCTCCTTAAGTGAGACAATAAAACATCGGTAATTGGTGCAGTAGTTGCGATACAACTGCTAGGAGCACTCAGATTAATATAATTCTTTGTCCTAAGGGTTCTCTATGAAACAGACTTAGATATGTTCATAGATGGAGAAATGAATATATAAATGGGAAATAAAACCTCCCTTCCCCAGAAATCAGAATAGACCCAGAATACCTTCATTCTGGTAAAATTGAATCATACTATTATCCACAGAAAAGAAGGATGCCACACACTGCTAGATCAGGGTATTACTACAGGTGGGAATGACATAAAAACCTGAAAGGATCAACGTGTGTGAAAGGAACAATGATGAATGTTGGAACAATCAACATTAATTAAGCAATCAACAGGGCTCAATAAGCATATAAGGGAATTCAGTTCTATTTGTTGGATGAATGCTCATTGAACTCTACTTGTTCTCAAAAGCTTGCAAATATTCAATTTAAGAGCTTGTAGAAATTTAGCAAATAAATAATATTGGTATTGTATACAAGTACCTTTTAGAATGATATTTAATTTTCCTATAAATATGTCCAGTTATTATCCTTTTGAAATTAATATATATTATTTCAATATTATGCTAACTTTACATGATTATTTTTGCTTAGAACCTAACACATTCCATCTCCAAATTAACACTTAACCTATAACATTTATAGTTTACCTTATCCTTTTGCAGAAAAGCAAATAATAAAATCTATTTGAAAATACTGTCTTCCCTTAACCCTTTCATGCATTCTAAACAGTGCCCCTCAGACCCAGCAGCTCCTCACATCTGAGCCATCATAAAGACTATAATACCACTGTTGTATGTTTCTAGTAGCAAATCTTTTGTCCTCTCACAAATGATCTATTTGATCCTTCCCAATGTCTCAACCACAATGTAGCATTGAAGTTTCCACTCCCTGCTCTGGTTAACTTTTTTTAAAGCTATCTTTATGTAAACTCAAGCATAGTCTACCATCTGGCTTCTATCCAGAACCTTTAATATGTTTTAACATTTCCAAGTCTACACGATTACATGATTGTTGCTGCCTTACCTGCTCCAAATCAACATCTAAGTTAATCCTAAATTCTACATAATCTTATGTTCTCTGGACTTTTAGAGGATCCCTTGTTTTTATTCACCTGAAGAATACATCTTTTAGCTTATTTTTTTCTCATTGAATCCATTGTTTTTTGTCATATTTAGCATTTTAAATAAAATAACTCTGTAAATACAAAGAAGATTTAAAAAGATTTTTCTTTTTATGCATATAATAGTAAATCTAAATTACCTATTAAAAAGACTACTTAAGGAAATGTTATACCTGAAAAACCATTATTTCTAAGTAAAGACTCCATATCATTCAATATAGGACCCAGATCAGAACAATAAAAAAAGTATTTGAGACAAAAATGCTCAGGTTTTATGACTCCTGTACGTGACCTCATGGGTTATTTACTTTCAGGATTTGTTCTTTTCTTATAGTGAATTACAAATACTGCTCTTTATTAAATGTCTACTGATTAGAAACAAGTTTTTTGGAATACAAAAACAGTGCCTTAGCTGAGCATGGTGCCACAGGCCTGTATCCCAGCCCTGGGGAGATACAGGCAAGAGGATTGCTTTGAATTTAAAACCAACTTGAGTTATAGAGTGAGTTCAAGTCTATCCTGAAATATATATTGAAACCCTATATGAAAAGACAAATAAAAAAAAAAACAGTGTCTGACACAGAATAAAGGATCTATTACTATAGAAACTGTAATCAAGATTACATCAGATTATTTTCATGTATTTCACTGGGTGAAACAGAGAAACTTCTTTAGCAGAGTATATTAAATCTTCTCATGATATATGTCTTCTCGTGATACATTATCATAAGATAATTTTATAAGTATACAATTATAACACAAATGATTTTATTTCATTTAAAATTCCATGACTTACAAAATTGAAAGTGCTACTACAGTATCGTGGGAGTTTTAGTAAACAAAGCTTGAAATTATGACGTCTTCAGAGTGCGAGTTAGTGATTTATCACAAAACTAGAGAAACCCTCTAATACTTGTATTACACACGGAGAAAAACATGGGACTAAGGATATACTACCAGAAGCAATTCATAATTTTTTATTAAGACAGTGATCAACCTTCACAAAGGAACCTAGAGTTTTAGCCTAACGCTGGTCCTACAATAGCTCTAATAATTAAAATTAAAAATAGCTCTCTCCATTTGGAAATGGTGATGTAAATAACAACTGTTAAGGCTCTTTCTGTCTATGCTAGGCATTGCGCTGTATCTTTTGTACATAGTGCCTTGTCTAGGAGTCCCTGAGTCAACTCTCATCATCACTTTTTGTAGAAGAAAGAGATTTCAGAAGCCAAGTGACTACAGAGATCCAAAGAGCAGCTGATGTTTGTTTGGGAAACAGGAAGATGTAATTTCTTAATTATTGCACTCTAGTGTCACAATTCAGAAAAGAGAAACAGTAAAATCTCCCAAAAAATAACCAAGTGGGTTAAGATGTTTGGACAAGCTACCAATCCAGGTGAAATTTCTTATATTATGTATTTTTGTATAGCCTGTGGTTATTCCTTTTTTTCTTTTAAATTCCTATTTGTTCTCCAGAGATAAGTTTTATAAGTGAAAGTAAACTCTTTTACCTCAGGGAAAGCATGAAGATTAAATGAAAACTATTTGCTTGCCCAACCGAATTTTCTAATTTGAATGTTTTTTGTTCAGTTTGCCTGTGAGTTCTGTGTGTGCATGTGTGTACACACACATGTTTTGGTTTGATGCAGAAACTTGTGTAGGGAAGGATAGGATCGCATGTCAGGAATAATCAAGGATCCTTTTTCCTAGTGGAGCTAGTTTTGTTCAAAAGACGTTATGGACAAATGAATGCGGCAAAAAGAAAACTAGGTAAAATTACATAGGAGAGAATGTACAAAGGAATATAGCTAGACAAAAACAGTACCAAACAAATACTGTATAGTCATGGTTGGAATAGAGGTCTTCTTTTCTCTTTTTTCCCTCTCCTCACACTGCTAATATGCAATGAGCTTCTTTCCAAATTTGACATTCTTCCAAGAAACAAATTATATCTTCATATTTGCTGTTTATTCTTATTTTTGCATTAAATTAGAACACCTACCTTGAATGTCTTTTATTTCAAATTTTCTGGAATAAAGCCTAAAGCTTGACATTTACAGCTATAAGTGATCCAAGTGCTACATTAGCATCTATTTATTAAAGATGATTTTTCATGTACAGTACAGCTAGGACATTTGGCCTAATTTACTATACTAACATTTCCAGTTTGGCTCTGAGTAGGGAGTTGTGCCAGCAGAACTCTGGTCTATGGTGAAATAGTGCCTAATCAGTATTTATGAATAGGGTTTTAGAAGTCACTAAAGAGCACAGGAAGAGATTTTACCTTCTTAAAGCACAAATACTGCTGAGCTCTGGGAATCTGTACAGCACATTACGATGGAATAGCTTTCCTTTTCTTTTTAAATAGCAGTTAAAAATGTGTAATGTAATACTGTCAGTAATTTAAATGGAGTGTACCTCTTTCTTTCAGACATTAATGCTATTTGTTAAACTTTGTAATTACTATGCAAATGAAGTGCTGTACTTAAAAAATGGCAGTGCCAATAGTACAACAGAGAAAACAGTTTGAAATTCAAACTAATATAAAATAAACTTCAAGCTTTGTGGAACTCAAATATTGTATTTTTTTCTTCCTTTGAGTGCAGCATTTGGGTGAAAGCAATGAGGACTTGCCTTTGTTCTTAATACATTGATAGCAAAAGGCTTAGAGCCAGAGATTTGAAAGCTTCTGAGACACATTGGCTCCCTGATCTTCACAACAGGTGGCTGGTATTTTTATCCCTCTTTTAGAGATGAAGAAATTGAGTCCCAGAGATGCTTAACTCATTTGCGAGGGGTCAGTTAAACAAGTTGGTGCCAGCTAGGCAAGGATCTGAGGATTTCTGAACTCAAGGCTGCTATGAGAATCCCCAGACAGCAATCACTTGAGGGGAACTGAATTCATGACTCAAATTATGATTTTAGAATATTAAACACTGACTGAACCAGCAGAGTCTAGTTTTATTTCATGACAGGTAGACATTTTGGAAGGAAATGAGTAAGTTTGGCTTTCTGAGAATTATTCCCCTGACAGGCAAGTGTCTGTGAAATGTTAAGCGCTTTATATGTGAAGTGAGCAAGCATAATAAAAAGTTAACAGTTGTACACTTTCCTGTATGGCAAGGACCTAGTGCTCTACCTTACGTCACAGGCATTCAAAAATATTTGTTGAACCAAGGGTTGAGTGAATGCATGGTCCTTTGTCCTTTAAGGAACTTTCCACACACACACAGCCCCTTTCTTCTGTACTCCGTTTTCCTACCTTAACTTCTCAGGTCTGTAAAATAGATAGTTGAGCAGCAAGAAGAGTTTTTCCTTCTTTGAATTCTTGTCTTACACTTGAACCTAAGTCAGTATGATTATTTTCTCGATCTTTCTCTACAAGTCTGATTTCCATTTAGTGTAATATAATTAGAAGGATCTCTTAAACTGGTCTTTTGATAGAATGTATTTCCTCTTTGAATTACACAATCTGCATTTTAAAAGGAAACCTATAAATTCTTAAGCCAAAAGAAAAATATGAAACAAGGTTAAGCTCACAATGTTTATCTGAAATTTGTCAGGGACAGTTGGAGAGCTGGTAACGACCAGCATTTTTGAGTTTTGGGGAAATATAATGCTAGCCGATGATAGAACTTGAGTTGTCGGAGACTTGATATCCTAAGTAGAATGTGAATATGTAATATGGTCTTACCCAATCAGCCTCTGTAGTCCACCTCAGCTTTGAGTTTGAAAGTTCCAGGCAAAGAAACAGAGGCACTGAAGAATCCATGCTGGTGGAAGGCTTTAGTCAGAGAGGCAGATCCCTGAGTTCTAGGGCAGCAATGCCCGTGGACGAAGGGCATGTCTCATGCCAGTGGGGATGTGGGTGAGACGCAAGCTGTGTGTGTCTTCGAGTGTTACTGGTGGCAGCAACAACACTTGCTATCACTATGTTTATAAACATAAGTCTGTGATTAAAATTGCGAAAACACTATGGTTTTGGGGAGCTGTTCATGTCCCTGTTGTTTTTCTATGTTTTGATCTGCAGTGTTCCTCATGATGCTTCGAATTATCTAGTACCCTTTCCTTGATCAGAGTCATTTACAGTGCCGCGCAGTTACAAATCGCTGCACCATATTGTGGCCGCTAGAGAGAAGAGGTCAAGGCAGGATTATTATGTTTTGATTACTCTTGGGAAAATAACACATATCCGTACATTTGAAAAAGACTTTGAAGCAAGCCTATTTGGAAGTTTGGCTTCTCTAGTTCATCAGTAGTGTGAACTTGTGGGGAAAATTAATAATCCTTCGTCTTTTCACAAGCGCATGCTGAAATAACATTATCTGTCTTTTCTTTGCGTTGTAAAGACTGAGGAAAATGTGTAACATGGTTTGGAACCATGCTTGTCACAGAGAGGCCCATATCGAAATCGTTTTATCCTCAACCGCTTAACAGTCCAATTATTTAAATACAAGAGAACAAAAAATGCCATATCTCTGCTTAATTTTTATAAGAATAGAACAGGAAGTACAAACATAACAATTTTATCAAATTTACTCAGCACAAGATCGGACTAGTTGAAATGACAGTAGCCTGAGCAGAGCTCAGTATGTAAACAAACATGTTAACTGAGAGAGGTTCGGGCTAAACAGTCAAGGAATGAATTGTGACCTGTACCCTCTTACTTATTAGAGCCAGACTGCAAGAGAGGGTCAGACAAAAATGAACATCTATAAATGGAAATAAAACTAATGCGTGTGCTTTCACAAAGGCAAGAAGAAACCAAGTTTATACAAATGGGATGTGGGGTTACCAGACTTTTATTGCTGTAAGGCACATCCAACCTGGGGCTCTCAGGCTGGGAGCCCTGGAAACTTAGGAATGCAACCCCACAAGGTTGAAGACTTTTAACTCTTTTAAGT
The DNA here is from genome assembly GCF_012274545.1 of Fukomys damarensis. NCBI lineage: Eukaryota > Metazoa > Chordata > Mammalia > Rodentia > Bathyergidae > Fukomys > Fukomys damarensis. The sequence continues at coordinate 4,229,236 of NW_022900948.1, read as the reverse complement.
GATTTTAGGGATATTTTCATTAATCCACTGTGCATTTTCAAGTGTAGACCGTGTAGGCAACCTCAGAATGCTGCATAGGGGAAGGTGCAATGCAACCCTAACTCCAACCCTGTCCCGGCCACACAGTCTAAAGGAAACCTGCTTGTATTAGAGGTCACATGTGCTCTGGGGACTCGGCGAGTAAAATGTGGTGATTACCAATCATAGGATTTCTATCTATACCCATTTGCTTGTGTCTGTGAAGACAGGTGTTTATTGTTATTAAGGAGTGTATCAGTCACTTACTCATTGCTGGGGTTCAATACCCAATCCCAACAAATTAAAGAAATAAAAGTATATTTTGGCTCACATTTTTAAAATAGGTTTCAGTCCATAGCTAGCTGGCACCAGAGCAGAAGCCGCATGACAGAAGGGCCTGCTGTGGGGGAAAGCTGCTCACATCATGGCAGCCAGGAAGCAGAGAGCAAGGGGAAAAGCCAGAGGAAAATAAACCCTTCCCGGTCACCTCCCAGTGACCTACCTCTTATGATCTGACTCCATCTCCTACTGAAGGTTAGCTCTGTTGTCTCCCATGATTCAGTCACCTTCCTCAAGTCCTGCCTCTGAGCACATAGATATAAACTGTAACAAGCAGACTGCTTTACTCGGTGTGGCCCAAGCAAGCCAAAAGCTCCATCACGCTTGTTCTAGACATAATACCGAACAACAAAATATCCAGGGGAGGTCTTACTGGCGATATGCATTAGTTTGCCTCAGGAATATTCTTTTAGGTGTTTAAAGAAACAAATCAGAATGCCAATATTTGCTGATTTGATTGGAGAAGTTTGAATTCTTAAAGGATACCTACTTGAAAAACAGTAGCAGGTAAGCAAACCTGGGCTGTTGGCTCATTTTATTGTCATTTTAGTGGTATAACTGTGGCTCTCCTGATGTGGGACAGAAAGTTGTTGTTTTCTGTTTTCTGTGTGGCCCCAGTTATGTGTCCCCATAGTACAAGGAATTGTGGGCATCTTGGAATTTTCTAGTGTTTAAGGTTGTATGCCATTGGGAAAATCATTAACTCTTCAGAACCCTACTCTTTCACAGCTAAACGGGGCACTGGGCTTTCCCGCTAGAGATTTTTCGAGAATTAAATGTAAATACAGTTACAAACTTATGAGCATACTTGGTTCTCTCTGTAAAATAGCTGCACTCACAGAATAAGATGCTCCCTCTACTTTCAGTACAATAAAATGCATATTCATCGAGATCAGGTCACATTACTTCTGCACGACAAATTTCTGCAGGGATGTAGGCTTGCCAAATCTACCAGCTGTCCTCACGTCTATCAGTTCCCCTGAGGTTTCCGCATGTTTTCCCTGCCCTTTTAGTGGGTCCCCAGAGGCAGGTTCCCTCAGGGAGGAATCAGGATGGAGGTGGATGCTCCATTAATTTTCTTGTTGGCATTTTACAGCCAGTGGTGTGGATGACCCAGGGGCAGTCAGAAAGGGAGACAGCTAGACAGAGCCTGAAGGCCTCTGTAGAATAATTTCACTCACAGAACCCAGTGAACAACAAACCTCAAATATCCCTATGAGGTACAGGAAAAGTTTTCAGTGAAAACAGTGGTACTAGCTGAGTCTAGGAAATAGGAAAAAGTCAACACAGAAGAGCAAGAGCAAAACCACCAGATAACGTTCTACATGTTCCTTTGTTTCCTTTCATCATAATGTCCTAGCTTAACATTTTGAAATTTTAAAACTATATTACAATATAGGCTGTTGAAGAGATATAATAAATAAATAGGTGTTAGTGCTCCCACCCAAACTCGTTATTCATTTTAATTTTGCATCTCTGTAGTATCCTTAATGGGAAATATAGATGTATTGTTAAATAGGGCTCATCTTTACTTTCTGAAACACTGTAATTTTTACTGGTAACACATATTTCATTAGTACTACTACTTATCAATGAAATAGATTTCTATTATTTAAATAATCATATACCAATAATTGGAAAATTTGATTGCTTTCATGTGTTTTATTACAAACAATTCTTAAAAGAATGTCTTTTCAGTGACTGGTATATTCTCTTTTGGAAATTCAAAGTTCAGACTATTTTAATTTATAGTGACTATGACACAAATAGATTATATTTTTTATGTGTTCAATTTGAACATAAAATTGAAAAAAAATTAAAAAGAAATCTTACAAGTTTCCAAAATCCTCTTAGAAGGTAAAGAGATAGCAAATATATAATATATCTTACACAAATGAGAGTGTACAATGGAGAATATTTAATTGATTTGCTTGAAGTGACGACGCAGAGTAAAGTTCCAAGGACTATAGTCAGTGTCCATTAGTTTGAGATCACATCACTTGTCTTGACCCAAATGACAGTTTTGCAAATAACTTAATTTCACTGTTCACAAGTCATTCACTGGATGCTCCTTGTGACCCCATCATGCCCTTAAAAATCTAAAACAACGTGGTGCTTAATCTAGAAATTAATCATTGGATCACTGGGACAGAAAAATTCAACACTTTATTCTTGGGTCTATAAAGTATCAAATAAACAAATAAAAAGCCTAGAAAACTTCATCCCCAAATGATTGTTATTTAGCAGCTCATATTTGATTAGCCAGTTCATACTTGGTTTGGCTACAAAGTAACATTTGTCTTCTTGTCAGTGCATTAATTTAAATTTATAAAAAATGAGAAAAGCAATTTAGAAATTGATAAGAAAGTGTTTTTATTTGGAATGCATTCAATTTGATCAATATCACTGAGGTCATTTCAAAACTGTAACTGCTTCAGTCAACATCTTATTTTTCATTATCTGATAGAGACATGCACATTATTACAGATTTCAGTCCTTTGTGACCTTCAGCAACCGCTCTTCCTGGTTATCATTCAGTTTCCTCCAAACACTTGCTGCTGCGGATATTTAAGCATGAGAAAAACATTCCTGAGTTACAGGGCTTCTCTTTACAAAACTTTCTCTGACTTATACAAACACACTTCCATCTCAGAAAGATAGAATCTTTCAACTGGACATGAATTGTTTCTGTGAACCCTTACTAAGTAATTTGTTGTTATTTTAAGTTGTGGGTGATTTTTTATTAATTTGCAGATATGATTTAAATGAGCCTTTTTGGAATAGGTAAGTGTATTCTATTTAGGCTTATAAGGTATTATTGAATATTCAATTTTTGAAGAGTTTTTACTTTGGGATAAAATGGAACTTACTATGTAACTGATGACTTGCAAAATTGTAATATCCTCTCTGGGAATTTAAAGGAATGGTATCTTGATCAAATCAGTCATTCCATTTTCACACTTTTATTGGCATACACAATGTAGACGAATGTTTAGTGGTAGGATAAGAAACTATCTTTGTGGTAGCCTCTTCTGTTGCTCTCGGCATGGTAGCCTGGGAAATGGTCACCAAAGAAATCCACATCCCAGAACCCAAAATCATGCTACCTTCCACCGCAAAAGTCACCTTTAAATGTAACTTTTAAGAATTTAAAATAATGTGGAGGTTATTCTGAATTATATCAGTGGACCTGCTTTTGTTACTCTACAGGGACAGAATTAATAGAAATTTATTAGGTAGATGTACGGGAGGCAAGTCAGTAGAGTACACCTCTAGGCACTAGAGAGCCAAAGGGTCCAGTAGCTGCTTAGTCCTAGAACATAGAAGCTACAAGGAAAAAAAAAATGGTGGGGGGGTTAAGGATGCATTACCAGTCTGAGAGGCCTACAAGCTCCACATAGAGTTGGTGATATAGGTCTGCACTGAAAGGCTGGAGAAACTACAGTGTGATATCCACAGCTATCAGCAGTAGCAAAAGAGAATGGAACTCTGCAAACACAGGTTGACTTCCTCCTTTCCCTTTCATTTTATCCAACTGTAAGACTTGAGTCTCACTTTTACTCCTGGAGCATGAACAGCCAAGAGCCCTTCACGATGCTGGGCTCAGAAGCTCAGTGAGTCTCCAGGAGCTTGTCTGATAGCGAGAGTCACCCAGGAAGGAACACACCAGGCAAGTTGGCAAATAGACCTTTATTAGTCTGGCCAGACGGCACTCCCCAAGCCAAGTAGCTCAGAGAGGCGGCCAGCTCAGAAACAGAGGCCATTTTATATAGGGCTGAAGGGGGGTTTACACTTAAAACTTACAGGAAGAGGACAAAGGCAAAGAGTCAGTTGATCTGGGCTAGTGGTCATCACGTACTAATGATCAGCAGAATGATTATTCATTGTTCCATTTACAACCTAGATCATCATAAAGTTCAGAACATTCAGACTACAGGCATGCAAGGAGTGGTGAGACCTGCGTTGGGTCTCTGTGTTCATTATAGTTTCCACCTAGTTTCCTAGCTACTCCAAAACAGCCACCTAACAATTCACAATTAATCATTAGTTATCCTGTAAGGGATGGGGGGGGAGCGACAGTCTCTAGGTCGTTTGCTGGTCAACATGGAGTCGCTCTGGTTCAGTCAGGCTCCTACACAACCTACAAGTCTGTTGGATGGTGCCAACCACAGTCAGGGTAGGTCTTTCCTCCCTCAGTTTGCTAGGCTATATGCCAGTCATCTTTGAAAGTATGCCAAAGACACACACAGAAGTGTGCCTTATTAATTTTCTAGGCATTTGTTAATCGAATCTTGTTGACAATCATGATTAATGGACAAAGGGCCCAATGTTCATTTGCCCCTAAAACAGAGAGGAAGGAAGATCAAAAGAAAAGAAAATGATTCAACAAGGAAGCACAGATTAAAGTTTTTTGTAACTGTAATTACAATTTTTATACCTTAGATGATTGTTTACCAAACTTTCATAGTGGTATGTTATTGTGTAGGACTGCTTGCTGCAAGTACAGATTTCTTAGTAATATCACAGGCTGAAAAATTAAGAGTCTTCAAAAGAAAGGCCAGGGAAGCTGTATATTTAATACGTGTCCAGTGAATTCCCATGATCAGGAATTTTAGGACAAAATATTCTCATGCTGAGTTTTTCTTTTCCTGCGTGCACTCGTGTGTGTACACACACACACACACACACACACACACACACTTTTGCTAGGTAAAAATGTAGATAATGCTATGTTGCTTGTTAAATATTACTTATTGTCATGTTGGCAACATGCCTGCAAAGAAAATATCAATTCTCAATTTTTAGATTCAGAAATCCAGATTGAGATTAGAGACTTGCCAAAGTTTATATAGACATCAAGTGCCAAGAAACAATACAGGAAACACATTCTAATTTCCAAATATTTTTATTAGATAATGCTCCTTCCCAATTACTTATTTCTTGAAATGTAATTAGCCTTGTAGTGTTATGATGAGGCACAGTGGTTTCTTTCTTAATTCAGAGTATATTTATTTTAGAAAGATGTCTCAAATTATAATATGCTGTTTATTTTTGGGTTTTGGACACAAGCACATGATTTTGCAAATAGTATAAGAACATACATGTTACAAAAATGAGTGGAATCAATATTCATTCACCAATTCAAAACTTTTGTCTTACATTATCTTGTATTAGGTGTTGGTAATTAAAAACACTATGCCCTTTTGAATTTAGTGATATAAATAGAAGGAAACTTCATATGGTCTTAAACTCTACCCATTGTACTTGAGTAAACACTTCTGGACAAATAGAGTTAATATTAAAGATAAAAGGTTTATGCCAAATGCAGCCTAATTCTATCTGATATCCATAAATTTTTGAGCTATTATTCATCAAATTTTTACTTTTAATTTTTAGCCTCTTATTTAGCATGATTATAAAATTAAATTGAAATATCAATGACTTGCAGAAGTTTTTGCCCTCTCTTCAAGACTATCAAAGATGATGGTTCATCAAACATCTAAACCCATGTTCCTTTGACTCCTCCAGATCAGTCAGGGTATGACTTTGACCCCTACCTAGGCAGTATCAATGCCCACCTTTACCTGAAGCGATTCTCAGAAAATATACTCTCAGATCTTCAGCATCCCTTTACAATAGGGGATCAAAGTCTTAAAGGAAGAAAAGAAATAGGATAGAAGAGATAAAGATTGATTAAAATGGTACAAGGAAACTCATAACTAAAAAACAAAAAATTTGTACTTTTAAAAAGACTGCAAGTTTAGCACACAAATTTACCCAAAATTATCAATATCAGTACCCCCCAGGTTTGCTTCTTCTAGGCCTATCACACCCAAAAATTCCTTAAAAATACTTTAAATTGATAAGTAAAGGATAGAAACCTGATATTAAGATAAGGAAGCAAAGAGTTCAAAGAGCATTTTTAAGCAAAGTGTCTTAGATTATCCATCTAAAACATAAACTGGTGGAGCTCAAGACTTTCACATGGAACACAGGCCATTATCTTTCTGTGGGTGGGTCAGCGTTTTACCAGTAAACTAAAATGGGAAAGAGCTTCCTATAGATTCAGAAATTCCACAGGTTTCCACTGCCAAAAATACATGAATATTTCCAGCTCCAAAGTGTAGCATGCCTCACTTTCTTGAAAGCCCACCTCTATTTCTTTTACTCATGTACTTTTAATTTCTTCCTTGTAAATCCTCTTGAAAACAAATTATCAAGTTTTCGCTGATCAGCTTCAGAAAAAAGAATATTGCTGATTGTGTCTGTAAGCGGAAAGTCAATTGGGAAACTTAGGGGGTTTCAGGGAATAAGCTAGATGATATTAAGGTACATCTTGCCAAAGAGGAATGAGTTGAGACCAGAAAAAGGTTGTGATACACCTTTGGACTGGTAGATAAAACAAAGGAACAATCTTGAAGCCAATTATCTTAGTATGGTAGTTTTGTTAAGTCATTTTATTTGATTAACAATCACTTCTCTCAAGGACAAATATTTTCTTTAACAAGTAACAAAATGACGTTTTGCTTGTTTGACTTAGGGATTGGAGAGTAAGTTAAGAGTATTTCATTTGTTAGAATGTACTTCGGACTCACATTATTTGCCCTGCATTTGCCAGTGTAACGGTAGTCACAGTGACATGTTTAAATTCTAGGTGGAAGCTTTAAGAAACAGTACACACCTCACCATATTCTCTTTATATCCTGCCACCTTGTGTGGCAATAGCTGTAGCAATAGCTTGGACCCAGCTTGGATACCAGAGGAATGTTGACGTGACACTGAACAGAAGCCCTGGTCATCCTGTCACCAACATATAAATTGTGTAGGGAATATGTTTTTGTTGTTGTTGTTGTTTTAAGTCAACTGAATTAGAGAAATTTTGTCATGCAGCAAGATCTATTCTACTCAGAACAAAATAAATGCTAGGTGTATGTCTGATAAATATATAACAGATAGATGGATGAACAAATGAATAAATGAATATTAGGTTATGCATTAAACATGAACTCATCACAATTTTTTTATTTGGCCCTCATACAAATGTGCCCCATTTTAATAAAGCCTGACATATAGAACATTGAACTTAAAATTTTAATAAGCACATTATTGTTAACACTGTGAAGCATTCTTCCCCACTGGAATTCATTTAAAATAATAAATCCTTGACCTTCCATTTACATGTTTATAACGTACAGTGAAGCACAGTTATACCCAAATTTATCTCTTCTTCTACTTCATCAACAATTGGCTTCAAATTTCCTGGATAATTCCCCTCCTTTTTTTTTTAAACAAGTAACTCTATGTAATAACTTTTGGGGCTACCCCAGATATAGTATTTCTGTATTTCTACATAAATTACTGAGGCAGTCTTCTGGGATGGTAATTGAGGTAACTAATTCATTGATGATTTAAGTTTAGAATAAGGGAAATTTCTATCTTCTGGAATAGCAATCTTAACATTTATATGACATTCTAATATTACAGAAAATTATTACCATAATTATGTACCTTGGTAATGTCTGTATAATTCTAGAATAAATTAATAGTAATACTGAAATATTCAAAATTTTTTAGTTTTATTCTTTTCTGCCAGCATATTCTTTAGCTATACATGACATGACTAGTACAATAGTTTGTCTTCACATAATTGTTTGCTGAATAGTTAGGTACACCTTGTAGAGAAAAAGAAAAGATAGAGAAATAAAAATGTACAGCAAGAAAGAAGGAAAGATTTTAGTATCATTTGTTTTTTGTTTTGTTTTGTTTTTTTGGTACTGGGGATAGAACTTGAGTCCTTATGCTTGCAAGACAGGCAGCAGAACCACTGAGCTAAATCCCTGGCCCTAGTATCATTTGTTATTGTGCATACTGTTTAGACTCTTGTCTGCCCTTGTTACTTGTTTTTGCAGTGCTGATGTCTTCTAGAAGTGGCTTCTAAATTCTTCCTTCCTGAACAAAGAATTGGTCAAGAGAAGTCTAAAACATAGCAAGGTTTTACATTTATTAGAGGTAGAAAAAGAAAGATGCCTTTAGAATGAGTGTAGGCCAACTAAAAGTAGAAAAAGAAGTACACTCTACAGTGTGAGATTGGACCACTATGCAAGAGACAGCACAGTAGCAGATAGGATCAAAAGCCTGCTCAAGTTCTTGTGAGAAAACTAAAGATAGCACTTTCTGATTGGTTCCAAGTGAAGTGTTCGGGAAGTGTTCTGTACCTGTGTCCTGGAACTCTGTGATCATCTGGTCACACCCTCTTCCCCAACCAGTTGGCCATGCTCTATAGTCTCCTACCTCAGGCTGATCTAAAAGAATCTCATAACTTATTTCTCTATAGTATTTCTGCATTTCAAAAGCACTGACTCCTTCCTGAGCTTAATTCTTGAGAAATGTTTGTCAAGTAAACACGAAGACGTATGTTCTGCACCACAAAAATGTGTTATGCAGTCTGTTACGTGACCCTGTCTTTTACTTCATCTTCATATTGAGAAACACAAAATCACATACTTTCAGTCAAACATTTTCTACAGAGATCTTTCAAGACCCCCCAAAGAATTGGAAAATGTATCTCATATAAAATGTGAGTTGGGGATGTTATTGTAGTCAAAATAAATTAAACAAACATAAAGACTTCTTGAAATATTCACAGATATGCATGACATGTAGCCTTCCTGCTTTAAAACCTTAAATACCCATATGAAATTTGATGAATGTCAAGTGTGGACTTGAGAAATTTACCTTGACAGGTTACATTTTATGGTACCCTCACATCTGTATTTAAGCACACCACATTAACTGTGTAAGATGTAGTTAAGTTCTTTCCCAATAGTTTTCTTTGAATTAAAAATAAGACAAAATCTATCTTGAGTTATAAGAAATCCATGTTCATATCCCTGCCCTCTTTTCCCTATGTATTTTACAGATCCTGAAGAAAATACATTGTACAACAGAAAAGAAAAATTAACTTGATTCATTTAGCATGAGTTTTAAAAGTAAGGAAGCAGATCTTGTGAAAAAGAATGATTTAAAGTTACAAAGTGAAGGTCTATGGTTTTAACATTATAGCTTATTGTTTCCAATTAAAAAAAATTTTTGAGAAATATTAGCTTGCTTCATATTCCTGACAGGGAATATTTCTCAAAGATAAGGATAGTCTATATATCATACATCACACTAATACTGAGACAAACGTTTTATTCTTTAAATACTCAGGTGTTTCACATAAAGCCCTTACCTGGGGCTTACTTTCCATACTGTCATTGCTTCTGCTTCTCTGTGCTGTAGACAATATATATCCTGAAACTGGCCAAATAGTATCTTATAGATAGGAAAGATCTTCGTATTTTCAGAACATCATGTTCCAACATGTTTTTATTTTCCCTAGTGATTCCAAACAAAAGGTTCAGGTACTACTGTTAAGTTAGCCCAGTAATGAAGAGAGGTGCTGTCTCTATAGCACTTAAAAAGTACAATTATTGAAAATGAAAAGACTGTCCATGAAAGGGGAAGTCTAGTGTTTTTCCACTCTGTCTAATGAACCCATTTCTTTGTGTGTCACTGTGTGACGGTGACGGCGATGGTGATGCCAAGCTCAGTGCATGTCCTAAGCAAACAGATCGGACAACCTTCATAACACTTTGTCATGAATCATTTGATAATCTCTTTTTAAAGTCACTTTTAAATTAACAAAGTAATGAGAGGCAAACATTTTTGACAATTGAAAGTGCTCCCTATGTCTGAGATTGGAAAGACTGGGAGTGAGAAATGCCTGAATTCCTGTTTGGAGTCTGCTTATTTATTAAAATCCCATTATGAAAATCTTCAAATAGCTCATGCTGTTGAGCAAAAGTGAGCATCATGATGCTATCCCAGGATTCATTAATGATACAATAAATAAATTACTAAATTAATAATGTTAGAATAAATTCATGTTATAGTAAATAAAAAATAGCTGCATGATTCTACAAAATCAGGATTTTAAACCTAAGAGAGTAGAACAAAGGTCAAAGATTTTTTTTTATTTATTTAACAAAACAAATATTTTGAATTCCAAAAAATAAATAAAACCTAGAAAAGATAATATCTTGCCAAAATTTTCAAGATAACAAACACGATCTTTCATATTGGGCTTGATACCTTAGACTCTAGTATTTGATCTACTGATCTATCTATCTATCATCTATATCTTTTAACTCAGCTATTTCATTCTCTCTCTTTTCACAGATAATGCAAGTGCTTTATCTATTATTTTATGGACTTCAGGGAGAGGGTCTTCCTATTGGCCTTGAACAGTCCTGGCGGGCTTCAAACTTGTGGCAATCCTCCTTCCTCATCCTCTTGAGTGCTGGGATTACAGACATGTACGGCCACACCTAGCTCACAAATGTGCATTAGTATGAATTCTAATTTAAACCTACTGCTGAAGCATTCAGTGATACCAATGTGGGGTCAGAGGAGAAAGACAAAAGGAAAAAATTGGTCTATATAAAAATTTAAAACTGCTGTACACCAAAGTACCCAACAAAATGAGATGGCAACCTATTGGGTGGTGAACATCTCACAAACTATATATTTAATAAGGGTTAATATCTAGAACAGATATAGAACAGCAGAAACAAACAAATAATCTGACTTAAAATTGAGCAAAGAACTTGAATAGGCATTTCTCCACAGAACATACACAATTTAATAATGAGTATGAAAATTGCTTCACATCTCTAATCATTAGGGAGGCAGAAGTTAATCATACAGTGAGATAAAACTTCACACCCATTAAAATTCATACTTCCCTAGATCAGGAAATAAATTTTGACAAAAATGTGGAGAAATTCGAAATCTTGTGCATTTTTGAAAGCAATGTAAAATGGTGAAGTGGCTATGAAAAACATTGCAATAGTTCCTTAAAAAATTAAAAACTGAATTTATAGTCCACTAGCTCCACTTCTGAAATTTTACTGAAAGGAATTAGAAGTAGGATCTCAGAGACTTCTTTGTACACTGAAGACGTACCAGAATTATTCCCAATTGCTAAAACATGGAAGCAGCACATCTGTCCTTTACTAGAAGAATAGATAAGAGATGGATAGATGTATGATGTATACATACATTGGAATAGCAGCCTTAGAAAGGGAGGAAATCCTGTCACATGCTATAAAATGATGAAGACTAAGGACATTATAAGCCAAATGAAAAAGACAAACACTGAGATTCCGCTCACAAGATGTATCAAGATTCAGAGGCAGAAAGTATTTGATGTTGAAATTTGGAGAAAAGGAGGGACAGAGAATTCTTGTTGAATGATCCTCAGATTATGCAAGATAAAAAGAAATCTGGATTACTGAATCTATGTAACTACACATTTAAAAAATAGTTAAGATGGCAAATTTATTTTACCACAACAGAAACTTAAAATAAGTTTGAAAGAAAAGAATAAATTGATGAAATAATATTTTTCCAATTACCAGTTTTACAGGTTATTTTCCCCTATATTCTTCATTTTGTTTTATTTTATTTTATTTTTTAACTTGGAGCTTGAGCCTAGCTGCACATAGTTCACTGGCATAGAATGAGCCCAATCATAATAATGTGTATCCCAGTTAATCAGGCACTTGGAAAGGACATAGTGATCCTTATCCCTAAAAATATCTCAAAGATATCCTTACCTACACCAAGGTATTCGTACTAGATGAAGACTGTTGAATCTTCTTGTATGTATTTGTTTTCCAATCTGTGTAACAAATCATCACAGACTTGCCTTAGCCACATATTCTCCAGGTCAAAAATCTTGCTTTTTCTGAAAGAGTGTCAGCCAGGAATGGGCTCTCATCTGGATGATTGACTTGGGAGGACGAATTTCTGAGATCAAGTTGTGAGTAGAATGTATTTTCTTATCGTCATACAACTCGTGTCAGTTTCTTTTTCAAAGTCAGAAAGGAGACCAAGTCCCTGCACACAAAGTCTTCGGTAGAATGATTTCATCAGGTAAGTGCTATTTTATCACCTTTACCATATTCTATTGTCAGAATTTTGTCACAATTCTCAATCCCAATCAAGAAGAAAGAACAGTTGCAAGGCCAAGAAAATTAGAAGTTTAATATCTGAGAAGTCTGTTTATCACTCTCTTCTGCCCTCATTAGTAAGTACCTCATTCACACTGTTGATGTAAACCTTGAGATTCCTACGCATACCAACTGGCTAGCTTGAAAGATGACTGTATTGATCATTAGGGACCATATAGATTTAAGTTTGTCTATTTCATTATTTCTACTTTCAGAATTTAACTTTATAAAACTCTCCTTTCCAACCTTTGAGCCTTGAATTGATTCACAAAGTCCTTGTATATTTTCTTGCTAGTTCATATTAAACCCCAGACACTAATTGCTAGTAAATGAGTAGTCTTTTGTCCTCGCTTTCAGCTCCACATCAAATGGCACACTTTAGTCTTTCATACAATATTATATTAATTAATAGGCCCAATTCAGTAATAATCTTTGAAATAATTGGTGACTTTAAAAAAAATATTAGCTTTCAAAAATTTCTTGTTAGGGGAGGGGGGGTGAAGGGAGGGGAGGGACAAGGGGCAAAAATGAGAACCAAGACCTGTCATGTAAAGGTACAAGATCCCAATGATGAATGTAACTACTGTATACCTAAAATGTACCAGTAACTCAATTAAAAAAATTTCTTGTTGCAATATACCCAGGGTACTTCATCTGCTTGTTACAATTGGGATAAAAATTTCTAGCAGGTTTTGTTTCCTTTTCTTTTAAGTTCAGCCAGCCCAGTCCTTCTGAAAGGCATTTTTAGGAGAAAGAACTCCTTGAGCAATGTTACAACCAGTTTTGCACTGGATTAGGTATTCTTCCTAGGTATTTTTTTGCATCTATTGCTGAATTATCCCAAATTATTCAAAACTTACAATAGATCCTTTGATTTAATTTTTCTTCAATGTTCTTTGACCAAATAAAATTCATGTTATCACTGAAGACTGTGGAAATCTGAAAACTTTGTAAAAGTCTGCCGTTGTTTCACCAAATATTCTCTGGGAACAATTTTCTGGGAAAAGTATTCATGTGTACATTTTTTCTCTTTTGTTTATTCTCTACAAGTTTCTACTTCTCAGAAAGTTTGGGACCATTTTAAATATCATGGTTAAAGTATTTTCCTTTTCCTTTTTCATTTCTTTCTTTCTTTTTTTGAGATTGTGTCTTGCTAGGTATTTCAGTCTGGCTTTTCACTCACTATGTAGCCCAGGCTGGTCTCAGACTTGTGGAGATTCTTCTACCTCAGTATCCTGAATGCTGGGATTATAGGAGTGTGGCACCACATCCAGCCTTAGAGTACTTTTCTATGTATGTTCTTGCAGTTATTACTCATGACGTTGTGTCTGACATATTTGCCTTCCGATTCAGAATACTTTTTTATAAAAGGATTATATCTCTAGTTAAAAGTTCACTAGAAACAATTTTAACAGCTTCAAATCACATGTGATAGCATTTTCAAACAAAATTATAGGTGGAAACTCATGATTTTATAACCAGAAAACCAATACTGAGGGCCACTCCTCAGTAGTGAATTTCCTTCTCTCAGAAATTAATCTCATTCTATCAGATGGTAATTTTGTCATTTTATGATTCCTCTCTCTTATTTCCAGAGGATATCAGATAAATTTTCTATGTGGAGCTTCAACATAATGTTTACCTCAGGTTTTAACATGACATTTAAAAAATAAGTGAACATATAAAAGCTAATGTTAGCTATTTTGTATTGAGTGACTACTAAAGGTCGTTCCTGCTATAAGCCACAGACATTTGTTGTTTTATTTTATCGGTGAGGATGTGTGGATTTCATAAGAAATATTTATATATTTATTTAATAAGTAGGAAAAGGAAACTCTGAGATTTTAGAGAAATTACACAAACTAATATGACTATTTAGATAGTGAAGCTGAGATTTGAATCCAAATGTATCCAAACTCATAAGCTAAGCCTATGCTATGACCAATCACAATGCTCCTTCAAAATGCTTTTTTCTTTCTACAATATGCAAATACTAAGCATTAAAATATTTCATTCTGCAAAAAAGTGTACATATGGAGTAAAATTTAGAGTCATTCTCATATCTTAACAGGTATAATGATTACCTTTTAAAGCAAATTCATTAACACATTGAATTAAAACATAAAACTTGTAAATTATCTTAATGTTTGGAAGACATGACAGCATACTAATTTCTTTAAGGACAAACTCTAGTTTTAAACTGTTTTCTTAAGTTTTAAATTATAATAAGTAAATTCCCTGAACTACTAAATTTATTTGGCTTATTAATAAATGTAAGGTTTTTAAAAATGATAACCTTTTAGGTGCTGCAACCATTTGATTTCTCTCCAACTCTAAGAAGTCTGATATTCCAGTATTAAATTTGGCCTAATACAACACCAGTCATTTTAAATTTCTCTTAAAGGTTTTTCTGTACATCAAGAACTATAAGCTACTTAGATGTGGAAAGAATATTAACCCATTTGTGTAATAAGCACACCTCTCTTCAAAACTGGTTCAAATAAGACAGACTTGATTTGTAGCCAATTAATTTTCTATTCTGTTTTCTTTCACTTCTTTTTCTCTGGCTAAACCTGCCCAAGTGGTGGGGTGGGGCATTCTGAACTTTTTTGTGGGGTCTGAACTAATGATCAACTGTAGCATTTCAAATAAAGGCAATTAATATGTGAAACACTGAATTTGTTATAATTTTTTCTTTTGACACATTAAAAACATAGGTTAGATACATAAAAACTTATGTCAAGATCTCAGAAATCCAATGGAAGTATGAAATACTTCAAGCAGTTAGGGAAAAGAAACAAATTACATGGGCAAAGGAAAGCCCAGTAGAATCACAACAGATTTGAGATGGGTGTGGTGGCACATGCCTGTAATCCTAGGACTCCAGAGGCTGAGGCAGGAGGATTGCTGTGAGTTCGATACCAGCCTGGGCTACCTACATAGCTCCAGGTCAGTCAAAACTACATAGTGAGACCCTGCCTCAAAAAACAAAACAAAACAAAACAAAACAAAACAAAATAATAATAATAATAAAATCACAACGGACTTTTCAACACAAAACCTCAAGTAAAGGAGAGCCAGGAATGAGGTATTTCAAGCTTTAAAAGAAAACAACCTCCAACCTAGGCTGATATATCCTGCAAAATTATCTTTCAAAATTGATGGAGAAATAAGATACTTTTATGACAAGAACACCTTAGAAACTTCATAAATATCAAACCAGCACTCCAAATAATTTAAAAACATATCCTAGAAAAAGACAATGAAGATTGCCACTCCATGAGGTACAACAGAGCAATCAAATGGGCAAGAATGTAAAGGGAAAGGGATAAAAATTAAAAAGAACCAACAACAGGAAAATAACATGACAATGATAAGTCAGCACATATCAGTTATAGCCATCAGTGTCAATGACCTCAATTCACCCACCAAAAGAGATAGACTGGCAGAATGGACTAGAAAGCAAAATCCAACAATATGCTGTATAAAAGAAACACACTTACTTTAAAAAAATGCATAGACAGAAAGTAGAAGGATGGAAAAATTTCTCCATGTGACAGGATCCCAGAAAAAAAGTTAGGGTAGCTATTTTATTTGCAGAGAAAGTAAAATTCATAACAAAACTAATTAAGAGAGACAAAGGTCACTACAGCCTTGTAAAGGGAACAATCCAACAGAAAGACATGACAATCTATAAATATATATGCACCAAACACTAAAGCCCCCCAACTATACAAAACAAATATTAAGAGACATGAAACACCAAATAAGTACTAATACAATTGTAGTGGGGGAATTCAATAACCCATTGTCACAAATAGACAGATCATCTAGACTAAAAATCATAACAAAATAGTAGAACTGAACCAAGTTTTGGAACAATTGGAATTAGTAGATGTCTACAGAGTGTTTCACACCAAAAAAAATCAGAATATACATTCTTTTTGGCTGCACATGGGTTATCCTCCAAAGTAGACAATGTGCTAGCTCACAGAACATGTTTAAGTAAATGTAAAGGAAATGAAGTTATCCCATGTATATTATCATACCATAGTGCAATTAAACAGGAGACCAATAAAATAAGAAACCATAAGAACTTCACAAACCCATGAAAATTGAATATCACTCTCCTGAACAACCAATGGGTCATAGCAGAAATTGAAAGAGAAATTAGACAGTTTTTCCAATTTAATATCCAGTAGAACATACAGGAATAAATGAGATACAATGAAAGCAGTTTTACTTGGGAAATTCATAGCAGTGATGTCCACACTAGGAAAACAGAGTAAGTTCAAATAAACAAGCTAATGGTGAATATAAAGCTCTTAGAAAAAAAGAAAAGCAAAAGAAACTCAAAGCTCATACAAGGGAGAAAATTATAAAAAATCAGAGCAGAAATCAATGAAATGGAGACTAAGAGAACAATACAAAAAAAATCAACAAATCAAAGTGTTGGTTTTTTGAAAGAAGAATTAAAATCAATAAACCCTTATTCAAACTTATCAAAAAAAGGAAATAAAAGGCTAAATTTGATGCAATTAGAAATGAAAATGATTGGGCTAGGGATTTAGCTCAGTGGTTCGGTGGCCTGCCTTGTAAGTGCAAGGACCCGAGTTCAATCCCTGGTACAAAAAAAAAAAAAAAAAAAAAAAAAAAAAGAAATGAAAATGATAAAGGAACAACAGATCCAGCAGAAATACAGAGGATCTTCAGTACTTACTTTGAAAACCAGTACTCTAATGAAATAGAGAACACAGAAGAAATGGACAGATTTCTAGATACATATGTTACCAAAGTTGAATGAAGAAGATATAAAAATTTTAAACACCCCAGTTACAATCAGTGAAACTAAAAATGTAATTAAAAATTTACCAACAAAGAAAAGCTCAGGTCTTTATGGCTTTACTGCTGAATTATATAGGACATTTAGACAAGAGCTATTGCCACTACTCTTTAAACTGTTCAATGAAATTGAAAGGAAAGCAACGCTTTCAAATTCATTCCTGGAAGCAAGTGGTACTTTGATTCTAAAAGCAGTGAAAAATTCAACCAAAACAGAGAACTATAGGCAAATCTCCCTAATGAACATAGATGCAAAAATCCTCAATAAGATACTGGCAAACAGAATACAGAAGGTCATCAAGAAGATCATACAGCATGACCAAGTAGGATTTATACCAGGTATGTAAGGATGGTTCAACATATGTAAATCAATAAATGTAATGAACTATATTAACAGAGTCAAGAACAAAAACAATATGATTATCTCAGTAGATGCAGAAAAGCATTTGACAAAATTCAATACCCATTCATGATAAAAATCCTGAAGAAAGTTGGAATAGATGGTCTTTTTCTTAACTTGATAAAGCCTATCTATGAAAAACCAACAGCCAACATCATAGTAAATGATCAGAAACTGAAAACCCTCATGCTAAAATCAGGAACAAGACAAGGATGTACACTATCACCACTCCTGTTCAATGTACTACTGGAAAAATTAGCATAGCAATTAGAAAAGAGAAAGAAAAGCAATAAAGATACGAAAGGAAGAAGTTAAACTATCATTATTTGCTGACAATATGATACTCTACATAGAAGACCTAAAAAACTGTGCCAAAAGACTTCTAGATTTAATTGACAGATTCAGTAAAGTAGCAGGATACAAGGTAAACACTCAAAAATCAAAAAGACTAACTGAGAAAGAAGTTAGGGAACCCATTCCTTTCACAATAGCATCCAAAAAAAGGAAATATGTTGGAATCGGTCTAATGGAAACAAAAGACCTCTATATTGAGAACTACAAGATTCTGAAAAAAAGAGATTGAAGGGGATATGGGAAAATGGAAAGACATCTGTCTTCCTGAGCAGGAAGAATCAATATAGTGAAAATGACCATATGACTCCACGGATTCAACACAATCCCAAAATCATATTTCACAGAATTTGAGAAAACAATCCAAAAATTGATTTAGAATCCAACGAGAGCTAGAATAACAAAAGCAATTCTAGGCAACAGAGACACGGCATGGGGTATCACAATCCCCAACTTGAAACTATATTGCAAACCCACTGTGGTGAAAACATCATGATACTAGCAAATAAATAGACCTGAAGATCAATGAAACAGATTAGAAGATGCAGAAGCAACTTTTGGCATACTCTGTGACCTCATCTTTGACAAAGGAGACAACCGTCCTCACTGGAGGAAAGATAGCCTCTTTAATAAATGGTGTTGGAAAAACTGGATTTCAACTTGTTAAAGATTAAAACTAGACTCTTATCTTTCACCATACCCTAAAAAAAATCCAAGAAAGATATAAAATTAAAACAGAAAAACTAAACTTGATAGAAGATAAGTTAGATAGAACTCTTGAAGATACTGGCATATGAAAAGACTTTATGAACACTTCTGCAATAGCATGGGAACCAGCATAAATAATCAGCAACTGGGATCTCAAACAACTTCTGCACTGCCAGAGAAATCACAAGCAGAGCTAAGAGAAAAAGTTTTTACTAGATGTTATTCAGACAAAATTCTACTTTCTGGAATATATAAAAAACTAAAAAAAATCAGACCCCCAAACATAAAGACCTAATTCAAAAATGGGCATCTGAAATGAACAGACATTTCTCAGACAAACAAGTAAAAGCAGCAGGGAAATCACTGATCATTCCAGAGATGCAGATGAAAACAACACTGAGATTCCACCTCACCCCAGAAAGAATGGCTGCTATCAAGAAATCAACCAATAAAAAAGTGCTGGCAGGGCTGAGTGGAGAAAGGAACCCTTCTCCATTGTGGTGGGAGTGCAGACTGGTGCAAACACACTGTGGAAATCAATATGGAGATAACTCAAACAACTAGGATTAGAGGTCCCAGCTACTCCTATGCTGGGTATCTTCCCAAAAGAATTAAAAGAATCATATCACAGCAATATATGCTCACCCATGTGTATAGTGGCACAGGTTGTAATAGCTAAAATTTGGAAGCAGCCCAATTCCCCATTAACTAGAGACTGGATAAAGAAGGTAGGGGTGTGTGTGTGTGTGTGTGTGTGTGTGTGTGTGTGTATTTATATATAATGGAGTACTACTCAGCCATAAAGAGTGAGAAACTATAGATATTTATATCTAAGTGTATGCACATTGAGGCCATACTCAAGTGAAATTAATGTCACACATATGTAAATACCATATAGTTTACCGGTGTAAAAATAAAAGTGTAAATAAAGATCAAAATGTATAAATGACATTGTGTAGCAGGAATAAAAGGTCTATAAGAGTAGAGGAAGTGGGAGGGGTAGGAGAAAGTTAAAAAGAGAAAAGAAAACGTGTGAAAAGGAAAAATATGAAAACAATTTCTTTGTAAACTTGGAAAGGTGGAGGAGGTAAAGGGAGGACTGGGGAATGGGAAAAAATTGGCGTTAGAATAAGCCTCGCAAAGGTACAAGATCCCAATGATGAATATAACTATTGCACACCTAATAAGTACCAATAATCTTAATAAGGATAAAAAAATAGAAAACCCATCAGATTGACAACAGACTTCTTACCACAAATTCTTAAATCTAGGTGAGCTTAGAACAAAGTACTTCAAGCCTTTAAAGAAAGCAACTTCCTACCTATATTGATGTATCCCACAAGATTATCTTTCAAATGTAATTGTGAAATATGATACTTCCATTATAGAGAATTCCATGATCAGCAAATCACTTCTACAAAGAATCCAAAGAATCTTAAAGGATATCCTAGAAAAATTAGAGGAGACAATGACAACAACTTCAAGAATATCAGTAGAATAAGACACACAATTAAGTAAAGGAGAAAGAAAGGGACAGCAAAGCAGTCCATGTGGGAGGAGACTGTGAAAGTGATAGCACTAAAGATCCCTAAGTCCCTTCAACAAGAGCAATGACACCTGGATCTCATCAACCCTTTGGAAATAGGCCATGAGTCATTTTATAGGCACAGCATCCCACCTATATCCCATCTACTACTTATATGGCAACTAGCCACACAAAATTCAAGGGAAGTAATCTAGAAACAAACCCAACAGATAATGTTTCTCATAAATTGAGACTAGCTTCTCCTGTCATCTTTATGTCATCCATTCACCTAAATTTAAGCTCTAGTTCTTTTAAAATAACTTGCCAACTTAAACTAATTTGATTTCCTTATACTGTCCTCCAATAGCCAATTAACACTTTACCAAATCACTGCAGTGGATGCAAAAAGCAGCCATCAAATAGAACAACCAGTTCTAATAATGACTAGCACTGTGTGAAGGATTACCTGGAATATAATGTGCATGGAGAAGAGAATTTTCTATTCTAAGCTCTTAAATCCATTTAAAAGTTTCAACTTTACATTTCATGTCAGATAAACAATTCCTCATGCATTAATGAAAAATTCATGTAAGTGTTCACAGGGAGAGAGATGTGAAATTAAAATTTTTGAAAGTTTACCACTAAAAGAAACTTTACATACACCAAGGCAATTAATTTCACAGTAGCTCTATGAAGCATTTGATATCAGCTCCATTTTATAGAAAATGATTCTGATATTTAGAGAAGTTAAAAATGTGTTCCAGGCCACAGAGCTTGGAAATGACAGGTATGGTTCAAAAATGTATACCCTTTATTTACAGGTATTAACCAGTTTTGATGATCAAATTTTTGCTATCCTCTCTAGTATTTTCATAACTTAGATTTTAACACAGGTGTCTTCAAACATGCCAAAACACTATGTAAAATTAAATGCATATTTTCAAGGAGACTATTGAGATCTGCAAATTAATGTGCAACTTAACCTAATTAAAATGTTGTCATGCAAGTAGAATAAATTTTTAAATAATTCATTAATAATTAATATTTAAATATATACTTTATCATGGGGATTCTGTTGCTTAGTGAGTATAAATTATAATGTTTAAAATGTGGATGATTAAAGAGATGTGCATATAAAATTGGAACACCCTAAGTATCCTGAGCTCCTTCATAAGGCTAGATGTTATCCAAGATCATCAACCCATTTCAGATGTATTACTGATCATTTCATAGGCACAAATGCATATATTTCACATTACATTTGCCCTACCTCCATCAAGAAATTGGTATGGGGCATTTTTATGATGGCCACAACTATGATTTTCCTTTTGGTGACAGATATTCACTCTATGTCTCCATGTAAATTTTTTTCCAAAACATACCTAAAACTTTATAGTATCATAGCATCAAGCTTGGTCATGGCTGAATGCAGTGCCTCTGCAGCTGAAGAGCTATGCCATCCACTTTCCATTCCTCCCATGTGTGCAACATGCATTGTTGTACCAAGATCAGGATATTCACAGTTAACAGTTCTATTGGAAATGAAAAACATTGAGAGGCTAATAGCAGTTACTAGTCTATTAACAATTCTGAGCTGGGTGTAGTGGCACACACCTGAAATCCCAGCACTTGGGAGGCTGAGGCAGAAGGTTACATAGTGAGCTCCAGTCAGTCTCAACTACATAGTGAGACCCTGCCTCAAAGGAAAAAAAATCTGAGATTCTACTGAGAAAATATTGCTTAATTCACCCATTCTGCAGCTAGGCAGTTTCTTTGATTAAGGCTCATTTTATCTCAGTTCATTGTTTTCTGTAGCTCTTAACTCCAATTTCTAGGAACGTCTCCTTCCAATCACTCATCCTGACCATTTTTTCAAAAGTCATTATGCATATTCCTTGGTCACTTTCTTAGTGAAGGCCTTTTTATATCTCAAAAATCTTATTTAATTTTTAGAGAGGCAGGTAGCATCTTTGCCACTATAACTCTCTTGAAATATTGTTTCCTGTATGTTTGATTCCAGCCAAATCCATGTGTCAAAATTTACCTTCATTTTTTTCCAAAGTAATTTCATATACCCCTGTATTACATGAGTTTACATTCCTAAATTTCCTAAGATCTTTGTTGTTTGGTTTAAAATATCTAGTAGATGTACAGTAATTCTCCTGGAATTATCACCATAGATGATTTGATCTTTGCTTTGAGGTTATATCTTAGTGCATGACTCAGAGTACTTTTCTGCATTTAAGGCTATTTCTCAGTGTACTATCAAAAAATTACACCAAAATTAAACAGAGTAAGAAAAACTTTGTTCAAGAATATTGCAAAAGAGGAGAGATTGAAATCAATTTCCCTGAAACAAAAGGTAGAGTGTTTTTAAGCACTATAGTGAGCTAGTCAAAACTTCTGGTGGATATTACACAGGTGTTTACTCATGCTCTTTTGGCTACTTAGGTCAGCTCTATGGGTGCAGCTGAAAGGTGTTAAGGTGCCAGAGGAATTTTTCTCATGTTAATAACAGAAATACAAGAAGGACCCAAGTGCTACAGTACTGTACATGCTAAGTCTCTACTATGATTCCCCATTAATCTATCTGCCAAAGTAAGTCATACAGACAAACCTAAAGTAAAGGAAAAGGAGAGTATATACAATCCACTATAAAAAAGGGGAAAAGGAAATAAATAATGAATGGGGATTTGACCAATGACTTAATCTACTACAGCTATTTATTTTTGTCTTGTTTTTAAACTCAGTGTTTAAATGCAAGAAAAAAATTCTATCATAGAGCTCCTGTGGGAATTATATAAAATAGCATATATAAAATGTCTAGTAAAGATACTGGTAGATGTAGAAACTCCATCAATGTTAACTTTTTGTATCAAGGTAAATATTATCCATAAGGAAAAAATGAAGATTTTTAACACCTGAAATTTATACGTATAAATTACATTTTCTCAGCATGTCTTTCATTTCCCTTTCATATTGCAGTTTGGTAAATCTGTCATATTTTAATCTCAAAAATGTATAGTCATATAGGTTAACAAAGTTTTGTTAGAATGATTTCAGAGACTATTTTTATTCTAAGGCAGTTGCAACTTTTTCTAATAGAAAAAAATGTTTAAAAGAGTTCCAGGAGAAGAGCTTTTTTTGGGGGGTGCCACTATCAGTACAACCCTGATGAACATTGGCACTAAAAATCCCTGATTCACAGTGTCTTGGTCACATTCCTCTTGCTGGGCAAAATATTCAATACCACCTTTAAAGAAAGAGAGGCTTTTCTTTTTTCCTCTTAGTTTTAGGGTATGGTTGGATGGATCCAAGACAGAAACAAGATGGCAGACAGACATGGCAGAGGAAAAGTTTCTCAATGCCCAGCAGCCAAGAACTCAGAGTGAGGGTAGAACTGGTGACTCAAATACACCTTTCTAGGTCAAATCCCCAGGGACCTGCTTCCAACCAGGTGAGGCATCCTAACAGCACATCTAGTTATTGTACTCATCCATAGTTGTTTCCAAGGATGAATATCAGCACCTCCATCATCCTGTTACTTTCCACACACATGAGAAATCTGGCGGACATTTTAAAAAAGTTAAAAGTTTGATCATTTGCATTTAATCCTTTATGAATTTCTTAGTAGAAAAACTCAAGTAATTTTAGACTGGTAAACAGACTGTTAGTTTTCTGTAGTCAGTATTTTCTCCCTTCCTTTCCTCATGTAAATTACATCTGCTATCTCACAGGCGTTTTTAGGAATATTTCAGGAAGGCTATTAGAATATGTCATATTTAATGTGTTCAGATATAAAATATTCCAACAGAAAAAGATGAAAGCATATCATTCCTTTATAACTGTCTTTCCTCTGCATAAGCTCTACTGAAAAATATTAGGCATATTACTTTTTTCAACTGATTCAGTGGAACCTAGAAATCTTTTCACCATTGGTTTAAAACCATAGTGAATCAGAACTTTAAAAGGGATGAAAATGTATAGATGAACAATAAAAGTTTAAAGAGCAGGACCTGGTGTTTTGGGAATATTTTTAGTGACTATTAAGTAGAATTCCAAAGCTGGTCCTACCTCTCATATTATGACCTCATTCTCTGATGTGACTTGTGACTTGGCAGAACTCAGGTGTTCTTTATTCTGTTTAACATTTTAATGTGATGTCATTGACATCTACTCTTCCTGAATATTTCAGGTATTTTAAGGAATGAGTTAGATCCTCCATGCATCAATCTCATTGTTGCATATTCTGCATTCAAGGATTCACAATACAGGTAAATAATACCAAATGTAAAAGTTGTTTGGTTTGATTTGTAAAACTGAATGGTAGAGAAAAGCTAAGAGAAAGTTGAAGTAATTGAACAAATTATACAGAAAGTTTTCATTGTATTCCAATAAAATAGTCTTTACATTTACACAAAAATGTACAGAATAAAAATCAAAAGAGTGTAAACATTTTATGGCCTTCTTTTGTTTAAAAAATTTTATAAAATCTTGGAATTTAAATACCTGAGACCCATATCTTTATAATCAATTATGAAAACATACTGTTTTCCCTCTGCAGATCACAATATTTCTTTAAGAACTACAACTCTTGCAACTTATTTTGATATTTACTATAACAACAGTTTTAATTATTTTTTGCTTGTGCTCTAACTTCAGTTCAAAGAAATTTGGAAAAATATTTTTCTCAGTTTTCTTTTCAAATCAGATACATATGTGTGTGTGTGTGTGTGTGTGTGTGTGTGTGTGTGTGTGTGTGTGTGTGTGTGTGTGTGTGTGTGTGTGTGTGTGTGTGTGTGTGTGTGTGTGTGTGTGTGTGTGTGTGTGTGTGTATGTGTGTATAATACATAAATAATTTCACTATAAACTTCTATCTAGTCTGTCAGCCCATGGTTTGTAGATTTGAAATCCACTAATTATATTGGAATATGTTTTACAGTTCTTTTTCAGATTTTCTGCCAGAAAGCTAAGAATAGAACTTTTGGTTCACCATCACACTGTATTGCATTGGATGAGGTTTCTTATCCACATTTTCTCTTGAAAGAAAATTTCATAGAAAGTATAGAAGTAAAACTGGGAAATATTTTCTCTACACTTAACACAAATGATGAAAATAAAAACTGGCTCCAACATATGAAGAAATGTCTTCCAATTTAGGATACTCAAATATTTACTGAAAAATCTACTTATATATTCCAGTGACAGGAAGTTTAGAATCTTAGAAAAAAATTCTTTCATTTTACTATTAAGAAATGCTTAACTTATTTGTACTCTTACATAAAAATAATTTCTATGTTCTGTTTTTGCAAAATCAAGTCCTGGCACATAAATTTGAGTCCATGAAGTGATTCTTAATTTCTTTTTTTCTCCCAAGAAATGATACTACATAGTGGTCAAAACAACAATTTGACAGGAAGATATAAAATTATATATGCCAAACCTAGGCACACCCAACTTCATACAAACAAAGACTAGTAGACACAGATTAGCAGATAACATCAATATGATTGGAACAATACCCTGTTGTCACAAAAACAATTAATACAAAACTAATCAACAAAGAAATAATCAGATTTGAAACAAACCTTTAAATACACAGACTTAATTGTCTAGAATTCCACACAATAGAAAAAATATTCTTCTGAGTAGCTCATGTAACTTTCTTCAAAATAATCCACATATTAGCCCATAAAGCATCCTTAATTAAATACAAAAGAACTTTTCCAATTCACGTTGTTATATCATATTGCACTAAAATGACAAATCAATGGTAAAAGAAACTACAGACATTATGAAAACACATGTATATTAAATGGTACACTGTTTAATAATCAGTGGGTTCCAGTAGATATCAGGGATGAAACTAATTCCTATAATCAATCAATAATGCCATTACAATATGCCATAACCTGTGGGTCATAATGAAAGCAGTCCTAAGATGGAATTTCGTAGCTGTGAATGTCCACATTAATAAAATAGAGTGATACGTTTTCCTTGAGCCCAAATAAATAATCTATCAATTGACTTCAATATTCTGGCAAAATAAAAAAAAATCAAAATCCAAAGTTAGTAGAAGGAATGAAATTATAAACATCGGAGGGTTAATGAATAAAATTGAGAATAAAAAAATACAAAGAATCAATTAAAGAGTTGATACTGTGAAAGAAATAACAAAATAGACAAACTCTTAGACATTCTTACCGTAAAACCGAAAAAAGGCTCAAATCAAGGCAACTGGAAATAAAAATTGAAATCACAATAGATCCTGCTGAAATCTAGATTACTAGTGACTACTTTGAAAACCTGTACTCTAATAAATGGAGAATTCAGTATAAATGGAAGATTCCTAGATGCATATGAATTGCCAGAACTGAACCAACAAGATATAAAAACACTAAATAATCTAATATCAGATAATGAAATTGAAACAGTAATAAAGAACTTACCAACTAAGAAAAGGCTGGGACCTGATGAATTACCACTGACGTCTGTAAGAATTTCAGAAAAGACCTAATGACATTACTCCTCAAACTCATTAATAAAACTGGAATGGGAGGAATACTCCAAAAGCACTTCTTTGAATCTAGAAATGCCCTGATTCCAAAACTTGACAAGAACTCAACAAAATAAGAAAAGTTCAGGCCAATCTCTTTTTAATGAACATAGATTAAAATGTTCTTAACAAGATTCTGGCAAGCAAAATGCAACAAATCTCCGAAAAGAGTATACACAATAAGTAGGATTCATCCCAGGAATGCAAGGATGGTTTAACATCCAAAATTAATAAATAATGTACACTAAATAGAACTAAGGATAAAAATGATATAAGCATCTCAATAGATAAAAAAAGCTTTTAACAAAATTCAATATCTGATCATAATAAAAATCCATTAAAAAATAAGTGTAGTAGTATCATATTTCCATCTGATAGAAGTCATTTATGATAAAACTATGACTAAAATTATATTAAATGGGGAAAAGCTAAAAGTCTTCCCTTTAATATCACAGACAAGACAAGAATGTTTAGTAACACCACTGCTGATTAATATAGTACTTGAGACATTAGCAAAAAAAAATTAGGCAAGGGAAAGAAATAATAAAGAAAGAAGGAAAGCAAGAAGTCAAATGACCATTATTTGCAAATGACATGATCTTCTACACAGAAGAACCAAAAATATTCCAATTAATAGCCAAATTCAGTAACATAGCAAGATATAAAATCAATACACAAAGGTCAATAGCATTCCTGTATGGAAAGAACTACTGAGAAAGTAGTTAAGAAAAGCAATGACATTCACAATGACATCAAGAATAATTAAATAATTAGGATTTAACCTAATCAAAGAAGCAAAATACTCCTAGAATGAAAGCTACAATAGTCTGAAAAAGAAAAATCAAAGAGGTCATCAGTAGAGGAATAGATAATCCCCCCCTTTTTTTGGATAGGCAGAATCAATATTGTCAAAATGGACAAACCTTCCCAAGTGAAATATAGAATTAATTCATAGCCAATAAAAATAACAAAACCATTCTTCACAGATTTAGATTCCTAGATACAGAGTTAGAAAAAAAAATGCTAAAATTTATATGGAACCAGAAGAGACCCAGAATGGCAAAAGAAATCCTTAGAAAGAAGAGCAAAGAAAGAAGCATTGCAGTCTCAGATTTCAGTTATACTATAAATCAACAATGATAAAAATAACATGGTACTGGCACAAAAACAGACATTCAAATTCATGGAGCAGAATAGAAGAGGTAGAAACACCACCCCACCACCAAGCACAGTCACCCATGTGATCTTTGACAGAGGTGGAAAAAAAAACTGTGGGGAATAATTAATTCCTTACCCAATGCTGTTGAGAAATCTGGGTATATGCATACAGAGGATTGAATCAAGACCCATGTCTTTCAAATGTGCTAAAAGTCCAAATGGATCAATTATCAACCAACTTAAAGGAAGTAAAAATAGGTAAAACTATTGAGTACAGGCAAGAACATTCTGAACAGAATCCTCATTGAACAAGAAATAACATCAAGAATGAAAACATTAGATCATATCAAATTAAAAACCTTTTGCACAGTAAAAGAAATAAAGGACAGAGTGAAAAGAAAAACCACAGAATGAGAAAAAAGTTTTAGTAACTAAATCTTGAATAGAAGAATAATATTTAGAATGTATAAAGTACTCAAAAAATTGGAATTCCAAAGTAAAAGACCAATTCAAAAAGTGGGCAACTGAAAAGAATAGACACTCTCAGAAGTACAAATGGCCAATGAATACATGAAAAAATATTCAGCATATCTGGTCATTAGAGAAATGAAAATTAAATGACATTGAGATTCCATCTTCAGAAAAAATAGCTATCATCAAGAATTCATAATAAAGGCTGGAGAGGCTGCAGGGAAAAAGAAACCCTCTACATTATTGCTGGTAATGTCAACTAATGCAACCAATGGAAATCAGTGTAGAGATTCCTCAAAAAACTGAAAAAAGAAACTCTATTTCCCAGCTATTTTATCACCCCGAAAGATTTATGGACATTCTATTACAGTGTTCCATGCATACCCTATTTAGAGTTTATGGTTGTACTAAACTCAGCCAAATTTTGGAAGTGTCCATATGACTATCAGTAAATAAATAGGTAAAGAAAATGTGCTATTTAGGCACAATGGAGTACTACTCTCCTACAAAGTATAAATTCAAGTTGTTTGTAAAAACACAGATGACCTTGAGAACACAATATTAAATGAAATATATCAGAAACACAAGTTTAAATGTTACAGTCATTCTCATATGAGAAACCCAAAGTATAAGCTAAAAAAAAAAAAAAAAAAAGTAGAAGGAAACACTGAGATAGATATTTCTCAAATGGAATAGGACCAAGAGAAAGAGGGGAGGTAGGAGGGTGGGGAGAATAAGGGACAATAGAAAGAATTAAGATATGTTATATACATGTGCCAGCTTCTCATGATAAATGTAATCATTGTGTAGTATAAATATGTAATGATAAAAATGAAAATTAAAAGAATAATATGGTTGGTAGATGCTGTATTTTCGCATGGAGGCATGTTTTTGGAAAACTGAGAAAAATGTGTTTAATTTAGTCATTTTTTTACAAATTTAGAAAATTATGTACTTTTATAACTTAGTACATGTTTGTAGTGCATAAAGTTTACAGTCTGTGGGGAACGGATACATGTATGTAGTTCATCTTAGTTCTTTTTTAATCACCTTTCTCTTCCTTCCCTACTCTATCTGTCTCTTGATTCCTTCTTATTAAGGGCTTTATTTTAAAACAAGAACTATAAAAAGAACTAGTCACTTGAATAAATTTGTTGGGTATAAGTTATGTCGTTCCTTTCATATGTTTACATTTACAAATGTAACATCTATATTTGCTTCATTGGGAAAGTTTATCAGCACATATTACCTACTAGGTATAGGGAGTATGCTTTAGATCAGTTTCCCAATTAATGTTTTGACATCTGTGTCTGGGATAGCCACAAAGTTATAAATTTGTGTTTCATTTTTACAAATATTAGAAGAACAAATTATGTCTTTTAAAATATTTTTACATGATTAAATATGTGGGATGTGTATAAATGTTACATGCTGTTATGGGTTGGGTCTAGATGTCCCCCCCAAAGCCGCATGCAGTCATAGGTGGCTTTTTCAGAGGTGGCTGAATTTACAGTGTGTGATGCTGGGATTAAGGCCATGTGTTTACCAAAGTATACTAATTTGGCACTGCCCTGATTCCAGTAGTCTGAGTAAGATAAAAGGGACAGAAGCGCATTGCTAAAGTTCTCTTGCTGTTTTTGGTGTCTCCTAGTGCCATGAACTGTTGCCCTTCTGTAATGTGCCAACCTGTCTTGGAGGCAGCTGATTATGGACTGAAACTTCTATACATTTATGAACCTTTAACTTTTTAAATTTTAACTTTGTGTGCCAGGTATTTTTGTCTCAGCAATGAGAAAAGCAGCTAAATCACAGAGTTTCCTCAAGGGTGGTTAAGTTATGTGCAAGAATGCTTTGCCTAAGGCTTGGGGTCATTTGCAGGTCTAATTCAGGCATTTGAAAGAGGATGAGAGACTCTTGGAGAGAGGGAGAGAACTGGGAACCAAGATACTAAAAAGGGCAACAATTACAATGAAATCCTGGATTGAATTTGCTACAAAAAGGAAATTAGAAGATTCATTTTAGTTGATTATTGTTTATTTCACCTTTTTGCTTATTTATAAATTGTCACATTTTATCTCATTTGGGAAAAGTGTGGACTTTTGAATTAAGACTGGATTGAAAGAAAAAGAGTGAGGATCTGGTTAAATTTCATCAAGGTGAAAGGAAGTTGATAACATTTAGAGCTTGTTTTATATTGTCCAGAGAGGATAGAAAATGTAGGAATGCTTTACCATATTTTGCCAACATCAAATGAAAAGCAGAGATGTCGTATGCTGGCCTAAGATGTGTACTTCTTTTCTACCTTATCTCCTAGGTGAGCTAGTTTAGATCCGTGGCTTTCGATATTTTTCATGATCCTTAAACTCTGTCATGATCCTCCACCGTGAACAAGAGTCTGGCTGAGCAAGTTTGCAATCCTTAATCATCTGTTAACTCTTTATTTTAAGTGGACAAGTAATTTCCTTATAAAATTATTATAAATTTGAATAAGATAATTTGGTAAAGCACCACACACTTTTGCTGGAATATATTACATGTTCAATAAGAACTGTTTCATATTTAGTAGCAACTACACTTTTTATAAATGTTGTGTATATGTGGCTCACAAAATCTAAAAACTTAAGCAGTAAAATGAGAGACATGTTAAATATCAGGATGTTGCAACTGAAACCTATTTTCTCTGAAAATACATATTATGAAGATATCCCTTTGTAACATCAATTGAAAATTCAGGGACATGGACAACTTTAAGTGTACATTACAAATGATTAGGTCTGTATGAAAGGACTAGGGGGAACATTTTAAATAAACTGGAAAAAGCTCTGTAATAATAGTGTACACTGTGTAAATTTTTCTTTCATGTGTGTATTTAATTACAGGTGACAGATACCCTCCAGGTTTAGTGGATGTTCTCAAATTAGGCCTCTGTGCTTTCAGTGAAGAACAACAGGCTTTTCTGCGGTTGTCCTGATTTGAGGTTAGCAAGATACTATTCTATTGATTTTTTTTCTTCATCTCTTATAGATGGCAACACTGTTAAAGTTTGTTGGCTCCTGGCACTTCTTTTCCAATCACTTGTATTTTGCAGTTTGTGGATGTGTTTGCCTTATTTTTTGTGAATGTTGTCTTGTAGTTTGTGTTCACTTAAGAAGAAAACATATTTTAGAAATGTTTTAGCAGAAGAATAACTACAGGGGAGTTGTTGAGAAATTGTCTTGCTATGACATCCAAATAGTCCCTGTGATGTGTTTTTTGAACATTCTGACTCAGTAGAGAAAAAGTTTCCTTTGATGTCTACATATTTTTTGTTTTACTTGCTTTGTAAGGTTTTATGCTAATATTCAAATTTTTGAAATAATATACTACCATTTCCTTCAGCGATGAACTTCAGAATGATATTTAGAAACCAAGATCTGAATATAAGGTGTATTCATTGCTGCTGGGATAGCCTTACTTCTAGGCCTATCATAAGATAAGGTATAGAAACATGCATAGATACACATACACATAGTTTTATGTTTCTTTTCCAACACTGAGATCTCTGGTCCCCAGCACTAAATATATCCCCAACTATTTTCAAAAATATATTAATCCCCACATTTGTCAGTAATATATGTATCCACATATATCAACAATATATATATATATATATATATATATATATTCATATTTACATACATAAAATAGTATAAGAATTGTTAAACCCACTATATTCATACCTCTCTGATATTATGGAAACTAATTTTCATACATTCTAAAAAAATGATTGAAAATCATCTATGTGCCAGGAAACACCACTGACCTTTTAAATGTTTTTTATGTCTCCTTTAAAATATATATACATCTTGAGTCTTGCAGAGTCCATATTATTTATCTTTAATTTTCAGGTGAACTAATTGAATCTTAAAGGAGTCTAAAACATCACTGAAGTATGTGTCACTGAACAGTTGTCATAAAAGTGAAATAAGTTTTGCTAATTCCAAATTCTATAACCATTAATTACTTGTATTCATTGTTAATTAAAGGTATTGTTAGGTAAAAGAGACAAAAAACCAGGACAAGACCAGGACTGCAACAACCTTTGGTATGGGGAGGATCTGCTAGGCTGTCTTCTAACAAAACAAAAAAAGCATGAAGAAAGAAGGAATTTCTTTTATAGGAGCAGGGTGGATTTAACCTGAGCTGGTTT
This sequence comes from Fukomys damarensis, assembly GCF_012274545.1. NCBI lineage: Eukaryota > Metazoa > Chordata > Mammalia > Rodentia > Bathyergidae > Fukomys > Fukomys damarensis. The sequence goes on along the minus strand of NW_022900948.1, from coordinate 4,196,623 downwards.
GGAGTTGAGTGAGGTAGCATTAAGGGATGGGAGGAGCCTGTGACATCACTAGGAGGGGGCTTGTGACATCACTGGTTATTTAGAGGTAGCAAGTATCAGGTTATTCTTTTGGCAGGAAAAGAGACATGTTGGGAGGAAGAAGGCTGTCCCTTGGTAGGAGAAACCATGTTTAACAAGGAGGCTGCTAATCCATGTGGCAGCCATTTTAAGGCACAGAGCATTATGGGAAGGAGGCTACTGTTTTATGTAACAGTCATCTTGAGGCAAAGGAAATCTAACAGGTATTATTGGTTATAATTTTTAAAAATTTATGAAATCACAAAAGCCTAGAGATTAACACCAGTAATGGAAGATGTAACTGGGAATAGTTGCATTTTAACCCATTTCTTTCATAGGAAAATGATATCATAGAAACATGTTGTTACATAGGTTACAGTAACACCCCCCACTTTAAGACACACTGTAAATGTTCAGAATATATCTAGCACATAAAAATAAATATTAAACAAAATGAATTCTTATCTTTCAATTTCTAATTTCCTTTTTGTATGTTTTTCAAATTTTGTTAAAATATGCTTTAAAAAATTTGGCAACTACAATATAACTTGAACACACTTGAAACATTATCATGGGGTTTAAAGATGAAACAAATGTAAATATTTAGTCTCTGAACAGCTTTTATGTTATGGTTCTCATCTAAGAATGTACATAATAAAAAATTAAGACATCCTGTAGAGATACAATAAATAAATTACGGGTTAAGAGAGATTTACTATGTCAAACTATCAGCAAGTTAAAGACAAATGTATTCAGTTCCAAAATGAGTGTGAAGGTCAGTGAGTTTGGAACTGTCACTTCTTTCTTTCCATTATTTTTATAATGTAAATGTCATCTTCTATTTGTTATCAATATTGCTTAGTTAGTTTTTGGCTGTGCTTTTATTTTCCTGAGACAGATACAATAGTAGCTATTCTAATTAGACTCAAATAACAACAGTGTTTCATAGATATATGGCCCTTAACATTAGGGGATTGGGTGAAGGAGAAAGTAATAATATGCATTATTTATTTAATTTTTCAACAAGACCTAAAAGAACTGCTACACCATCTCTAATCTTGTTCCTTTTTCATTCTAGACATTTAACTTGTCCACCTTTTGTTGGTTCTGTTGCTGTCTCGCTCAGTCATGTAACCTACTAATGAGCAGGGAACATGAGTTTACCAAGGCTGCTAATAAGACCCATGAATGCTGACTCCTGTGTTCCATTTCCTAGGCCTACTTGATGAAGTTAATGAACACTACTCTGGATGCCATGTATAAAATATAGTGAAGCTTCAGGATAGAGTCAGTATTGCTCAAGCCTAGCAGAGGGAAATCCCTACCCTGGCTAGAAATACTGTATGAGAAATCAGTTCTACTCTACTAAGCTCTTGAAATTTGTGGACTTAGTTGTTACAGTAATTAGTGTTACCCTAACAATACTATCCTTCCTATCTAACAGCTGTGAGCATTGGCAAATAAGTGGCAGATAATTTCCTTACCCTGACAGATTCTACCACATTTTTTTTTTCTCATTGGATTAAAGAGTAAGCAAATATTCCACTTTTTCTTCCATTCACCATTTTATATAAGGTGATACATTAACTTATGACGGATTTCTGTGAGTTATCTATCACTTAAAACTTTGGGTAGGGAGAGAGAAAGAGTTTATATATTATGTGGTTAACTATTTATTTCGTTCAGTGTATATTTATATAAATCCTAAAAATGTTAAGCTGTATCCCAATATTGGTGGTTTTGCACTTTCATTTGTGATTCTGCTATTACAGATTTACTTTGTGTATTTTTCCCTTTTGTGTTTATGAACAGATTCTGATTATGTACAGTTTTACTTTCTCCTACATCCTGATTCTTTGTTTACAATTTTCAATTTTCTTTAGTAATCACCGTTAGCTGTTGCAAAGAAATTATGACACTTTTTTGAGTGAAAGAAATTTAAGTTATGAAGCCATTCTTGAGATAGGTTTTCATAGTGGAATTCTTGATCATGAAGGAGTCAAGAAAAAAATGAAGAAATAATGCAATTGTCTACAAAGAAGGAAGGTTTTATTTTTCATTAATAGACTGATAGATTGAAAGCCCGTAATAGTGAGTGTATAAAACAAAATGCCTCCATAAAAATATTTACTCAACAATAATTTAGAATTAGAATTTAAAAATCACTCCCTATACTCAATTTGTTTATTTATAAAATTTGCTTCATCATTATCTTTATTCTCTATTCCATTAGTGGTATAGCTACTTCCTGAGTTTGAAAACTGTAATGGATCTCTGTATCATACAGACTTTGGAGGACTTATTCATTTTTTCCTGCAAAAGTTAAATAAAGTGCAAAACTTTCAGCTCATCAATCCTTTAGCAAGCTGTCCAAGGTGACATTTCATTAGCACATTTTGCCAGTGGATAAATCGTACAGCATGCTCTGAAGGGAAGGTGGAAAATATCTAGTCCTTTTTCATTAGATCCATCTGAACTTGAACCATTGCAGATTACATACAAAAAGCACATGGGACAGAAGAAGCACCATATTGTCTATAAACTGCATTAATCATTCATTTCCTTCAGAGTGTCTTAAGTCAGTGCCATGACTCTGGTTAAACCCCAAACTGGCTATTCAATTTTTAGTTGCATGACAGACACATTTCAAGGAAAATTTGAAATATAATGACCCCTGCCAGTCTTGATAAAGTCCTCATTCATCAATTAAGAGTTTCCAATAAGCTAAGATGGATACAGAAAAATAACAGAAATTGCATAACACTTGATGATTTTTTCCCTCATTTCTAGTTTTGCTGGATTCCTGGGAAGAGAGATTTCAAAGACTTATATATATATATAAAAAGCCTGGTCTCAGAAGGAAGCTATAGCATCTGAAGAAACAAAGTTCCTTCCTAACGCTACCTAGCTCATGCTATCTCTGGAATCAAATGGTATATTAAGGTATTGTGGTAGATTTCTAACTCTGAAATGAAGTTAATTCGCTTAGCAAAGTTCTCTCCCTTTCCCTTCTTTTCTCTCTCATTTGAACATGAAAGTATGAGGCTATACAGTTTACCTAATAGTTTCATGTTTTAAATTTGTTTTGTTCAAGTCCAAGTGCTAGGTATAGTTTCCAGTTTTAAATATTCATGTTGCCAAGATTTTTCTAAAACATATGCTCAAATATAAACTTTTATCCTATAACATTATTCAGCCTATGGTTCAAGAACTTTTTCACATGTATAAAATAAACAGGACATATATTTGTAGAAATAGAACATCTTCATCAGGCAAATTAGCACAATGAATAAACATTTACTATAAATAGAGGCTGTGATGAAACATTTGTAAGTCAGTGTGAAAAATGGCAGCATAACTAAAGAATACCTGAAATCACTGAGGTCAGACTTTTTAAAGGATAGATATAAATCAATGTAAACTTTACAGTTTTAGTATTCATTTATATATAACCATGAACATCTAAGATCTCATTGTGCCAAAGGCAACATTTGGCAATGTTTTGAAATTGCATAATGATTCAATTTTATTGCCAATTACTTCAAAGTGTTTTCTTTTCAATAAACTAATGGTTTTCAAACTGTGTTCCAAAGAGCATAATGTGGCTGCTTCTCAGGTGTTTCTGGAGCAAGACACTTGAATGGGAATGTGAGTGGGTGTTTTGGGGGAGTCCTCCAAAATGAACTCACACAAGTGTATTTTTGTGTGTTTTACATACAAGACTTAATGGTAAAATTCTTTCAACAAAAAGTTCTGTAGCTAATTCAGTAGAAATGCATCACATTAATTAAAATTCAGGGCATCTTTTTACAAAATCATTGTCACAAGAAACAATTTTTTATTAAAAACTGCAACCCCAAATTTCCATTTCTGAATCTAAGCCAACTATTGGCTCAGAAAATTTAAATGAAATATCTTTATTGCATAGATGAAATTACTGCAACTGGTTTGAGGATAAGCAGCATAGCCAACACCAACCCATTTATTAAAGTGATTACTCATGGATTGCTATTAAGCATACTCTACAAACACATTCTTTCCACCTTGGCAGTTTGTCTTATTGAATATAACTTTTAAAGGAAAGGTAAGGCACTATTTATTTATTTATTGAGTTGTTAAAGCAAACACTGATCCTGAGTTCATTAAGGTTTCTTGGGACCTATACATTTCTTCAGTGATTTTATGCTTGTTAAAAAGAGCTTTCATGGAAATTTTATTTAATATTCACAGCTGTATGAACTAGGCATGTCTTATTAATCTATAAAAACTTATTACCAATTTCATCTGATCAGTAAAGTGACAGAGTTAGAATTTGATCTCCACCACCTGACTTTTGGATAGTAGACTCTCATATCCTCATCTCGTTCCTAAGTGAGTCTAGCTCTGGAAGACATACATGACTGTGTAATGCAAACTATGATTTTCCATAGCTGCATAGCTGGGCTAAAAATATCCTCAATATTCATTTTCAAACTCATTTTAACTTACTTCACAATCCCACTTAACGTAATGATTACAATATTATTTGACGTGGACAGCTTAGTTTTCTTCATCTTTACTTGACATTTTATGCAGAACAAATATACTTATTAAATGTTATAAGTAGACTTGACATGTAAATGTTTTGGAATATTTTCATGCTTTTAGCCAGACTACTACTTTGATTTATTTATTCAAAATTGATAAAAATAATCTGATGAGATTTATGACTTTATTTTAAAAAATCCTACTGTAGGTCATATACATAGGAAAGAGTTTATTGTTAGTTATTTTGAGTTGTAATTAGTGCGAGAGTGAGAGTAATTTTGGTAAAGTTGTGAGATGAATTGGGTCAGGGCTCAGGCTCTTCTCACTGCTTTAAATGCTTAGTTCACTTTAAAGGTTTGTTTAGAAAGAATATCTTACATTTATCACAGGATTTTTCCAAGTAATAGATTTTTGTACATAGCTGATATACCTAACATAACCATAATGGAGTACGAAGATTATCAAATAGAAAGTCAGAACATCTATACCTGTTCAGTGGTATAGTTTGACAAACTTACTTTTAGGTTGATTATTTCACATTTTTGTGCTTCATTTCCCTCACCTATAATGTGAGTTCGTTTACTCAGCGGCCTATAACTTTATTAAAACTTTAGAAATTTTGCATAAATACACTGTGAGATCTTGCCAGAAATAATCTAGTATTTCTTCTTTTACTATCAATTCATCAATTTTTCTTTTCCTTGAATGTCCCTGCCCATTAATGTGTAAAATTACAAAACAACAACAACAACAACAACAACAAAACCATACATATGCTTCCTTCTGCTACATTGCCCAGGTCTTCTCCAAGCATAAACACTAAGATGAGCAGTGTTTTACTTGCATTCTCATTGCTGTGACAAAATGCCTAACGCACAACTTAACTGAGTAGTTTTTTGTTTTTAGGTCACAAGTTTTAGAGGTTTCATTCTATGGTCAGCTGGCTCTAAGGCAGGGTGGCATGGCAGAGGAGAATGGCAGAGGAGAAACAGACCACAGCATACATAGCAGATAGAAGCAGCAGCGACAGCACTGAGCCTTTCCCCCCTTTTATCTTATCCAGGATACTATCAGCCTATTGGTTAGTGCCAACCACATGCAGGTAGGCCTTCCTGTTTTCCACAGCCAGGACTATGCTGAACTACTCAGTGAACTAGTTTAGTTAGCACACACTCTTAATCCATATTCACATACCTAGTTCCAGCTATTGTCAAAAAACTCCACTTATGAGCACATGAGCCTTTTGGGAGACATCTCGATATTAGCCATAACAAGCAATAAATTAATGCTGAGGAACATCCTGAGTAAGGAGGCTAAGAATAGATATGAGTTGGTCAGGGGTGAATGATTTGATTTCTATTTAAATCACAAAAGTACCCAAAATAGAGTAAATCAACACTCCCTCCCCTTCTTGACAGATTTAGATTTAAATCATACTATGATATTGTATGTGATACACTCATATACCATGACTTGGTATTGGCATAGACTGATGAGGAACAATCATTTGGTTGAAAAATAAAGCTCTTTATCAATTATGGCATGTTACTTAAAATACTTCTTTACTAGTGACAAAACCAATCTTGATTTAGCCAAATCATGATAAGGAATATTACATTGAGTTCAAAAGTGGGGATACACTGTAGCTCAAGGTGGGACTAAAATCAGAAACTGAGATTCCTGATGAATCTAAGGAAATGATCCCTTTGTTTCCTCCTGACTTCGTTCTGCCGTCTCACCTTTCTTACTTTGGACCTTGATCTTCCTACTTTCTAGATACTCAGTATTCTCTATATGAAAACAAATTCCTTCTGTGTATTTGCAAGTATCTTCATTAAAATTCCACATATATTCCTAGACATTCTACTTAGCTCCAATTCTCAATTCCAAACCCCCTGAAAAGAATGACCCTTACTTCGAATCATACGACCAGATGGAAACACCCAGTCAGCAGTCAGCTAAGGTTGTTAGAGCCAGGGGGCTTAGTTTTGAATTTTGATAACACCGTGGCTGTCAGAGATTTCCTCTCTCACCTGTGTGTGTAGGACTGACTGGAGGACAGAGGAAAAGAGGCATGGTCCCTGGCTAGGTAAAGCACCTGGATGATTTACCTGGGAGAACAATATACAAATACACATTTGCTACATTGGCACTAGCTTACTATACTCTTCTTGTCATCCATATTCCACCATGGGCCACCACCATGGTGGTTATACAGCAAAGGATCTGGAGGTTAGAACTCAAGCTTGTGGAGGAGTCAAAGTATTAATGAGGAAATCACAACAAAGTGAGATAAACTTTGTGATCAAGTTACCACAGGATTCTAGTGAGGCATGAGGTGGGCACTGATTACAATTTGGAAGTTGACACAAGGCTTTCAGAGCATTGACCTGGAGCCTTTGATGGCCTCCAAATACAGAAAGTAACAAGGTTGGCCTAGTTGTTGTTCATTAAATAATTAGTCTCACATTGATTTTAACCAGAAAAGCTTTCACAAGAGCTGAATGCTCTAGCTTCAGAAAAATCCATGGTAACCACTTATTTAACACAGTTCCTGTGGAATTGAAGAATGGCTTAGGAAACCAAAACTACTAGAGTCTGCTCATATATTGACAGAATTAATGTCTTAATCATGTAAATTTGCCTCATAATTCTGTATTTTTATTACACAATTAAACTTGGCTTATATATGTCACAATAAAATTGTAGCAATTCTGTAGGTGTCATTCTTCTGAAATCCTATTTTGTTTACATCAAATTATTAGGGCTTGGTTTTGAAAAGATTTATTATAATTGTAAATATGAGTAAACTACAGTGGAATTTTATGGAAGTATCTTTATTTTCACAATAATTTATTATGAGAACTATACATCTCACTAAAATACAGTAATAAAAGTATAGTAAAACACAGCTTCAATGTTCTTTTGCATAACAGTAGATATATTGTAAGTTATATACATGATATAAAGACAGGCTTCATTGTTAAATGTTTTTAGAGTCACTAAATTAAAAGGATGTGTGAGGGTCAGGGATTTAGCTCAGTGGCACTGTGCCTGCCTTGGAAGATCAAGGTCCTGAGTTCAATCCCCAGTACCCACTCCCCCCAAAAGGATGTGTTATACCTAAGGTTTAACTTTAAAGCTGGGTTTACACAAAATATTGATGAACTACTGAGAAGAATGTTAGTAGAAAAATCTGTTAAAAGAGGAAAGACTTATTGGTCTTTCATTTAACAAAGGGATATGGAGGGTCCCTCTAACACTGTGGACACATAGTAGCCATTCCTTTATTGTATCCCTGTCATTTATATTGCTTGTCCTTTATTCTACTCTCTTAAAACATCTTTACATTGTTTAAGATATGCTTTAGTATTTTCCTCCTGCTATAATAATATACCACAAAATGGATAAATTGTAAATACTAGAAATGTATTGCCCATTTTTTGAGTGTAGGAAGTACAAGATCACGAAGCTGGTGAAGGCATCATTCTCAAGTGGTAGAAAAGAGAGAAGGGTTTATGAACGTTTTTCATCAGAGCACTACTTTCATCCATCAGGTTAGAGTGCTTATGGCTGAATCATTTTCCAAAGATCTCATCTCTTCATACTATCCAATATACAAATTTTGGTAATAAGTTCCAATATACAAATTTTGGGAGGACATGTCTATTCAATTCGCAATAAGCTGTTTCTTAATGAATGAACAGCATTAGCAGTGTTTAACAGAGTAGCAGTTGCTATAAATATCAAGGACCTAAAATGATAGTCATAAAACTTGCATTTTATTTCAAAACTTGATGAAAAGAATTACATGAATGAATTAGTAACTAAAAATTAAAGCTTTGCTCTTTGTATGATAATATAACTTATTATTTTAAAAATTCAACTAGACTAAAACCAGAGATTTTAAAGAAATATGACCTACTGGAGATTTAAAAATTCCTTGAGAAGATTTACTTTATTTGGATTATTTACTTCAGTTTCATAGGAATGCTTTGAAAAAAATTCTGCATATCTTTATCTTACATTCTTTTGCACATTCGTGTTCCTGAAATTCATACTATGAGAAAGTTCAAATACATGATCAATGTCTGTCTTGTCTGGCTTCTGGTCAGGGAGCCAAAGACGTTGCATCTGGGAGATGAGCACTTCTGTGCTGTTGTTCAAGCTGCCCTCCGGGGTGGTAAACTCAACCTTGACAAAAAATGAGAGAGAAAAAATTTATTGAAAAGAAGACCCTTTATTTGTGAAGTGGGAAAATGAAGGGAGAGGAAAGGAGAAGATAGCTACGAATAGGGAAGGGTCCAAAGAGATGGAGGACTCCTGGAGACTTTGTTCCTGGTGCTTTTGTAGAGGGGTAAGTACCCCCTCACTTGGAACTTGCCATACGGGGCTTACAGGGACTTCTGCCTAGCGTTTCTTTGCTTCTTTCATACTGTATTGAAAGTGTGTTTGTACTTGGCTTTATCTCTGTGTTCTGCCTAGCGGCTCTTTTTTTGGTCTCATTGTGCAAGTCCCAAGGCCATTTCAAGCCTTTTTTTTTTTTTAATCTAATTTTCTTCTTCTCTTTCTCTAACCTGTCGTTGACCTATTTACTGGTGAAATCTCTTTAGTAAAGTTTGTTTTTAACTTCTTGTAGTCAGTATTAGCTAGAAGACATAATGAGCCCCCTATTGTATTTTTCTCCTCTATAGATTCCTGCTCATACAGTGTCCATCAAAGTCTTTCTATGTGCTGTTTATTTGATAGTTTATTTTATGCCACTCTGTGCTCAGGTAAATCATATATATACTGCATAATGGATAGTTCCAGATTTGTTTCCTGAATGCTCGACTTCAGGAAAGCTGAAATTAAGTCATGCTCGATTTTAACAAACCTGAATATTTAAAGTGGTAAGAGGAAATATTAAACAGTAATATACTATTCTTACTGGGAAAAGAATCCACATGAATGGAACTCAAGTTTGATTTGCATGGAGGGGACTGAGCATGTTTATTGATGAGTAATCAGGGAAGTGAAAAATTACAATATGCAAGAAGGTTTGGACCATGTAAAATCCATCCAGATGTGGTAACTGCATTTGTTGAAGTTGGATGTCTACTTTCCCACAGACAAGGACACTAGCTTCAGATGTTGGCTAGAACAAAGAATAAATTATCTGACATCCTTAAATCGTTTTGGGATAGCACTTTAAGAAGAATTAAGGTTATCTAGATATGTGATCTTGATCTCTCAGAAACTAGGTTAGTGTTCAAATCATCTTTATACTCGAGAGCTGAGGCTTAGTTGAGAAAATTATCAGAGGAAGTTTTCTAGTGGCTAAGAGGAGAATCTTTGTTACTCATTAGTCTTTACATGATCTCTATTATCCTCTCCAGAATTTCAAATTTTCTGGAAAGCCACCTCCAGTTTCCCATATTGAAATGCCTCCCATTAAAAATATTCAATATTTCATTTTTCACAATCACCATTTTAATAAATTGTGGAATTCCATCAACCTTTCTACCATGCTCTTCTCAAACCTTGGATCTGTGTAAAAAGAAGAGGACAATGGAGTTATGCATCCTCTTTTATTGGTTTCTGCTTTTATTTTTACTTTTGCATACTCTGGGTTTTCCTTTTTTTCTATGTTTTATGTGGAACTTTAACTCAAAAAAGTGTCGTAATTTCTTTGCAACAGCTAAAGGCGATTACTAAAGAAAATTGAAAATTGTAGACAAAGAATCAGGATGTAGGAGAAAGTAAAACAGTACATAATCAGACTCTGTTCATAAACATGAAAGGGAAAAATACACAAAGTAAATGTGTAATAGCAGAATCACAAATGAAGGTGCAAAACCACCAATATTGGTGTGGGAGACCTGCTCCCACTAATCGAACAGTACCTGAAGGAGAGAGTGAGGATTAAAGAAAGGACAGTACACTCAGAAGTGTGGAGACAAGAAGTCTGGTTTATTCCAGGCTCTACATACTTTTATATCTTACAATTACATAACCATCATCTTTCAGGCATAGAAGTTATTTACCAAGCCACATAAGTGAGTAGGAAAAAAGCAAGGTTCCCATAGAATCTATGCTGGGTTTCAAAGCATTCCAGAAAGATAAAGAAGTATTTATTTTTCACACAAGGTACAGCTGCTAGGCCTTGAACCAAATGTTCTCTTATTATCAAAGTTAACTCCTTCTTTTTTGGAACAGTCCTCCACATATTGGGATACAGCTAATAACATTTTTAGGATTTATATAAATATACACTGACCAAAATAAATAGTTAAAGAAATTGATATCAAGAAGCAGTCCAAAACATGTCTGCAGTGAACAAACATTTCAATATAGTATATTTACCATTTAGGATGGGGGCTCAGACAGTGCTAGGACTCAAGACCCCTGATATCAGTTAGCTGATGGCTGAACTCCATGATGCAGACTGAGCTTGGGCTGCAAGGCCCAGACTGAGTTCCCCAACCTTCTGAATGGTTGAACTCCACATTGTTCTACTACAGGCTTCCCACGCCCTTTCTTTAAAGATATTCAACATTGGGAACTCAGAAAAATACCCTCTATGACCAACTCTGCCTCTGCAGAGTGGGTCCGAAGACTGGCTCAATCAGGAGGTCTGAGAGTGCCGGGGGTGGGAGTGTTCAGGGGCGCCCGCGCTGCTACCCTCCTGGTGCTAGAGCAGTGGCGGCTCCCGGTGGGGGAAGGCGTGGCTATCCTCTGCTTTTACTTCTTTGTCAGAGAAATGTCTATTCATTTCAGATACCCATTTTTGAATAGGGTCTTTATATTTGGGAGGGCTGATGGTTTTGAGCTTTTTATATATTCTAGATAATAGTCCTTTGTCTGAGGAGCAGCTGGTAAAAAATATTTTTCCACATTGTAGGTTGTCTCTTAGTTCTGTTGATGGTTTCTTTTGCAGTGCAGAAGCTTTTTAATAAGACGAGATCCCAGTTGTTGATTTTTTCTGCTAGTTCCCATGCTACTGAGGATTTGTTCATAAAGTCTTTTCCTATGCCAATGTCTTCCAGAATTCTGCCTAACTTATCTTCCAGCAAGTTTAGTGTTTCTGTTTTAATATTTAGATCTTTAATCCACTTGGATTTTAATTTAGTGCATGGTGAAAGATAAGTGGCTAGTTTTAATCTTTGACAGGTTGAGATCCAGTTTTTCCAACACTATTTATTACAGAGGCTATCTTTCCTCCAGTGGGGATGGTCAGCTCCTTTGTCAAAGATGAGGTAGCTGAGTACATCTAGAGTTGTTTCTGTATCTTCCAGTCTTTTCCACTGATCCTCAGGTCTGTTTCTTTGCCAGTACCAAGCTGTTTTTATCACAGTGACTTTGTAGTATAGCTTCTGATTGGGAATTGTTATACCCACTGCCATGTCTCTGTTGCCTAGGATGGCTTTTTCTATTCTAGGTCTCTTCTGGTTCCAAATGAATTTTTTGATTATTTTTTGCTAGTTCTGTGAAATATAGTGTTGGAATGTCAATTGGCATTGCATTGAATCTGTATAACAGTTTTGTTAGTATGACCATTTTCACTATGTTGATTCTTCCTACCCAGGAGCAAGGGATATCTTTCCCTTTTATTATATCTTCTTTGATCTCTTTTTTCAGAGTGCTGTAGTTTTCAGTGTAGAGGTCTTTTGCTTCTTTTGTCAGATTGATTCCTAGATACTTCATTTTTTTGGATGCAATTGTGAAAGGAATTATTTCCCCAATTTCTCCCTCAATGAGTCTGTTATTTGTGTACAAGAAGGTTATTGATTTTTGAGTGTTTACCTTGTATCCAGCTACTCTTCTAAAAGTGTCAGTTAAGTCTCGAAGTCTTTTGGGTATTCATTGTAGAATATCTTATTGTCAGCAAATAATGACAGTTTAACGTCTTCCTTTCCTTTCTTTATTGCTTCAATTTCTTAATCTTGTCTAATTGCTATGGCTAATGTTTCCAGAACTATGTCAAAGAGGAGTGCTGATAGTGGGCATCCTTGTCTTGTTCCTAATTTTAACATGAAGGTTTTTAGTTTTTGGCCATTTAATATGATGTTGGCTGTAGATTTTTCATAGAAAGCCTTTATTAAGTTGAGATATAGACCATCTATTCAAATTTTTTGCAGGGTTTTAATCATGAATGGGTGTTGAATTTTGTCAAATGCTTTTTCTGCATCTATCAAGAGGATCATATGGTTTTTGTCCTTGACTTTGTTAACATAGTGTGTAACATTTATTGACATGTATGTTGAACTATCCTTGCATCCCTGGAATAAATCCAACTTGGTCAGGATGTATGATCTTTTTGATATATTCTGTTTTCTGTTTGCTAGCAGCTTATTAAGGATTTTTGCATCTATATTCATTAAGGAATTGGCCTGTAGTTCTGTTTTTTAGCTGTATCTTTCCCTGGTTTGTGAATCAAAGTGATACTTGCTTCCAGGAATGAATTTGGAAGTATTGCTTTCCTTTCAATTTAATTGAAAAGTTTGAAAAGTATTGGCAGTAGTTCTTCTCTAAATGTCTTGTAAAATTCAGCAGTGAAGCCATAAAGACCTGGGTTTTTCTTTGTTGGTAAATTTTTAATACATTTTCAATTTCACTGACTGTAATTGGGGTGTTTAAAATGTTTTTATCTTCTTTGTTCAACTTTGGTAATTCATAAGTATCTAGAAATCTGTTCATTTCTTCTGTGTTTTCCATTTTATTAGAGTACCCACTCTCAAAATAGGCATCAATTATCCTCTGGATTTCTGTTGGATCTGTTGTGACTTTGCCTTTTTCATTCCTGATTGTATGAATCTGAGCCTTTTCTTTCCTTTTTTTGATAAGGTTAGCTAAGGGTTTATCAATTTTATTTCTTTTTTCAAAAAACCCACTCTTTAATTCATTTATTTTTGTATCATTTTCTTAATTTCCATTGCATTGATTTCTGCTCTAATCTTTATAATTTCCTCTCTTGTTTGAGCTTTGGGTTTTTCTTGCTCTTGTTTTTCTAGGAATCTAAGATTCATCATTAGATTGTTTATGTGAGCTTGCTCTGTTTTCCTAGTGTGGGAATTCAGTGCTATGAATTTTCCACATAGAACTGCTTTCATTGTGTCTCATAGATTCTTGTATGTTGTTTTTTCATTTTCATTTAATTGCATTGTGCCCCATTGTTTGTTCAGGGGAGTGTTGTTCAATTTCCATGTGGTTGTGAAGTTCCTACTGTTTCTTATGCTATTGATTTCCAGCTTGATTGCACTATGACCTGATAATATACAGGGAATAACTTTGATTCTTTTGCATTTAGTCAGACCTGTTCTATGAGCTAGTGTGGTCTATCTTGGAGAATGACCCACATACAGCTGAAAAGAATGTATATTCTGATTTTGTCAGGTGGAATATTGTATAGATATCTATCAAGTCCATTTGTTCAAAAGCTTGGTTCAGTTCTAGTCTATTGTTGTTGAATTTTTGCCTAGATGATCTCTCTATTTGTGATAGTGGGGTATTGAGAGCCCCCACTACAATTGTATTAGTGCTTATTTGGTTTTTCATGTTACTTAATATTTGTTTTATATAGTTGGGGGCATTAATATTTGGTGCACATATGTTTAAGATTGTCATTTCTTCCTCTTGAATGGCTCCCTTACAAGAATGTAGTGGCCTTCTTTGCCTCTCTTAATCAGTTTTGGTTTGAAATTTACTTTGTCTGTGAATAAGAGTGCTACCCCTGCTTTTTTCTGGGCTCCTGTCACATGGAGAATTGTTTTCCATCCTTTCATTTTCAGTCTATGGGCTTCTTTTTGCACTAGGTGTGTTTCTTATTTAGAACATATTGTTGGATTTTGCTTCTTAATCCATTCTGCCAGGCTATTTCTCTTGATTGGTGAATTGAGGCCATTGACATTGATGGTTATAACTGATATATAGTTACCTATTATTGTCACCTCATTGTCCTTTTGTTGACTATTTTTAATTTTTCACCCTCTCCTTTTAGTCACTTGCCTTGACTATTTGATTTGCTCTCTTGGCCCTCATGGGGTTGTGACCTTTATTGTCCTTTTCTAGGATATTGTTTAGAATTCCTTGTAGTGCTGATTTGGTGTTCATGAAGTTTCTCAGGTTTTCTTTGTCATGGAAGTATCTTATTTCCCATCCATTTTGAAAGAGAGTTTTGCAGGATACATCATTCTGGGTTGGAGGTTGTTTTCTTTTAGGACTTGAAATACCTCACTCCAGGCTCTCCTTGACCTGAGTGTTTGTGTTGAAATGTCTGCTGTGATTCTGATGGGCTTTCCTTTGCATGTGATTTGTTTCTTTTTTTTTTAACTACTTATAGTATTTTGTTCTTCTGTTGGTTTTCTGGGATCTTGATTATTGTATGTCTAGGTTTAGATTTTTTTTTATTGTAACTAGTTGGAGTCCTATTTGTCTCACATATCTGTATGTCAAATTCTTTCCCTCTGTTTGGGAATTTTTTGGTCATTTATTCTGTGAAGAGTTTTTCAAAGTCATTTGTATTTTCTCCTGCTACTTCCTGGATTGCTATCAGTCTTATGTTATTCTTCTTTGTATCATCTAGGAGTTGTTGGATTGATTTCTCATTATACCTTATTGTTTTTAAGACAACTCTCTTTTCAGGGCCACTGACTGCAATCCTAACTTCTATATCTGAGATTCTACCTTCGCCTTCTTTTATTCGATTGTGAACACTTTCAGCAGTTTTTAATCTCCTGGATATCTGTTTGAATCTGTTTTATGGATTTCATTTCTCTCCTCTGTTAGGCATTCATTGTTTGCATTTCATTCTTATGCTGAGCCATCATGGCTTCTATCATGATCATGAGCTTATCTATTTTTTTGTCAGTTTCTGTTGTGGAGTCTCAAATCATGACTTTCATTTTGCTCACCGCCTCTATGGTCATCTCAGAAATTATTTCTATTTTGAGTTTTTCTAGAGCCTGTTTGATCTGTTTTGTTACTTCCTGTGCTTTGAGTCAGGGTGTCCTGCTGGTTCACTATCAGACTTTTCGTCCTCATTTGCCCTAATGCTTGTGATTGGTGAAGTGGAATTCTGTCTTTGTGTCTTGCTTAAGTGTTTTCTCATTTTGTTGTTGTTGTTGTTGTTGGGTTGTCCTTGGTTTAATTTCTCAGTTATTACTTAAATCTTTCTGATATGGTTGCATTTTAGCTTTTGAGTCTAATGACTCATAGACATTCTCATTTTCATAACATCAGAGAAAACAACTTGTTAAATTAGTCACAATCCTTTATCCCAATTGATACAATCAGCAACAGAATAGGATCAAGCACAACTTGCAAATTGACCACTTGTGGTAGTCAATATATCACCTTTAAAGTATGTAAATTAAACTAAAATCAAGAAATAGCCCAAAAATATGTTTGCCTGGAATACACTTTTCAATATAGAATATTTACTATTTAGGATGGGAGCTTAGACAGAGTTAGGATGAGATGAGTAGATAAGTAAAATATTTGGAGAAGGTTTCAAGTGAATTCAGAGGATATAGAATGACCACACAATCTTTAGGAAACTATTAAATTCAAAAAGAATAGACAGAGTGCAAGAATAAGGAGAAGAATACATCCACTTAACAGTAATAGGGGCTCACTTTCCCTTGAAACTATTGACCCTTGAGTGAGGTAAAATGACAGAAGAAAAGAACATAAAAAAATGATAGAAGAAGAAATCTGAGTTATGGCAGGAGCCAGAACAGAAAGGGAGATGAGGGATAATATGTTGGAGCAAAAGACTGAATTGGAGAAAGAGGACAGGAAAAAAAAAAGAAAAGAATTTGCAGAGTGGAATGTGGAAAAGAAAGAAAAAAATGAATTTGAAGGGCCTCTTGCGGACTCTGTCTCTGTTGTCATAATATACAAAATGTGCAGCCATATGCAAAACAAAGTCCCCTGATCTCAGCTAGCCAATGGCAGACCCCCAGCCACTCAGACTCACCTCAGGCCACAAGGCCAAGATTGTTCCCCAACCTCCTGCAGGTTGAACTCCACACAATTCTACTGCAGGTTTTCCCCGCCACTTCTTTAAAGATGTTCAAAGTTAGGAGCTCAGAAAAATACCCTTTATAACCACCTATGCTTCTGCAGAGTGGGTCCAAGGACTGGAAAAATCAGGAGGTCTGGTGGGGGGGTGGGATGTTTCACCTTTCCTTGCTGGAGCTGTTGGCAGTGCAGTCAGGGGAGGGTCCAGCTACCCAATCCAGCCAATTGTTCCCAAGCAGGCTGGAGGGAAAGCACATCTTGGAGCAGCCTCCCCAAATCTCTCCTTCCTTTCTGGAGCTGGTGGGGCATCTGCTGCTGTGAACATTGATGCACTAGATTTTGTAGATATCCTTGTTTTTGTTTCTCTTGGGTTTATATTTAAGACCCAATAATTATTCCCCTGAATATATCCAAGGAACATGAAAAAATAGATCACTACAAAAATTTGTACATCAGTGTTCATAACTGCATTGTTTATAATAGCCAAAAGGTGGAAAGAGCAGAAATATGTATCACCCAATGAATGGATATATGAAATGTGCTATATCCATACAATGGAATACTATTTGGCAATACAAGTGAATGATGTATATTATAATATAGAAAAAAATTAAATATGCAAAATAAAAAAGACATTTCTAAAAGTCACATATTTTATGATTTCCTTTGTATGACACATCTCAAATAAGCAAATTTATATTGACAGAATGTGTATTAGTGTCTGCTTAGGACTGGCATGAACAGAGAATGGGAGGAATCAGGATTGACCATTATCAGTTTTTTTTTATCTTATTGTGTTTATTGGTACTTTTTAAGTACACAATACAGTTAAATTCATCACTGGGATCTTGTACCTTTAATTACAGATCTTGTTTCTCATTTTTTTTAAGGAGCCAAAAGTTTAAAAATTAGTTTGTGGTATTGTTGTGAATAGAATTAAGAAAATCACATTGAATTATGTACTTAATATGGCTGAATTATGTTATATATGAGTTATATGTAAATAATACTTTAAAAAGATAAAAGTGCTACATTTTTCAAGCATAAAAAAGAAATAAAAATAAATCTGATTGACATTTTATGTCATAATCTTCAACATAGATTGACTTTCAAATAGGGCCTGTGCTTAATAGTAGAAGATCCCAGATATGAATAAACAAGTGCTACTTAGTGTCTAGTCCTGTCTAACTACTGTAGATAACACAGAGAAATCTAGATGAAACCCAAAGAACTCATCCAACTATGTTTTATCTAAATCATTGAAAATATGCAGATTGTAAAAGCCATTTCTGAAAATATAAATGCTTAGATAAAATTATTTTCCCCTTAAGTCTCTTCCTCCATTCTGTTCTTTGTCAACATTTCACACTGGCATCCAATTAACTGTGCTGCAAAGTCTCATTTGTAAGCAAGAATGTTGACTTCATTATGTTTTCATTACATTTCCAATAGTTTCTCTTGCAGTGGAAATTTAGTTTATAGTATGATCAAAGATTTTAACACAACACCTGTTCTATGTCACAAGACTTAACCTGTTTAATGAAATAAAGGCTATGGTGGGAATTCCTTTAAACAACCACTGGGAGATATACATATTATACTGAAGTTTTGAGGCACTTTCTTGCATATCTAGCAAGAAATCTAGATATGAAATCTAGGAAGATACTTAGATATCTTCTTTCTCTGTTTGCTTCTACCTAGTTAGTTGAATTTTTTTTAACTAAAATATTTACTACTTAAACCGATATTCTAGTGAAAATATTTTCCCTGAAATTTCTCTTTAAAATTTTCTTAGGGAATTCTGTCAACTGCTTCATAATATGTTAAAGTCATGAGTCTTCCAAATTTGGTTGGATTTTTCAAATATTTTGAAAACCTTATAAACAAATTTGATAAGCTTATTGAGACTCAGGACAGTTTTTAAATATATATTTTTAAATCAATTGCGTTTTAAAGAAGAGTCTCAGTTTTTAGTTATTTCTTTCATTGTAATAAATGGCTTTCAGTGCAAATGATTGCTACATTTGAGATTTTAAAAGCAATTAATTTTTATTGAGGAGAAACTACAGGGGAATAATGTTTCTTAAGTTTGTATTAATGATTAGATTAGCTACTGTTTTTTTAATTCCATAGCACAGTGCCTGGCACAAATGTTAGTCAGTTGTTGCTAAGTTCAAATTAATATTCATATGTTAGAAAAAGTTGCTAAAATTTATCATCACAAAGTAGTCTTATTTTCTGTAGTCATAGATCTTTCTCAGTCTGCCAGGGTCTGGTTTTGTGCTACCCATCTGCCTTCTTAGGCAGATGTAACAGACATCACTGGTGGGTTAGAGGAAGCTTGCCTTAAGTGTGTTTCCCAAAGTCAGGACATTGTGGGCCAGGGATTTAGCTCAGTGGTTCTGCTGCCTGCCTAGCAAGTACAAGGACCTGGGTTCTATCCCTGGTACCAAACCAAACCAACCAAACAAATAAAACAAACAAACAAACAAACAAACAATACCCTGATAGAAAACAAAATCAGGACATTGTATCAAAATCTTTCTCAATACTGTGGCTACTACCAATGGATTTCATTTGAAGGATGAAATGAAAATTGCTTGACATTTTCACTTTAAGATGACAATGGATTTTCAGGCAACATGGCAAGCTGAGGTGGCAGAAATATGGTATTAAAGGTAGTTTCCTGACACCACTAACATTTTCCTATTGGGAACTATTTACACAGTTTTAGGATTTGTTCTGTTTAATAACATTTTCACAATGAATACTGTGGACTGTTGAAAAAGTGAGCACATCTTGCCTTTTTATCCTTAACATAAAGGATGCAGAGTCAACCCACTCAGAGCTGAAGTGAGAAACTTTAGGTTGTAGAAGAGTAAAATAGAGTGTTTGAGAGACTTCCAGTCCACTGGTAATTTACCAAGACTCCATCTTTGTCCAGAGGAAGAAATGGAAATAAATGCAAATTAGTTAAAGTAGACATAGCTTCTAGTGTTCTGGAAAATTTAGGGCTTCCAATTATTTCTTGGCTTATTAAATCTACATAATTGCTGAACAAGATAGAATAAAAATATAATTAGGGTATGAAGACTGGAATTAGATGTCTCAAATCTGTCTATGATAAAACTAAATGTAGGCCTCCATCACTAAAACCCCTAATGTATTCAGGTAAATGCACTTCATTTTGTGTTGTAGGTTCAAGCTTGACCAAACAGATACTGGAGCAAAAGTATCAAAGGCATAAAATGATGAAGAATGTCTAAAAATCTCATAATCCATAGGCTTTCATTGTATTAACTTTAAAAGACAAAGTTAGCTGCCCCAAAGTTTGTAAATAAAAGTTATAAAAAGTGTCTGGGGAATATTTCTTGCATATATGTGTGTAAAGAATATATCATAGCATTCCAAATGGAGATTTTATTAAAATTATGTGTACTGAGTTACTTAATTTCTACCTCTGCCATTAGCCATTAATCATAATATCTCTCTAATCATCTTAATATTTTCTTATGTTTTGGCCAAGGTTATCCAGAGAGACAGATCAGATAAGATCTGTCTATCTGTCTGTCTATCTATCTATCTATCTACCTATCTATCTAAAGAGAGAGATATTAGGGGAATTAGCTCACTTGATTATAGAGCCTAAGATGTCACATGATAGACTCTGCAACCTGAAAATCCAGAGAAAATGGCAGTCTGGCTCTCCCTTCAATCTGAGGGAATCATAACTAGCAAAGTTATGGGCATAATTCCTCAGCCTTAGCCAAAGCTCTAAGGACTCTATTGGCCACTGATACAAGCCCCAGGGTTCAAAATCAGAAAATGTGGAATTCTGACACCTAAGATCAAGATCAAAAGGTTACCACTTCTGAAAGAGAGAGACTGAATTTAACTTACTTCCACCTTTTTGTTTGTTTGGCTTCCTCAGCTTATTGAATGGTGTCTTCCCACATTGAGTGGATCTGCCCCACATAGTCCACTAACTGAAAAGCCAATTTTCTTCAAAAATGTCCTCCTAGACACACTGTGGAAGCATCACAAACACATCAAATGGCCTAAAACCTGCATCTCCCTTTCAGCAGAAGAGAAAATAATTCAGGGCCTACTGAAACATTGAGAGTAGTAAATGCTTTTTTCAGCAGTCTGATAACCATCATTCAATCAAGTCAATAGTTGACACCCAATCAATTATAAGAAATATTTTCACATTTTTATGCTAATTAAACTTGGAAAATTATACAATATCACTTATGAACATAGATATAAATATCTCCCATAAATTATTAGAATACTGAATCTAACTGAATTACACACTACAAAAAAGTGAGTTTTACACAATTAATATAATTCAGTGCATCAAGAACTAAATAAGGAAAATCATATAATCACAATAACTAATGCAGAAAAGATTTGGCAAAAGTCAATCTTCATTCGTTACAGAAATTCTAGCAAAAGTGTATTTGAAACTCTATGATTACCCATGTGGATACATACAAGTAACATTCTCCTTTACCTGTAGGTGTTATCACCTTATTAAACAATTTTCCAGGGAAAATATAAGGTTTTTGTATATAAAATAAATATAAAAGCTTTTATTAATTCTTCTTTTACCTTACATTGTTTGCTTAGAGACTGGGAAATCATTATTGCCCCCTAATAATGATTTTGTCCCGATGTCTACAATTTAAGAGAGTTCAGCACAGTGATAGGTTAAATAATGAAATCACTAACTGTATTGGGTGTATAAGAAGAATGATATCTGAGCAGTCTTTTCTTGATCTTAACCAAAAGTAAGAAGCCATTAAACAGTCCTCATTTTTGTTTAAATTTTTTGCACTGTAATTTGATACTATTTCAGTTACTTGCCTGCTATCCTTCCATGCCAAAAAAAGAATCATTTTTTCCTCTTTAAAGACATGGTTTTATTATTTCCACAAGTGTGCTTTGTCTTCAGAAAGACTGCAGATTACTAATTATGAAACTAATTGTGATTTTTGGCAGTTCTTCCCCCAGTTTTGACTGCTTTATAATTTATAATCTTTGTATTTGTAAACAAGAGAAGAATAAATAAGCATTATAGGCTGGGGTAAGAGCCATATGCACTTCATTGACATTTGAGGATGTAAATCTAAGGTAGTATAACATATAGGTCTTATATTAATAATAATCATAGAATGTGCAATTAAAAATTGGAAGGTAGCTGAGAAAATATATAACTCAAGCAGTGACAAACAAGTTACATTTCCATTTGTGCAATGTTGAATAAAATTTTGAGGCCTCACCTCAGCAGGAAGGAGCTCTGTATAACATCAGCTATTTCTGCCCAAGGTTCTGAAAGGAACATTAGAGTCACAAATTTCTATCATGATCTTCTTAATATCACATCATATCTCATTTTACTAATTGGTAACTGGAGTGATTATTTGAGTTGTTTATGCCAGAGAGCTAGTAGAATCATTTTGTATGGAGTCTACTGGATTCAGTGGTAAAGTTCTTGCCTTGCATGCATGAGGCCCTGAAAGAAAAAATGTGCCTTGCATGCACACCCTGAAAGAAAAAAAATCTCTTGAGAAGGTAAAGATATTATTTCCTCTTGTAAGATTAAAAAGTTCTAAAACCTGAGGCATGGCAAGTTTAAGTGATTTGCACAAAGCTTTACCTATTAAAAATTAGATTAACACTCAAGTGAATTACATTTACAGATTGTATACTTTTTGCTCTTTCCAGTGCCTCCTAGACAATGGGCAGATAAATTTTCCTGATTGTTATCAAGTATGACAAGAGAAAATGAAAGTTAAGTGCTTAGACTGTTACTTTAAGCATGTTAATAGATGGGGATAATTATGGAGAAAGTGATAGAAGTAAAGACTGAGAAAAGCTGATAATTAATGAGAAACCTAGACTCATATAGTTCTATGAAACTATATATGAAAAGCATTTTTCTTATTCATAAGAGATTTCAGCTTAGAAATAACAAAAAAAGACACATACTGTCTTTCATAATTTTGGATCTATTGCTGTATTAATACTGACTTTTCAAATGAATGATTATTTAATCTTTAAAATCTCTAGAAGGTGCATAGTGTTCTGAAATATTAAATTTGGAAGATTTGTATCTAAAAAGGATAAATGTTTTTAAGATAACCTCATCAACAAAGTAGCTGTGGTACAAACTGAGTAAATGACTTAACACAATTTTTGCTTTATCGGTTGTGATGAAATAACTGGATTTCTTTTGCCCAAATATGCATCAATTAGTCCTACATAAAATACAGGGAGATCCTTTTGGCTATTTATTTATATAGTATGATGTATTGCCTAAAGATCAGGATAAACATTTCAGAAATACCTGCTGCTTCATCTCACAACTTTGGAATTGATGATTACATTGTATTTCTGGGTCAAATAGGCCTGTCTGTTACACTCTTGCTCAGTTACTGTTCTTGGATTAGTTAAAAAAGTTTTGTATCTACCTACTTACTACCTGAATAGCATGTTAGGTAGAACAAGAATTCATTTTTTTCTCTATTATTTCTTTGGATTTTGTTGTCTATTTGTCATACTTTCTGAGTACACTTTTTTCTTTTTTCCATATTTGGTCAGTTTTTAAAATACGTCTTTGTATGCCTTTTATTCTTATCTTTTTGAGCTTCCCTCCAGAGATAAATTCTTGATTGGAATCCTCTTTGATTCTGGTTTCTGTATATACAAAATGGAATAAAATAATTCTTCTTAAATTTAATATTTAAATTAAAAAAAAACAATGTCCCTGGAACATAGTAAGTTCTTCAAGTGCATATCATTATGAGATCCAAAGGAGAGAGCATCATGTTTGATTTATCTTGTGCCTCAGTGTTTGGAATGTAGAACTCTCTAAATAAATGTCTAGTGAGTAGGAAAATGACAAGAAGTATTAAAACATAAATAAAAACAAATTTCTTGTGCTTCTGGACTTTAAGAGGTGAAAGAGATATAGGTAATCAAATAACTGAAAAGATAAGAACAATGTAATAGAAATACATGTTAAAATGCTAGAGAGACACACAGACACAAACAAGGACTATAATAAATCATGTTTTCAAGTATTCCTTCACTTGGAATTTCCTGTGGAGCAGGGCACACACGGTGCTGAAGATCCTTGGGGATCCATGTGCACTTACTCAGCTTTGATGTTCTCCCAAGGGTAAGCTATCAGTAAGAAATGTGTCTGCAGATGTTTGTGCAGAGTTGGGGGGATATGGAACTCTCACGTAGATTTCCTCCACTCTTTGTGCTGCTCTCCAGACCTCAGCATTATCTTTCCCATCAGCTACAATGAAAAGGTCATGTGCATCAATCATATTCTTCCAAAAATGAAATTAGGGGTTCGGTTAAGGTAGCAGAGAGATGAAAAATTTCTTTCTTTCTTCCTTAGGTTGATCTTTTCAAAGCACAGGCAGAGAAGTCAGCCAAGTGAAAGCATAAATCTTTGTTCTTAACATCTTCCTTGATTTTCATAGCTCTTGTTTTAGAAGAAAGACAACGGATGTGCCATGTGTTATAGAAAAATACTTCCTCCTTTCAAGGACTTGGGTTGTGGACCCTTAGTTTGAGGGGTGAAAAACTTTAGAAATGTTTATCTCTATATGTTTAAATACATTTCCATTTCTGAAGCAATAATCATGATATGGTAAGACTTGGAATTTGGTAAGAAATCAGTTTCTATGTGCTTAATTCTGGAAGATACCAAAAGAAAGTCATGACCTGGAGGAAACAGGGAAACAACTGGTATTAAAAAACTAATTATAATTCTAGGCTTTGAAGAAAGAAAACTCGTAGAGCAAATATTCAGGATTGAAACTCTGTTAGGAACATATGATACATCCAGTGTCCATTGTGCTTTATCTACTGTTTTTAATTTCAGAAATCAAAATTTGGGTATCGGGTTTGAAGGGAAAATTCTTTGGCTGAGGTTAAGAGATAACAGCATATTTTTACCACTACTTTCCACTTCATTTCCAAAAATTTCCAAGGCAGCATGAGACCACTGACCATTAGAAGTTGGCTTCCTTATATTCATAGACTCCAAAAAGAAACAGGTAGGTGGATGCAGACACTTTCAGTAATTATGTGTTTTTCACCAAAAGAGAGTCTCTATAGGAACAGTTTGAAGAAAGAATACCTCTTTGAGCTAGTTTCCACTGCTGATAACTACCCATAGCCTTGGAAACAAAGAAATGACATTAATTTCTCAGATTAGCTTTAGGTTCGTGAAATACTTTGGGGGAAATGTTGAGCTCAAATATGACCCCTACTCCCTGACTTTTCTATGCAGAATTTACTAGTAAAAGGGGTTGAAGAAAGAGGAAATGTTTTAAAATAATTCACTATTGGGATAGAAGGCTTTTGGTCTCTGCTTGTATTATACTCAATTTCCATAGAATCAATTAGATAAGGGAGCAGCGGGAGAGAAAAAGATAAAGTTAAAAAGCATTTATTTTGTACAAAAAACAACCCATGAGCAAGAGGTGATGGGAATATGTGGTGAATACTTTAAATTTAAAAAACATGTTACAGTAAATGACACATTGTGAAGAGTAATAATATAAACGTGTTGGAACTGGAATATTTGGAGTATTACAAGGGAGATTACTAGGAATTTATCTTTTACTATATTACATTAAAAATGCAAGCATTCACCATGTTTTGTGATCACAGCTCATTGATCAAGCATTTGCAGCAATTTCTGCCCAATGAATGCCTTATGGTGAATCTTTATTCACCTTATTTCTTAGATCTGGCACTGTGCAACTTCTAGCTGCTCCCCATTATAACAGGCAAATGTTTGGGATTGACTGAGGAGATGCTGGCAGCCTTGACCATAGTGCAACTGGACAGTCATAAAAAATGACTTTCAGAACTGCTTTAGAAATTGTCAAACCATGGGATAAATGTGACGGTAATAATGGCAGTGTGTTTTACTGTAATATATATTTTTAAATGTTACATTCACTGTATTGCTTGATGACACATACTTTAATCATGCAAGTTTGATGAAAGTCTTCCAATTTTTGTTTTTTTAATGAAATGTGCTGAATGTCTATAATTTTGTTCAGATGACTGCAGAACCCGGAAAAGCTGTTGCTGCTATTGATGCACAACATACTGCTACTATTAGTCTTTTTATATAAATATAAATACACACACACACACACACACACACACACACACACA
>NW_022900948.1:4123033-4170474 GCF_012274545.1 Fukomys damarensis | reverse complement strand
GTCTTTTCTCTTTCACTTTCCTTTTTAGTTTTATTTTAGGATTCCCTATTTTTAATGTTCATACAGAGATTTCTTTAACTGAAATACTGAATAGTTTCTCTGGTGTGAAAAACTATAATAGTACACAGGATCCTAATGAGATAATTAATAATGTGAAATAGGAAGTAAAGGGCTAAAGGTGTAGGGAAAGTGGGAAGGGTGGGGGAAAAGTAATAAGGGAGAGGAAAAAAAATATGAGAAACTGAAAAAAGGGAAATAAAGTGTTTGTAAATGGGGAGGGAAGGAGGGGGTGAAGGGAGGGAAGGGATGAAGGGAGAAAATGAGAATCAAGACCTATTATGTAAAAATACAGAATTCCAATGATGAATGTAACTGTATTGTATACCTAGATTGTACCAATAAACTCAATAAAAAGAAAAAAAAGTTAGAACAGCTAACATGGAAAACTGAGATGCAGAAAAAAGTAGTGACTGGGCTTCTTTTAACACAGCCAAATTCCAAACTTAGATTGTAATTGCAAATATTGTAAATCAATTTTACCTGTCACTGAGATACTCAAGGAACTTGAGCATTTCAAAGAAAGATCTCCAAGATACAAGCTTTATAGAAATATAAGTAGAGTTACAGAGTCTTACAAGAGTTAGATTATCCTACACTGATGCCTTAGTTTTATTAGGCTTCTTATCTCATGTAATTGATATATCTCTATTTGGTTCAGTTCAAATTTGGGTTTATTATTCTGTAGTTTCTTTGATTGGCACTCCTATTTTTAGTTTATGTATCCCATAGCTAAGCTATTTTTATAACTTCCTCAGTGAAGTTATCACAAATGGAAACTCAGTCCTACTCAATGTCTTTTTCTATCTCTACTGAAAAAGTGGCTTTATTCTGTTTGTCTTCATAGATTCGTTAAGATCCCAGTCATAGTATGGCTGCTTCTTTTTTTAAAGTAATAACCAAAATGGTAACTCATGACCTACCTAGAACACAGGGTAAGATTGCTTATGTTCATTGACTGAAGGTATAAGCTCTTTGGGGGCATGTTCAAGCTCTCAATGTGTGCCTTCTCTATCTGTGCCTTCTTATCAAGTTAAAAGCCCTCAGGGGCCCTTGGTTCTTGATGTGCATGTGCAGAGTTAGGTTAAGAGGATTCACATGCTTCATGCATCCTGTATTGCCCCTTATCATTATTTACAGTGTCACCTCAGTCTTTCTCATGCTCCAACTTCCATGGGAAAAGCCAACTTTAAAAAAGCCAACTTCAGTGGGAAAGCCAACTTTAATACAACACAACCTGGTAATATCATAGGGACTCAGAGTACTGTCTTGTTACCTGGTATTGACTTTAGTCTGTAGCACTTTAAGCATAAACACCATGTGTAATTTGTGTTTTGTTTGACTGTGCTTTTTTCTCCATATATGATTTTTTTTTTGTAGCAAGCTGTTGCTCTATGGATATTTGTCTTTTGTAGCATATGTTAACAGCAGAGGATGTAGATAATATACATAAATATCCATAAATGAATGTAGATGAAATGAAATGAGAGTGAATTGTAAACAAAGTCCAGATACGATTTTCTCTTTTTCTATTTCTGTTCCTATCTCTATAAATAATGATAATTTGACCCAATTTTTGTCTTCATGTTAAATAGTATTTGCCCCCACATTGGGAAAGAGTGAGAGGATTTGAGAACCTGGGTGCACACAGAATTACCATGGAAACTGCAGCCACGTTCAGCCAATAAAATGCTTTCAAACAGCTCCTTCAACTTCACTCCACTTCCAAATTTAGTGATTTAAAACACCTGTTCTCTAGCACATGATTACTGTGATTTAATGGGGGCCTATTAGAGCTGAAAACAGGGTAGAATTTTTTAATGAAAATGTGGAATATTAGTGTACATATCTATGTTTGAAAAGGATAAAAATGCTCTTTAACTGGTATCTCCATACCTCTCTTGATCTCATCCTTTGATATATAAAGAAATAAGTCATTTCATTATTAGTTCATAAAAAGGCATATTTAGACTGAATAGCAGGAACATCTAGTGCTTTAGCTATCTAGAGGATACACACAACATTCACGGATGAGTGATTCTAAAGTCTGCTGTGACTTCATCCATTTTCTAGCTTTGATATTTACCTTTCTTACAGTGGCTAAAGGTGTATATTTTTTGCTTTTGTATGCATTTAAAATAAACAATTACAGCATACATTTGCTTTTTAAATGCAAGGAATACTTTAATATTGGTTATTTTTATATATTAATTTGAAAAATACAATTTTTCCAAATGCTAGTTAATTGTTTGTAACTTTGTTTCATTTTATATAATTTAACAGTGCATATATATATATATATATATATACATACATATATCAAAAACTACACATGCAATTTGTATTATGTTTTGTTATGTGTGTACATATTTTTGCAAAACATTTTAATGACAAATAATTATTCTGTATAATAAAAGTGATAAAAGATCTACATATTTGGAAACATTCTGAAAAGAATATCTTCTATTGCATTAGCAGATATTGCAAATATGCCAAAAATAGCCTATGTGACTTTCATAGAAACTAAAGCAGACTTTTTTGCTTTAAAATATTATCAGGAAATACATAGGCATAGTTAATATCTCAAGATATAAAAAAAATCACAAACTTTAGTTACAGAAAATTGGAAAATAATGCTTATGTACCATGTTATATAATAAGATTGTTTTATACACAAATGCGCTGATAGAACTAAGAAAAATTGATATTTGTGTTTATGTAATGATTTTTCTAAATGCATAAAATGAGGCTACTCTTTGATATGCTTCATAGGTACATAGCAGTATAGAGCTAATTTGTTTTTCTCTTTGTAAATCACTAAAAATTACATACACAAAAATTAATAGGTTTAAGCAATAAATTGCATATATAAAGTCTATGAGATGTGAAAGCAGAAAAACCTATTCATATTTTCTGGAGCTAACTACCCATGTATCAGGAACAAGAATATTACCCAAAGTATTATTTTGTAGTTTCTTTCTTGTGGTATGTGAAGAATACAAGTTCAACTGGCCATTGCAAACCCATTCACTGAAGCTGTCTTGACAGTCCAATTATTTTTTAAAATTAATTTTATTGGTACATTTAAGATACACAGTATAATGACATTCATCATTGGAAATTTGCACCTTTACATAATCCATCTTGGTTCTCATTTTATCTTGATGGGGAGGTCCATGCATATAACTTAAGATTTTTGTATTCCAACTTTTTCTTCTTCAACAAAACAGGTTATTTTATTCTTCAAGAATTGCCTTCTCTATTAATAAATTTAATATATCTTTTTGTGACATTCTGGAAGCTTATTACTAAGTTATTTTATTAAAGAAGTATATTTTAACATCTTGCCAAATATTCAATTAGCATCTCAATAATCCAAAAAAGTATGTTTTTAATGGGTGCTATGCTCCAAAGCAATATTCTTAATATTACATGAATATAAAAATGAATAAGTTAAAAAAAAACCGCTAACAACTTTTAAGGAGGAATTGCTTTCAGTGTAATTCAAATGAAGACTAATAAAAAAATACCTGCTGGTATTCTTTGAGAGACTACATGCATTTTGTAGTTTAAGCTTGTCCTTCTAATAATTAAAAATAACAGTTCAATCAGTAATAATAGTAATTATAAGAATCCACTCTCAGCAATGGATAGACCATCCAGACAAAAAAATCAACAGATGAACATAAAAGTTAAACTATACTGTAGATTAAATGTACTTAAAAAATGCTCTGGAGCATTTCATGCAGCAACTACAGAACACAAATGAATATTTTCCAAAATAAGTCATATTTTAAGTCATAAAGAAACCCTTAACAAATAAAAAATCACATAGTTTATTGTAGCTTATTAGATTACAATAGAATGAAATTAGAAACTAACAGCAAGAGAAACCACATAAACTATGTAAACACATAGAGATTAAACAATTCACTTTGAGTACTCACTGACACATTGAAGAAATACGAGAAAGTTTAAAAGTTTTGAGAATCAAATATAATGGAAATTCAATATACCAGAATCTCAGAGACATAACACAGACAGTTCTAGAAGGGATGTTCTTAGCTATGTGTACTTACATTTAAAAAAATCAGAGTCTCAAAACAAAAATAACCTAGTGGTGCATGTCAAGGTTCTAGAAGAACAAGAACAAACCAAAGTCAACAGAAGGAAAGAAATAATAAATATCAGGTCGGAAATAAATGAAATAGAGGCTAAAAGAACAATACACATGAATCAATGTAACAAAGACTTAGTTCTCTGAAAAAATAAGTAAGATTGATAAACTCTTAGTGAAGCTCACCAACAGAAAAACACCCAAATCAATATAATTAGAGATGAAATGGCATATGTTACAACAGATGCCACTGAAATACAGAGGATTATTTCTGATCATTTTGAGAATTTATATATATGTGTATATATATATATATATATATATATATGACATAAAAACTCATATAGGTAAATAACAAATAATAAGATTGAAGAAATAGGAAAAAGTCTCCCAACAAGTACCACATAAGTTTGCTGCTGAATTTTATCAAACCTCTAAAGAACTAATGTGACTGCTTTTCAAACTATTCTATCATTCTGAGCAGGGAAAAGAGAAAGGATTTCTGATAATATCAAGAATGGGGAATAATGCCCATACCCTCCATCTTAATCAATATTATTCTTGAAATTTTAGCTACAGTAATAAAACAAGAGAAGCAACAAAAGGAATATAAGTAGGAAAGGAAGAATTCAAATTATCCTTGTTTTCAAATAATATGACACAAGAAGACCCTAGATCCCACCAAAAATATTTCAAAGCCATCAAAACAACTAAGCAAAGTAACATAACATAAAAACACTAAAAAGTCAATAGCTTTTCTGTATGTCAAGAATGAACTAGATGAGAACAAAATAAGGAAAACAATTGCATCACAGTTTCTTAAAAAATAAAATAAAATACGGTATCAATCTAATTAAAATAGTGAAATGAAAATTTCACAACACTGAGGAAAGAAATTGAAGATACTAGAAGATGGAAAGACCTCCTATGTTCATGGGCTAGTAGAATTAATATTGTTATAATGGTCAGACTACTACAAATAACCTACAGATTCAATGCAATCTCCGTCAATATTCCAATGACATTCTTTATAGAATTATAAAAAAAAACCCTAAAATTCACATGGAAGCACAAAAGTCTCAGCCAAAGCAATTCTAAATAACAAGAGAAAAGCTGGAGGTATCACAATTTCACAAAGCATGCTGACTGGCACAAAAATGCATGCATAGGCCATTGGAACAGAATAGACACATTAACAAACCTGCACAACTAAAACAATTTGATTTTGGATAAAAGAGCCAAAAATATACACTGGATTAAGACAGGCTTTTAAACAAATAGTACTCATAAAACTAAATGTGCACTGGTAAAAGATTCAAACTGGATTCGTATTCCTCATCCTGTACAAAAATCAATTCAGAATTGATCAAATACCTAGTTATAAGACACAAAACTTTGAAACTCCTAAAAGAAAACATAAAGGAAACAGCAGAAGCCTTAGCTTTTAGCAAAGACTTCATGAACAGAATTTCAATGCTTACTTTTCTTTATCAAAAATCAACAAATGGGATTTTATCTAATTAAAAATTTCCACACAGAAAGCGAAGCAATAGACAGTGTGAAGAGACAACATATAGAATGGGAGAAATATCTTTGCCAGCTACCATTCCAATAAAGGATATTCAATAAAGAATAGAACATACAAAGAACTAAAAAAAAATTGATACAAAGTAACGAAATAGCCTGGTATATAAATGGGCAAAAGAGATGAACAGACACTTCCTTTAAAAAGTACAAATGGCAATAAGTATATAAAAACGTTCCACACTTTTAGCTATTGGGGAAAGGCAAGTCAAAACTTCATTGATATTCTTCTATCTTACTCCAGTCAGAATAGCTATCATCATGAATATAAAGAAATAAAATAAAAAATACTGGTAGGATACAATGATAAAGAAACCCTGCACTGCTGGTGGGAATATAATTTAGCACAGCCTAAAATCAATGTGCAGTTTCCTCAAAAAATTAACCATAGAAGTAACATATGATTTGACTGTACTACTCTTCGGTCTATGCCTAAAGGGAATGAAATCAGCATGCCGCAGGGACACTTATCTGGCCATGTTTGTTGCTTCACAATATACCACAGCCGAGATGTGGAACCAGCCTAGGTGTCAATCAACAGATGAACAGATAAAAACATGTGACATACATATTTATACACTCAAAGGAATATTATTCAGGTATAAAAAAGAATGAAATTTTGTCATTTACAGAAAAATGGTTGGGTCTGAAAAATAAGAGAGATCTAGAAGGACAAATGTTTCACCTTCTCCCTAATCTAAAAGTGATGCCAAGAAAGTATAAAGGAGGCTACTATTAGATAAAAGTAAGAAAGAAGGGGACTGTAGGGGTGGGTAACAGGGAGCATGAATATAATCAAAATACATTGAAACTCTTCCGCCGGGCGTGGTGGCTCGCTGCTGTAACCCCAGCACTTGTGATGCTGAGACAGGAGGATCGCTGATAGTTCGAGACCAGCCTGGGCTACATAGTGAGTTCCAGATCAGTCTCAACTACGTAGTGAGAACCTGTCTCAAAAAAAAAAAAAACAAGAAAGAAAAAAAGAAAAAAAAACTCTTCAAAAATGTGTGGAATGTCCGATGCGAGAGGAATGGCTGAAGCATGCTACATGCACTTACAAATCTGCCAAAGCAAAACATCATCTATATAACCAAGACGCAATAATGGAAGTCAACAAACACTGTGGCTGTGCACACTGATGACTTCAGTCAAAATAAAGCATCTACTAAGCATCCTCACGTTACTGTCCGTACTCCGTGGTTCTTGGGTTCTTGTGTTCCTGGCTGAGAAAAGAGAGGTTTGGCTTACTGATGATGGAAGCTTTTCAAACAGCAGGATATCTTCCCTCCCTTTGTGCTTTCATAGTGTAATATGAGCTTTCAATTTTCATTAACTTTACTAGAAGATGGTCTTACCAGAAGGAAGGTCTATACTAAAATTTAGGGAAGTGTATTTTGTAAACTTTGAGGTATAAGCTGCCGTCCGTGCGCATGAACAATCTGATAACTGCAGTAGGATGAAAAGAGGCAGTTGTACAGGGAGAATAGGCATGTCTGCCGTGTAGGGCAGTTACTGAGTAATCTGTTTTACCTATCTTCCACTCCTCACCTCAGGGAATCATTTTTCCCCCCCTTTGGGTAAGTAAGAATATCTCCTGGATTTTATAGTTTTTTTCATGGGTTCTCAATATATTTTCCCTTTTGGGTTTATATGAGTAGCTAAATTAGGCAGACAAATTAGCCATTATCAACCATAACAATGAAAACAACAAAAACCCGAGCAAAAATAGACATCTGCAGGAGTTGCTTAAGTATAGTGCAACATAAAACCAGATGACTTTCTATTATGAGGTTTGGTTCAAATTACTCA
This sequence comes from Fukomys damarensis, assembly GCF_012274545.1. Taxonomy (NCBI): domain Eukaryota; kingdom Metazoa; phylum Chordata; class Mammalia; order Rodentia; family Bathyergidae; genus Fukomys; species Fukomys damarensis. The sequence continues at coordinate 4,162,907 of NW_022900948.1, read as the reverse complement.
GCAGTTTGTAACCTCTTGACCTGTACTTCCCCTGAATTTTTTTGTATTTTCTTGCCACGAGGATCACCTTTAAAGAATTCCCCACATAGACTAGTTCTTGAGGAACAGGACTCTGAGAAGCCTTTTTTTGAACTAACACCAAAGTCAGTTCATTTTAATTTTTAGTTTTTCAGTACTTAAAATATAAAAAAGAACATAAACAAAATGTTTTTTTGTAAGAAAATTTATGGCTATGTGTAATAAAAACTGAAAGTTAGTCTGTTACTAAGTCTACTACTCAAGATATTAGGCGCTAGCTTTATGAATACTAGATATTGTAGAAAATAAGAAATATTTCACAGCATAGTCTAATACACAAAATCTGCTCGTGTATGTGGATATATAAATACAAATATGTATAGATGAAGTGTGCTTGAAAACTACACTGAGTATATAAATTAAAAAGTATCACAGCTAAAGACACATTACTATTAATCCCCTTCAAAATACCTCCTCCTCCCTCCTTTTGAACAGACTTATTCCATTGTTCTCATCACTTTCTGAAACCGCTCTGCAAGGTCTTTTTTCATGAGTGTCTTTAGTTGCATCGTCATGACTGCCTGTATGTCTCGAATCTATTCAAAATATTTTCCAATCATTGCCGTTTGATCTTTGGGGAAGAGCCAGAAGTTGCCCTGTGCCAGATCTAATAAATAAGGTGGAAGGAAACCCTCCATAACGTTTTCTATTTGACAGAAATTGCCATAAGTATAAATGGTAAACTGCTTCAGAGAGTGGCAAGAATGATTGGATAAATGTCTTCAAGTAAGGGGGGTGTATTTTGACTTGCATTAATGGCAATGCGTCTTCTACTGAAATCTATTTTTAAAAATTTAAACATTCACCATTTTTATCACATCACATAAATATAAACAGAATAACTGACAGATTTCCAAAATTAGACTTACTATAAAGACAAATGTTTCCTGGATTACCATAATTAATTAAGATGTACTTAGCAAGACTCCCTAAAGTAAACTAATGACCTAATAAAGAACTATAGTTTGAAAGACACTGGCCTATAGAACAATCACTCATGATTTCTCAATATAAATTCCAGGTACAAGAGACATGAGCCTTTCTCCATTATTAAGTATAAACTATCACCCTGGAGTAATTGGACTATGTTGCCAGATGATATTTAGACAATTGACTTTCAGATTCTCCTCTTTCTTTCTAATTTTAATTTTCTGATCACCTGCATAATGGCCCTGCATTCTTTTTAAAAATAATACTTTCTCCATTTTCAAAGCAAAGAAATACCTCTCAAACTCTGAATCTTACTATGATTCATTGCTACAGTTTAAGATCTTTTTTGCCTCGACACACACACACACACACACACACACACACACACACACAGGTTTTAGTGAGGCTTCCTTTAATGACTTCACATTAGATTTATTGTAAGCAGAGTGGTGGGATGTGTTATTATCAAAGAATAACCTGCTCTTCAGAGAAGATTTACAAAAGTGAAACACTTTTGCATCTAAACAGAATTTCTTTCTTACATATTTGCTAGAAATTGATGAACTCCATTAAAGCTATGTCACAAAATCTATCATTCAATCCTAATTCTCTGAAGCCATATTGTTTATATTTATTTAAAAAATTTCATATGAGGCAAGGCAATGTTGAAATGAAATTCTTGTAGATTAAATTATGATTTCATTTAGTATATGTAACTAATGGACCTAAATAATATGTTTTTGATACTTTATTATTAAACATAAAAGGTTATTTAGAGGAAATGACTTTTAATCAGATACAGTGAATCTTGTATATTTTTCCCTCATATTTTTGGAGGGTAGGAGGAGAGAGAACAAAGTTTTCTGTCTCCTTTTTATAAGGGCATTAATCCCATCAGAATGTCTCAACTTCCATTACCTCAGCTAACCCTAATCTCTGCACACAAATTTCACTTCCAAACCCACCACATTGAAAAATGAATTCAATATATAAATTTTGGGGAGGTACAGATCAGTCCAGGGCACCTACTATTTTATGCTTTTAGGAAATGTGTTTACATTTTGTATAGGTTTCCCAGTTGCTGTGCTTTATGGAGCATAAAAGTTAGTCTAAATAATCAGTTCTATTATTTATATGAAAACAAGTTTCAAAGAAAGAAGGGATTTATTTCTCTTTGCAGAGTTTCAACTATCATTACTCTTTTTAGCCTTTTTACTGTAAGGATTTATTGTGTCTTACTTGAAAGTCCTTCAAAATGCCTACAAGAGAGTTTTTAAAGCTAATTTACCCAAAAGTATGACTTACAATTTTGTTACCAAATAGTAAAAATTATTAACATATTGTTATTTATTTTTAATAGCTTTTCTGTCTGTATGTACATTTCTTCCTTTAAACAATGGATTATTTGTTACTTATGAATAGTGTTTTACTGAAAATATTGTGCTTTTTTTTCTAGGTCATTAGCATTAACCTATAAGCTATACTAGAATAACTATATAGTGTGTCATTCCATGATTATACCTTTAGTTAATCCAACTGTTGATTACTTAGGCATTTAGCAATTTAGAGAATGTTCATTATAATTGTGTGTGTACTGTTTTCTAACAATTCATATTGATTTCTCCATTTAAAGAGTTTTTTTTCCTAAATTTCACTGAGACAATATAGCTAGTAGAGTCTTAATTTTCTATTGACTTACATATTGCAATTATGTGTTTCAAAAAACAATAGGAATCAGTTCTTGGTTGAGTGAGTATAATAAGTGAAGGTATACACCACGGAGTCTTTACACTTCTAAGTAGATCAGGTCTTACTAACCTGAATTTTCAGCTTCACTTATTTTATGCATATTTTAAAATAGGAGATATAATGTTTTTCTTTTCCTATTGTCAAATAAATATACTATACAAGTAGAGTTTTGCTAAGCCACATAATCTGCCCATTATGGTCATTTTGAAGCACAGGATTTTTTCAGCTCAGCCAAACTGTTTGGCCTAAAGAAAAAAAAGCTTATTCAAAGTTCATTTGACTATAAAAAGATTTCCTGATCACCACAACCACCGTGTTTCAAATCAATAAGTTCAGAGATGCAAATAGAAGAGTTATTAAAAATTAATCTCTACATTAAAATGCCAGTGTAACCTATAGCAAATAAAAATACATGCTGCCATAAATCTGTTACTGGCACTAAACCCCATTTCTCATCAAAACATTGTGATTTGCATGCACTAGTTAAGCCTTGGAATTTATGAACAACAAATAGCAACATAGAAAAAAATATCACACTATGAAAGAAAAATGGAAAAACAGAAGGAATTTAAATAGAATTGGTTCAAGGAAGAGATAGACTGAAGATAGATATTTGATACTTACAGTCTTGGTATTTTTTCATGGGAGGTTTAGTGAAAAGTTTATGCATTTGCTAAATAATTTCATTAGTAGTGTGTCTCAGATGTTATGTAATCTTTCATTTTCAGTTCCTGTGTATTTATAGGGTGTGTGTGAAAAATATATTGTTTAATTTAGGACCAAAAGATTAGTATTGTTAAAGAGAAAAAAATAAACCTGAATGAAATACTAGATGATAAGTGTTCTTATGTAACATTTCATAGGTTACTATAGTTTATCTGTAACATCCTACTAAGGTACTACTAAGGATGTGTGACTGCTTAATCCATAAGAGCTGAAGAGAATGGATCGATTAAGTAGAGGGGATTTAGTTTAACTATATTGATCTAAGTTTACAGCAGAACCTTTCTAAATTATTCAATGGACCAGGCAGGAAGTTTTTCACTGACAATGAATTAAATTAAACTCAGAGTTGTCTATAAAACAAGGATAAAAATGAATTTAATTGCTATCCAACTACAATGCTTAGGAATCAAGTTTAGTTTCATAGGAATGAGCTAAGATCTTATGAAACTTGTTGAGAAGTTTACTTATCTCTCAGTTCTTGCTGCATTTTACCTTAAAGCATGGTCTCTTCAACAGTTGTAGTCTTACATTCCTCAGTGTTAAAAAGTGCCTGAGTTATTTTCCAACATTTCCAGGGAAAAGCTCTTTATCTTTTAGTGATTCTGAATGTGTGTTGTAAGTGTGTGTGCAAACTTTTTCTGATATGTGTATGTCCTGGAATTAATCTTAGAAAAGCATTTATTTGGAGTTAGTCCAAATAAATACTCTGAGTCACATGTTTACTCCTTAATTCGGAGTTCAAATCAACTTTGGTAATACATGAAGGAGGAAGAATAAAGAGGGTGATGGCACAAAGGAAAATAATAATAATAGTAAATTAATAGCATATGTTTTTTTAAAGGCCATGTAAAATAGGAAGAAAAGGGCTAAAGGTGTAGGGAAAGTGGGAAGGGTAGGGGAAGTGTAATAAGGGAAGAATATATGAGAAAATGAAAAACTGAAATAAAGTGTTTGTAAATGGGGAGGGGAGGAGGGGGGTAAAGGGAGGGCAGGGACAAGGGGAAAAAATGAGAACGAAGACCTGTCATGTAAAGGTACAAGATCCCAAGGATGTATGTAATTGTATTGTATACCTAAAATATACCAATAAACTCAATGAAAGAGAGATAAAAAAGGCCATTGTATTCATCCTGATGGGTCCCCATGGTCTCATGCAACCTTTAGAAAATACACTAACACTTTTAAAAGCCCCCATTCACATGAGACAATCAACATGCCAATAAACATTTCTTTTCCAAATAAAGAAAAATAGCAGATAAAAAAAACTTTACTAGATACAGTTCAAAAATGCCCTTTAAAGATTTGGATGGAGTGACTCATTGTTTATTTGTTTGTTTGTTTTTGGATTTCAGGGATCAAACTCAGGACCTTGTGTTTGTGAGACAGGTGGTGGAGCCACTGCTCTAAATCCCTGGCCCAATGCCTCATTGTTTAAATAAAACAATTATAAATCCTATTACACCCAGTAGATACTAGCAGAAAAAGAAAAAATGAAATAAATGCTGAAAAAATAAATAAAAACAGACTTTAAGATGATCAACAATCCTGGGATATCCTGGGATATGTGATAAGATTTTAGTTATTTTGAATTAAAAGTTTACTTGATAAGAGAAAATATGTATGCTTGTTGTTATCTACCTGTAAACCCATGTATTCCCTTGTGAATGCAGATATAAATTCACTGAAGGTTTACTTTCAATTTTTCCCTTCCTTTCTCAAATCAATAGCTGCACATCACCTGAAATTAAGTGAGGAACTCTTCTTTAAAACTCCTGATGAAGACTTATAAGGTTCTAGTTTTAATTTATGAGATGAAGAGCGATATGCTTTATTGAACATATAAACTTTTGTGTCACTAAAAACTTTTGTATAACTAAATGAATTATATAATGCTTCCTTTCTGCTTAAAATTCTTTAACTGCATTTAATCTGTGCTTAGAAAACACAATTTCTGCATAATTACCAAAAGCCGTACCAAAACTAGCTCCTTTTATTTTTTCTAACCTTCTTTCTCATTTTTCTCCTGTTGTAGTGGTGCCCAGGCCAGTCTTCACTTTGCCTCTCACTCCGACATTCACTTGAAATGCTTTCCTCTAGTGTTCTACAAGGGTCCTTGCTCCTCTTGTCTATTCAGATGACACCTACTCAATAAAGCTTTTCTTGAAAATAATTGCACTTCTGGAAAATCTTTGGCCCTCATTAGTTTCTTCATCACTTATCATTGTGATTGTACTCTGTGGTTTGCTGAACTTATTTTTTTCAGCTTTAATTGAGTTTATTGGTACATTTTAGGGATACAGTACAGTTACATTCATTGTTGGGATCTTGTACCTCTACATGACAAGTCTTTGGTACTCATTTTTTCCCCTTGTCCCTGCCCTCCTTTCAACCCCTCCTCCCCTCCCCATCTACAAACACTTTATTTCCATCTTTTCATTATCTCACATTTTTTTCTTTTCCCTTATCCCACCTTCCCTACACCTTTAGCTCCTTTCTTCCCATTTCTAAATGTCAGTAATCTTATTAGGATCTTCTGTATTATTGCAGATTATTCACACCAGAGAAACTATTCTGTATTTACACATGTGTGCCTTATTTATTTCACTTAGGAGTATGTCTTCAATATGTATCCATTTTCCTATGAGTGAATCTATTTTTATCATTCTTTATGGCTGAGTAATATTCCATTTTATAGAAAAACTACATCTTCTTTATCCAGTTTCCAATGGATGGGCAAATGGGCTGCTTCCAAGTTTTAGCTATTACATACTAAACCACTATAAACATGGGTGAGCATACTTCTCTGTGATATAATTCTTTTAGTTCTCTTGGAAAGATACCCAGCAGAGGGATGGCTGAGTCAAATGGAACCTCCAGTCCAAGCTCTTTGAGGTATCTCCATATTGATTTCCATAGTGGTTGCACCAGTCTGCACTCCCACCAACAATGGAGAAGGGTTGCTTTCTTCCCACGACTCTGCTAACATTTGTTATTGGTTGATTTCTTGATAGAAGCCATTCTTTGTGGCGTGAGGTGGAATCTCAGTGCTGTTTTCATCTGCATCTCTCGAATGATCAGTGATTACTGAACTTATTAACTTCCTACTTCTTAAAGACCTTCTAGGGCAGACAATTTTGTATTTTTGAAAATGTCTATTTTTACGGTATTTAGAATAGTCCTTAAAAAGTATTGAGCATTATAAATATTTATCCAACAAATTATATTAACACTGTTTTATTGCTGTCTCTGGAATAATTTAAGAAATTTTCCAAGGGCCAGGGATTTAGCTTAGCAGTTCAGTGGCCTGCCTTGCCACCTGAGTTCAATCCCAGGTACCCCTCCCCCCCAAAAGAAAATAAATTTTCCTCAAGCTCTCAAAAGAGAGAAAATTATTCAATTTTTATAATCCTTGATTTTAATATTTAACAATTGGAATTATGTCTATTCATTAAATTTGTGCACATCCTAATTCAATTAAATTGAAACTTGTTAGAGGAAAGGATATAACCATTATTTTGCTTTCTTCCTTTCTCTTGATCTGTATTTATTCATACACCATTATTAGCTACATGACTGATTTAGTATTGTAGGATTTCCATAGCATAGTACCACAAAGTGGATGCCTTAAAACAACAACAAAATGTATTTGGTCATAGTTCTGACGTTGGAAGTTCTAAATTAAGTTGTCTGTGGGTTAGTATCTCCGGACATTCAGACAAAGAATACATTCTGTGCCTTTCTCTTTCCTGTGAGTAGTTACCAGCAATCGTGCTGTTCCTTGGCTGTTGGCTACCACCACTCTCTGACCCCACATCACATAGCTTTTTACCTGTGTCTCAGCACATCTGTGTCTGAATCTCGTTTTTCTTCCTCTTTTAAAGAAAGCTGTCATTGGACACAGAGTGCACAACAGTCCAATATAATATCATCTTAAATGGATTTTATCTCCAAAGACTTATTTACAAATAGGAACTGAGAGAAAGGACTCTCACATTCTTTTTTTTTGAGAAACAGATTGAGACTGCTCCACTGACATTCTCTTGCTTATCTCTACTTCTGACCTAACAAAATCACGCCCTTGGCAGTACCTCTCTGAGAAGGAATAATTATACACACAACAAAGATGGTGAAACTACAAAGTTAAAGTAGTCCAGGAATACAAATTCTATCAGATGACATCAGCAATATTTTATATTCAAGAAAGTTTCTACTTGCTTTTGGCTACTTTTTAGAATTTCTCTGACACTGATATGATAAATATCATATCATAGATAATCATAGTATAGATTATAAATTTTCTTGTAAATTGGAATTTCCAATTCAATTACATAAAATATAGGTAACTATTCAGCTTTCTCAGTGTTGAAAAGATATACAAATTAAAAATACTCTGGTACATCTTTTGTTTTCACCTATAAACTGATCAAAACCCCCAAAATACTTTATATTGTTTTATTTTCTTTCTCTCTTATACGGAAGAGTTGGTTTAAATTGGAATAAACTTTCTGAAAAGAAATTTGACAACATAACCTGAGAGTTTTAAAAATATGATTCTATACTAACAGTGAGATCCAAAATATACCCAAAAGCATAGAATATTGCAGTTTGATTATAGATGTGAAAATGTAGAAACAAATTAAATGCTATAAATAAGAGATTGGTTATATAACTTAACTTAGGAACTATGATAGGCTATTAGGCAGGCAGGTATTTTGTTTCTGAATGCTTTCCATCAAAGTGGAAGCAGTTCTTTTATATTTTGATAATAAATATATCATTTTAATTAAAAATACAGATACAGTGGCTGTGTCTAATACAGAGGAATAGAAATATTCATAGTCCCATGTTAAGAGATTAATTCACAATTAGCAAAGGAGATAATTGAGATGTTAATTATAAAAAAAGTCCCTTGTTTTGGTATACAGGTGGATCACTTTGATCTATAAGCATGCAGCAGAGTGGACATGAACTCTCATTATCTATGTGTTTTCTTTTTACCTTCTAAAATACTATCATTTAAAATGAATTTTCAGGGTTATGGGGAAAAATAAGAACCAAGATGCATCTTGTAAAGGTACAAGATCACAATCATAAATGTAACTGTGTTGTTTGCTTTGAATGTACCAATAAACGTAATGGGAAAAAAATAAAATGAATCTTGAATATTTTAGCTTCACAACTGTTTCTTTTAGAAGCCAACAATCTGAGCTCCGTCAATCTGAGCATGGCCATCAAGGTAGGTTTAATTTTGTTTACATGCTTGTCTCCTCTGTTTTGAATATGAGTGTTGAACAAACTCCTGTTAGAAAATTTGGGAAGTGCATAAGTTTATAAGAAAATAGGAAAAAAGATTTAATCCTAAGAATGCAGAGGCTGGCATTGTTATAATTTTGCATGTATCTTTTTTGTTGTTCTTTTTCCATTGTTTATTGGTACATTTTTTCCATTAAGTTTATTGGTACAATACAGTTACATTTATCATTGGGATCTTGTGTATTTACATGATATATCATAGTTCTTGTTTTTCTTCCATACCCCTGTCCTCCCTTCACCCCCTTCACCCTGTCCTATTTACAGAGGCTTTGTTTCAGTTTTTTCAAATTTTTTCTTTTCCCTTATTTACTTTTCCCTTCCCTTCCCACTTCCCTTTTAGCCATTTTCTTCCTATTTCATACTCTCAATTATACCATTTGAACCTTATTTACACTTCTTATGTTAGCATAATTGTCTGCTTAAACTGTTAGTTAATGTGCTTTTGTTTACATTTAATACCATGGACTAGGAGTTTTGGTGACTTTCAAAATTTTTCATGTGCATGGCCTAAAATAATTTGCAAGTTGATTAAAATTTTAAATTAATAAGTCATGGTCATATGCATTTTGGCACACACATTTATTAAATATTCTGAAATAGATTGAACTACCTCAATTGCAATTTGGTAATGGTGTATTTCAGGTGTAAATGAGGCCTACATTCTCTCTCTCTCTCTCTCTCTCTCTCTCTGTTTTCTCTTTTTCTCATTCTGATGGTTTTCTTCCTATACAAAAGTGTTTGTATGCAAAATCATCAATAGCTACTAAAACCACTATTGACTGGTTGAATGAGAATTATAATGAATTGATCAGACTGAGAATATATAAATTACTGATCAGTCTTAGCTTCAGTATACATTCAGAAAAACCAACATTTATATGCCTCTTGATATGCCAATAGAAAGTAAACAGTATTATGTACTTTTCTTGAAAAGATTGGATTTGAATTTAATCCATTTATCTTTATTCATTTTTTTCCAAGAAGAATATTTATAATCATTAAATTCACCATTCTGGTACACATTCTATTCATTACTTGGGAAATTATTAGATTCTTTTATGCTAAATCTTGTCTTAGAATAAAAATTATGATTCAGTATGTCATGTGTTTAACCTGAGAATCTACGTTTGAAGAGATCCCAAGGCACTTCTGCTGCATTTGTGTAATGGACTTTATTTTGAAAATGTACCTTTAAGCTTTCTTTATAATATTAATTGTACTTGGCTAAATTGCTTTTCATTTTCGTTATTACATTTCCCCCCCTCTTGAATTTGCCCATCTTGCTTTATACTCATCTCATCATGCTCTCATATTTCTGGTGCCCATGTACTAGAAACCCAGTACTTACTTTGGCTGGTCTCGCTGTAGTAATTTAGAGTTTAACCATCATTAATCTCATCTTAATGCTTTTTCATGCATGGTGTATGTTTGATTGTCCCCCAAATCAAATAAAACTATGGATTGAGATTGTATTTGACTTTTGCTATTACTTTTAATTTCCATCCCAAATGAGTATTCTTCATATTTCACTTTTGATAAGACAGATATGCTTTGCATTATTCCTCTCTTGGTTTAGGAGGCTGCAGTTAATCTTTTAGTTAAGCTAGTTAATCTTTTAGTTAGGACACTGAGAATCTGTTCAGAAAGAACGGATTCATGCAAATAGTGACACCAATTGCATACATGTAAGCTCCATATAAGGAGTCTTCCAATACATATAAAATGTTTTTTCCATGTGCTTTTGCTATGAATCGAAATGTCAATGTTTAGGAACTCGATTAATTAAAATGTCACAACAATAGGTGAAGCTCTTACTGATTATATCCTAAAAGTCTTTTAAACTTTTTTATCATTTAATATTTGAAGATCAATGGATGAAACAAACACAAAGTCATTTAGGAGACTTCACTTTATTTATTTATTTTTATTCTTTTCCGTTGTTTATTGGTACATTCAAAGCAAACAGTACTGTTACATTTATCATTGGGATCTTGCACCTTTACATGATATGTCTTGGTTCTTGTTTTTTCCCCATATCGATACCTTCCCTTCACCCATTTGGTATTTACACATGTGGGACTTATTTATTTCACTTAGGAGTATATCTTCAATATGTTAACCCTTCCCTTTTTACAAAGACTTTGCTTCCATTTTTTTTCATTTGAGGGCTTTATTTTAAATAACATATCTTTAAAATATTTAAACAAACTCTCTCTATATTTATTATTAACATTTATTAGACTAAGAACATAAGGTTTATTTTAAATGGTATTAAATATCTTTCAAACAATAGACCACTATAAATATTTTTACTCAACACGATGGGTTGAATTTGGACTATTCATACGCAAAGACTAGTTAGGCCACTGCCTAGTTCTGAAAAATTATTAACTTTAATCTGCACTTCATAAGGGATCATTTAGAAGTTTTTGATTTATTGAATAATGAACATTTAAACATATGAAAATGAACAGTTTTCTTATAATGGTTGATATCAATGAGACTATACTGGTTTTAGAAAGGCTACTTAACGAATCTTAACAAATCAATTTTTGGGGATCTCATTTTTCAGGCTGAAGACTTTTTTAAAATATAAAAGTAATTATTACTTGGTTTGACTAATAAGCTTGATCTACTTCCATATCATATACACATCTGCTATAAAAAATTCTTTTCTTAGTTAATTATGTTTTTGATATTTAAACATATATTTTCATTCATTTGTTTTTAAATTTCAGGTTATAATTTTGTTTTCCAAATTGTGTTTCTGGGTCAGGGGTTTAACTCAGTGTTTCCACCACCTGCCTTGCAAATGCAAGGTCCTAAGTTCAATATCTGGTACCAAAAAAATAAAAAAAAGAAAATTGTGTTTCAATGAAACTGAGAATCATCATATTAATCACATACCACAGTACTCTGTTAAAATCTTTCTTTTCTATGATCTGTCCTTACAAGTAGCAAATAAAATTTATGTACAGGGTGTGACAAACTGCCTTGGGTTGTTTCATTTATGATTATGAATTTTTCTGCATAACATTTTTATTACAAGAAATAAGTATTTGAAATTTTATTATTTAATTTTATTTTTCTCCATATGTATCCATGAAGAGATAAACAGTAGGGAATACAAATGTACCTTTATGTACATCCAACAGTGCTCAGTAAATATATGTTGAACAAATTGTCTTCAGAAACATTATCATTTAAATGTAGCTTTTGCACATTTACTTCTTGCCTATCATTCGTCCATGAATTTATTCATCCACAGTGGGCTTATTGGCACGATATGCACTACGACACTATGCAGAGTGCTCGTGAGTCAAAGAGATAATGTTTCTATTCTCTAGGCATTTTAGCAGTCAGCATTGGTTAAACCACTGGATTCTATACTTGCTACCCATGTATAAACTAGGTTCTAAGCATACTTGGAAACATGTAGCAAGATTACGCTGTTAGACATATAATTCACATCTTAATAAAGTTATTTATAATAACTAGTAGACTAATTGTACGGTAGCAATTATGATGTTAATTTAACATGGGGCCCATTATACACATAATTTTGGCCTAGTAAAATATTTCGCATAAACATCAACTTGATGATAGTGAACTTGTATTTCTTATATAATTGTTGAGATAAATCATTCCGTGTTGATGAGATAATTTCAAGAGTTTCTTATTTTTAACCGGAAAAGAAATGGTGCAGTTACTTTGGCTCTCTGTGGGTTTCTTCCACGTGGCTCATGGACTAGCAGTCAACTAACACTCACCATAGAATGTAAATACCGAAGATCATTTATATACATTTTTATTCATGACAAATGAGATGTCATAAAGTCGTTTATTTGGTCAATGTGTTTTGTGTTTCTCTTAGGTGAAAACTAGATTCTACCAAATTTTAAAAAATGGCTTCTCAACAAATATGTCTATGCATACAATCAGTGTCTTGGCTCCAATTATCTCCAGTAATTTAATCTAAATGAGCACATCAGAAGGGCTTTGGTTGTGTGGAGAACTGGTTCTTCAATGTACATGTTTATGTTTCAACATTTTGTCTTTCTTTTTTTTTAATGAAGCATGGATCAAAGTATAATGGGTAAAGTGAAAATTACCTCAGTGGTTTTCTTTTTGTTTCTCTCCCTCTCACAGTCAATTCTTTTGTTAATTTGCTTATGTAGTATTTCTTTTACTTCATTCCACTTATTCTTTGAACATTTTCTTGGACTTCGGAAGTCTTTCAAGTAGCCTTTCAGCTCACTTATTCAGTCTCTGAATTCCTTGTGCTACTAACGCCTTATTCCAACTCTCACTGTATTCAATATAGTTCTACTTTTAGAAGTTCATAATTCTATTTTGTAGTATTCATTCAACCTATTTTAAACTCACTGTCTTTGTCAATAATTCTGCCATATGTGATATTCATTGTTCAGAAGTTTTTGCTTGTTTATTGAGAATCATTAAGTAGGATTTGGCCTTCTCTGCTCCACAAACTCATGTTTTCCTGGGAAGACTCAGTTTTCACTTCACAAGGGACATTAAGGAAAGGCTGAAGGTAATCTCTGGTTCCCACCTTTCTAGGACAATGTAAGGAGTAGGCAGAGGAGGATCTTCAGGATGAAGTACCTTGGGCCAGGAACCATGAAGCACTTTTCTTTACCTTGCATATTGGCTATTGTCTGGGCTTCACTTCTAAAACGTTCAGCTGCCTAAATTATTTTTCAAGTATTTCTAAAGCAGTACAATTAAGCAAAGACAATCTGTGCAGGATGTAAACAACAAGCCATGGAGATTGAAGAGCAAGGAGGTTGAGTAGTAAACTCTCAGGGAGGTTGGAAAGACTTCAGCAACATTAATCAGTTTATTTCATGAGAAAGACTACTATACTTATGGTTATCTATTGTACTATTTTACTAGGACAAGATTTTTTTGTGTGAGTGCTGCAAAGATACAAGCTTCATTCATTCCCGAGTAATGAAGCAGAAAGATAAAGACAGAAATTAAAGGCTTTTCCTTGCTATGGAGTGAATGTTCGAATCTTACCAAAATTCTTACAGCAAAGCCCAAAACACCAACGTAATTCTCTTTGGATATAAGTTTTTTATACAGGTAATAAAGATTAAATGAAGTCATAAAGATTAGAGTTGTGAGCATCTAAGATTTCAGGTACGATTTACATCCTAATAACACCAGAGAGCTAATGGATAGTTTAATGCGTAGTCACCTCTTTCGTGCTCTCTCTCTCTCTCTTTCTTTCTCTCTCTCTCTCTCTCTCCCCGACCCCATGCGTACAAAATGAAAGATCATGGGAGCGCATAGCAGAAGAGGGCCATGTATCAGTCAGGAACAAAGTTTATGCTGGAAAATGAATCAGCTGATATACTAATATTGGACTTTCTAGTCTCCAGAACTGTGTTTTTCAAACCATCCAATTTGTGGTATTTTGTTATGGCAGCGTGAGCTGACTAATATATTTCCCCTTCTGTTTGCTGACCAGACTATCTCTAATAGCAGCTCCCAATAGTCTTTCACCTTCCTGGTGGCTTCTTATTTTCTACATTCCTTCTTTAAACTCATTCTTTATCATTGCATTTACAGCTTCTTTAGGTACTGTTTGCAGGAAGGGAGCCAGATGCCAGTGCTGGTTCTCCATCTTGTCAATGCCCTTTGCCTTTTTACATGCATAATGTGCAGATCATGTGGCCCTAATACATTATTGAGTGTAGTGATTAAATATGCTTCTGTTCCTATCAGAAGTAAACATTTCAGCAACCCACAGACTTCAGGGTGCTCTTAAAAGCCCTGGCCAGCATGAAATGTGTACTTGTTATTATGCTGATTAGGAGGCTAGTTGGTTTTTATCTTTTCCAGAAAAACCATCCTATTGAATAAACTTCTATAAAAAATACTCTGAAAAATATTAGCTGTTCCTGAAGTGGGGTATATACAAATAGCTATGACTTTCATAACATAATACCCACATATAAAATTGTGAATTGAAAAGCTGTGATTTTAAAAATAAATTTCATTTGTCTCATTTGGGAGTAGATGTCACCACAATACTTTTTCATTTATGCAGGGCAAAACATTATTCCCCTTGAGTTCTCATTCAAAATGCATTTTATTGTGGTCACTTGGTGAAAAGCATTCTTTTTTATGTTTCAGGCCACATTCCCATATCTAAATATCTTAATCATGCATCAGTGTAATCTTTGCTTTCCTTGGATTTTAAATATGAGTCCCTCTGTGGAGTTAGGTAATGTGAATGCTTAGAAAGATTTTGCAAGTGGAAGTATTATGTGTACATTTGACTAAGCTCTGACATTTGAGAACACAAAATATAACAAATATTTTAAAATAATTTTAGACAATCAAGGAAAAATTGTTATGTCAGACAGATGTGCTTGCATAAGATATGTTGAATGCACACAATTAAAACTAATTTTCAATTTAAAGCTTTAATATCAATCTTTTCTTCTTCATCTTGTTTTTCATTGTTTAGTGAGACCCTGCACTTAAAACTTTGTTTCTGCATCTGAATATACACAAATCATTTCACTTCATCGTCTTCAGTGTCATACTTTATAAAATGTGGTACTATGCACATTTGTAGTGCTCACAAGGGTTATATGCATTTATATATGTGAGGCAATTCAAATATTTCTCGAACTCCTCTATTTCACATTTAAAAATTTAAAAGCTGAAATTATTCATCTCTCTTTGCTAAACATTTTCTTGGCAACACATTTTTACTCTCCTAGAGCAGTGAAACTTGTACATGATTCTGAAACTGATTCCTCTACTTGATGTCTCAGTATCCTTCACTTGCCCTCATATAAACTGAAGAGTTCACAATCCAACTGGATATAGGCATTATTTTCAGATCTGAAAGATATTTTCTCCTTAGATATGATCGCCATTTTTTTTTCTAACAAGACACATTTTCATCTTTAAGCCAATCACTAGATGTATCTGAAAGTCCCTTCTGTTCCTTAAACAAGAAATTTGCATCTCAATGTTTAAAATTACAGAACTGACATTTATCTTCCATTCCAGGTGGCAGAGAGATTCAATTTTCCACACACCTGTGCTGTGTGTTGTAGATAGCATGCTATCAAATGTTGTGCATTTCTTCCTGCTGGTGGAATGATCAGGCACAGGCTCAGACTCCTTGTCCTGTGTTTGTAAAGACTCTAGCACTTGATTTCTAGGCACATATGAATTACCAAAGTTGAACAAAAAAGATAAAAAATTCTAAACACCCCAGTTACTATCAGTGAAATTGAAAACATTATTAAAAACTTATCAACAGAGAAAAGCCCAGGTCCTGATGACCTCACTGCTGAATTATACAAGACATGTAGAGTACTATTGTCACTACTCTTGAAACTTTTCAATGAAACTGAAGGGAAGCAATACTTCCAAATTCATTTCTGGAAGCAAGTGTTACTTGGATTTCCAAACCAGGGAAAGACCCAACTAAAAAAAGAGAACTATAGGCCAATCTCCCTAATGGACAGAGATGCAAAAATCCTCAATAAGATACTGCCAAACAGAATATAGAGGGTCATCAAGATCATACACCCTGACCAAGTAGGATTTATTCCAGGGATGCAAGGATAGTTCAGCATATGTAAATCAATAAATGTAATACACTATATTAACAGTCAAGGAGAAAAAATCAATAGATGTGAAAAAAAAGCATTTGACAAAATTCAACATCCATCATGATAAAAAAGACTGCAGAAAATTGGAGTAGATGGTATTTGTCTCAACTTGATAAAGGCTGTCTATGAAAAATCAACAGCCAACATAACAGTTAATGGTAAAAAACTGAAAACCTTCATGATAAAATCAGGAACAAGACAAGGATATCCACTATCATCACTCCTGTTCAATACAGTTCTGGAAACATTAGCCATTTTAGACAAGAGAAAGAAAAGCAATAAAGATAGGAAAGGAAGAAGTTAAACTATCATTATTTGCTGATGATATGATACTCTACAAAGCAAACCAAAAAAAAAAAAAAAAAAAACTGTGCCAAAAGATTTATAGACTTAACAGATTCAGTAGAGTTGCTGGATATAAAGTCAACACTCAAAAATCAAAAGCCTTCTTGTACAAAAGTAACAGACACTGAGAGAGAATTAGGGAAACAATTTCTTTCCCAATGGCATCCAAGAAGTGAAATATCTAGGAATCAATCTAATGAAAGAAGCAAAAGACCTCTACACTGAAAAATACAGAAATCTAAAAAAAAAAAAAAAAACCGATCAAAGACGATATAAGAAAATGGAAAGACAAACCTTGTTCTTGGGTTGGAAGAGCCAATATAGTGAAAATGGCCAATGACCATACTTCCAAAATCTCTATACAGATTCAATGCAATCCTGATTGTAATCCCAATGGTATATTTCACAGAACTAGAGAAAACAATATAAAATTCATTTGCAACCAGAAAACACCTGGATTAGCAAAATCCATTCTAGGCAACAAAGACATGACAAGAGCGTATTGCAATCCCCAACTTGAAACTATGCTGCAAGGCCACTGTGACAAAAACAGCATGGTACTGGCAAAGAAACAGACCCAAGGATCAGTGAAATAGATTAGAAGATGCAGAAACAGCTCCAGACATACTTAGCTACCTCATCTTTGGCAAAGGAGTCAACCATCCTCAGTGGATAAAAGACAGTCTCTTCAATAAATGGTGTTGCAAAAACTGGATTTCAGTCTGCCAAAGATTAAAAATAAACCCCTATATCTCAGTATGTATGAAGTAAAACTGAAGTGGACTAAAGATATATTAAAGCAGAAACACTAAATTTGCTGGAAGATAAGTAAAGTAGAACTGTCAAAGACATTGGCATAGGAAAAGACTATGAACAAATCCTCAGTAGCATGGGCAGTAGCACAAAGAATCAACAACTGAAATCTCATTTTATTAAAAAGCTTCTGCACTGCAAGAGAAATCACCAACAGAGCTAACAGACAAACTACAATGTGGGAAAAAATTTACCAGCTGTTCCTCAGACAAAGGTCTACCATCTAGAATATATAAAGAACTTAAAAAAAATCAGACCCCCAAATTTAAAGACCTAATTAAAAAATGGGCCTGAAATGAACAGACATTTCTAAGACAAGGAAGTAGAAATAGCAAATAAATATATGAAAAAAATGTTAAACTTCATGGGTTATTTGAGAGATGCAAATGAAAACAACACATATTTCACCTCATGACAGAAAGAATGGGTGATCTCAAGAAATCTACCAATCACAAATGCTGGCCAGGATGTGGGGAAAAAGGAACCCCTTTTCTTTGTTGGTGGGAGTGCAGACTGGTGCAACCACTGTGGAAATCAAAATGGAGAAATCTCAAAAACTAGGATTAGAGGTCCCATTTGACCCAGCTATCTCACTCAGTATCCTTCCAAATGAATTAAGAGAATCATACCACAGGGATATATGCACACCCATGTTTATAATGGTACAAATTGTACTAGTTAAAACTTAGAAACAGCCCAATTGCACATCAAATGGAGACTGGATAAAGAAGATGAAGTTTTTCTATAAAACGGAGTGACTCAGCAATAAAGAATGAGAAAGTAGAGACATTTGTAGCTAAATGGAGGCCACACTCTTGAGTGAAATAAATAAGACACACGTGTAAATACCAAATCATTTCTCTGGTGAGAAAAACAAAAAGTGCAAATAAAGTTCAAATTGTATAATTTATAATGTGAAATAGGAAGAAAAGGGCTAAAGGAGTAAGGGAAATGGGAAGGGGAGTAGAAATCAAAGAATGGAAAATTAAATATATGCAAAAATGAATAAATGTAAACAAAATATTTTTAAATAGAAAAGATGGAAGGGGTGAAGGCACGGCAGAGGAATGGGAAAAAATAAAAATCAAGATACATCATGTAAAGGTGCAAGATCCCAAAGATGAATGTAATCATAGTGTAAACATAAAAATACCAATAAACTCAATGAAATAAAACACTCGTTCTCCACCATCTGGGTCATCATTCTAAACAATGTGTTTGGATCCAATGATTTCTGTCACCTGCTTCCGACCCAATTTATCCTCGTCCGTCACAAGTTCAAAAACTGCAGTTTCATTTATTTATTTCTTCTCTCTTCCTTCATCAAGGCCTGTATTCTCTGTGGCCTTTCCATTCTCTCTCTCTCTCTCTCCCCCCTCTGTCTAAATTACATAACTCTTAATTTCACCTCCATAAACAAAAGTATCTATTTTCACTCCTCAGGCCTATCAGACCCAATAACTTCCAACAACTATTACCAATCCCTGCACATTCACTAAAAATATATTTTAGATGGGAACACAGCTACTTAACATCTATTTACTGTGATGATCATCTACATGCTTTCATTGTGACAGTATATCTTAATTTTCCCGTGTAAACACATAGAGATCTGCATTGCTATTTTTCTTACTAAGTTGTATTTATTATTGATATGATTGTGTTTGCAGGCCACTTGATGTTATTGGAAGGTAGTTGATTCTTAATATTATTTATTTATTTTGGTAACGGGCATTGAACTCAGGTCACTGTGCTTGTGAAGCAGGCACAGGAACCACTGAGCTAAATCCCCAACCTAGACTCTCAATATTATACTCTTTCAAATAGCAAAATCAGAAACATTTTTGTGCATACTTTGCATATATTTCAAATAATCTGTAAAGTATGCTAAATGGTAAACATATAATAGTGTGATTTGAACTATCAAATTGTCTTCAGAAAGCATGAATCCAGTAAGAGTTCAAATAATAGTAGGTTATCAGTATTTTAAGTTCTTGACAAGTTTGGAGTACATTAAATTTAATGAAGGTGCTTTGCTAGGCAATTAAAAATTGGTAGATTATAGACACATATCTATTCATATAGTGTATATACTAAACACAGTACATATAATCTATAACTGCATATTTTAGAAATACAAAATTGCTGTATATAAATACTTGATATATCTATAAAATGGAAATGTATTTGACAATAAAAGAAATGCACTGTTGATAAATGCATCGAAAACATTTGGATAACCTTTGAAAACATCGTGATGAATGGTAGGTTCCATGCACAAAAGATCATCTATTGTATGATTGCATTTATTTATGACGGTATATAATAGAAGTATCTATAGCGATAAAAGATTGCTTAGGCTAAGAAAAGAGATCCAATACATAGTAATACAAATATCCCAAACTAGATTATGGTTATGATTAAACAATTTTGTCAAAATACAAAACAACACTAAATTGCACAGTTAAGACAGGTGAAATTTATGGTACATGCTTTACATCTCAATAAAGAAATGGCTTACTTCAGATGAATTATTTATCACTCTGGGTTCTGAGTATTTTTTCCTCCTTTTAGAATGTAATGTTTTTGAGAAAAGGGACCATTCTAATACTGTTTATTTTTGTACATCCAACATCCAGTATAGTTTTAGCATACACATGAATTTAATAAGTGTAATTGGATTGAATTTACTGACTGAATATCTAACAAACAAATAGAAAGTTAGGTCATTAGCCAATAAGAAAGTGAAGAGCAAGTATTGTTTCGGTGAGAAGTTAAGTTTTAAACATAGCAAAGTTGCATTGTTTATTGTACACCAAAATGAATTTTTCAATGGAAGTTGTAAATATGAATTTCAATATCAAGAAAGACAAAGTACAGTATTTTTTAACATAGTAACTTATTTTTGGTACTCATGTTTGAACCCAGAGCCTTTACAATGAGCTACAATCCCAATACTCTTTTATTTGTATATATAATTTTAACATATAATATATATAAATATAAATATATATATATATATAAATTTTATATATTTTTTTCATTTTGATGTGGGGAGGGCCTCACTGAATCCTCTTACCCAGGATAAATTTCAAATTGTGATACTCCTGCCTCAACACCCCAGAGTCCTGAGATTGCAGGCATATAGCACCATGCTTGGTTTATAGGACTGAATTTTTCAAACTAAGACTTGGCTAGCAGAGAGGAAAAAGACAGTATGAATGTACACAATATTATATATTTATTTTAAATATGTACTAACATTTGTAACTAGTATAATTTGATGAAACATAAAATTTGAAACTGTCAGGATTGAGGTAGAAAACCACTAACATTATAATCTATTGGTCATTAATAAATTCCTAGCCTAAATATTTCTTTGTTGAACTTCATATAGGAAGAGATTCAATCCTAGAAAATTGACTGACATGGAGCAACATTTAAGTTACCTTACTCTGCTTAGAAGTGATTAGCACATTTGTGAAATGCAATTATAATTAATATATAGTCCCTTCCTCAATTTGTCCTGGAGTATTATAGAAATGTCATTCTGTGTATTTATTATTTGAATCAATAGTTGTAAAATGAAAAATACAGTGATACATCAGTTTACAAACTTAATTTGTTTTATGACTTGGGAAGATGGCTGCCTTTGTGTTTTTGTGGGAAAGAAGGTTGTGGTCTTTTTGGTTTATGGACAGAAGCAAAATTTTGCCATATACTTGTGTTTGTAAACTGAATGGTTTGCAAACAGAAGCATTCATGAACTGAGACATTATTATAAGTGCGAATATAAATGACTGAGCATCTTTCCTGTTAGTATGTATTAGCATTTTTGTCCGCTTTTTCTTTCATTTCTATTTTTAACCTCATTACACTCTTTCAATTCAAAAAGTTTTGGATATGAATGATTTGGGGCAAAGACTTAAAAGTATTGTTTTTTAAAATAAGATTCTTCACATGTTCTAAAGGCAAAGTGATTTACAGGTAAAATAAAGAAGAACATATCATCTTTGGATATAAGTATCAAATTAGAATAGAGTATTTTCAGTGAATAAAACATACCAAAGCAGACTTTTGGTCAAAGTCATTGTCCATTCAGCACATACTTTGAATTATGCTAAGCATTTTATATACATGTTTTAATCCCACAAGATCTCAATAGGTTATACATTTTAGATAAGAAAGACACAGGAAGACTAATTTGCCCAGGCTTGGCTCCTAACTTGTTATTCTCAAGCCTCAGCTTCCCAGAGTGCCAAGTATACAGGCCTGAGTCACCACACCCAGCCCCAAAGACTTTCTTGAATTTGACGGGGAGTGAAAGATTTGGAATCTAAACAAATTATAGCCCCTTGAGTTAAACCCAATGCATAGCATTACATTATAGAAGGCCTAATTGGACTGAAGAACACATAATGATGTGGCAAAACAAAATAAACCTGTTGCTTTTTTTGTTTGTTTTTGTTTTTGCTTTTGAGACAGGGTCTCACTATGCAGTTGAGTCTGACCTGGAACTCACTGTGCAGCCCAGGCTGGTCGTGAACTCAGCAATCCTCCTGCCTCAGCCTCCCCAGTGCTGGGATTACAGGTGTGCACCACCACACCTGGCTAACCTATTTCCTTTTATATGTGTATTTTCTTGAAAAACTAATTTTTTAACTTCTCCATCCTCAAAAGAATATTAATGGGCAGAATTTCACATTTGCTGGAAACAGATAGCTGGTGTTTTAACAAATTCCCAAAACCCCCCAAAACCTTATTTCATTATCTGCACTATCGCTAAATAAGGCTGGCAAAGTAGGACCACAGGGGTCCAGAGCAGCTTGGCAGCTTGCACAGATTTTTTTATAAAGCCAGTAAGTTCCTTTTGGCCTTTCTAAAAGGCAAACACTTTGCAGAAAAGCTGTGCAGTAAGGGAAACTATCAAAAGTCATTCTTGTAGAACAGTGAGGCAGTGAGGCAAGCACTATCTCCCTTGTGGTTTTATAATCTGTAATAGAAATTAACAGTGCCATCTGCAGCTCGATTATGCACTTTAAGATCCCTGCACAGTTTATAGCATGCATTATGGTATGCAGAAGCAATTTTTGCTAAGCTAGTCACAGTTATATATTCATTTCCATAAAATTAAAAGATCTTAAGGACATAAAGAATACCAAGACAGAGGTAGAGGGAGAGGCCATGTGAGCATTAAAGAAAATCATTTATCTAGGTTTATCTGACGTTCTCCAAACCACTAGTATCAATTCGTTGTAAACTTCCTGCCTTTTCATGCTCTTTTAGAAATAAATTTTGTGCTACTAGGCTAATTATATTATCTGGGCCAATAGTCTAAGTTAGCAATTTATTCCATATGTTCACTGTCTTTGTGTGAAATAATACTTCCAGAATTTTCTATTTGCTCTTAAATTTAATACTTATCGAAAATATTCAAATACTTCAGCTAACTGGAATGGGGAAAGAGCTTGGTAGTTCCATCATGATCCAGCAATAAGAAAAATATAAGAAATTGTCTTTGAAGCTTAGTCTGAAATTAGTTTCTTTAATTTATAAACTGTACCAGGTTTCATCTCAGCAATATTCACTTATAATATGCAGTCATATATGTATTAGGAATTAAGATAGAACTGGATGTGTCTGAATAAATTTCTGCCTATCTTGTATTGAGATATAATACAAATTGTCCTGTAAAATATATTTTGCTCAATAGGTCAAGCTCAAAAAGTAAAATATATGTTGTAGAGGAGATAACATATAAAGAATGCATATTATAAAGGAATATAATCTGTAGAGGAGATGAAACAACAGCTTGATTTAAAATGAGGTAAAACTAATGATTTGGTAAGTATGTTTACCTTACTTAAAATAATAATAATTATCTAAGATAAAATTATCTACCTCACTTTCCAAATGTTGAAAAATGAGATCCTAAAACTTTCATAGTATTTTTCTATAATACTCATTACCACATTGATAACCAATATGTTTCCATTCTTTAATTTAAGCACTCCTGTTTAGTCTTCATATTGCAACTTTCCTGAAATTTCAAACCCAGTGAATGCGGATCCTCTCCTCTGACAAATATGGTTCTTTAGATGGGGTTATGTAAATACTCATATGTGTTACAGATAAATGCTTCCCAGTCATTAATCTGAGATTACATTGCTGGCAAGGACTGGTGAAAATTCACAAGCAAATCAGTAACTACAGTGATTAGAATAATTTTAAATTCATAGACTAATAGAAACAGTTTTCTCTATAACATCAAAGGAGATATCAAAATTAATGCAGAGTTTGCTATCCTCTGTACACCCCAACTCACTGCTTTCTCTTCCTAGCTTTAAGGCCCATAGACTTGTGAAGTACCCAGCTTGCTTCAGAGGTCGCTTAATCCCTACAACCCAGGCCATGACAACCATCCAAACCTGACCATACTGGAAAAAGATAAAAACAGAGACCACTGAATTCTGTGTTGGAAGTAGGCAATAAAGGGGTGAGGATCTAGCAGTTCACTGGTCTTCATGCTAACACTGTCAGACCCAGCCCTCTCAGAACCATATGGAACCAAACTGTTCTCCCTACAGAGGGTAGAGCCATTGTCTCCTTTCCAGTCTGAGTTTCTGTGGCTTAAACTTCGCAATGGGTCTATGAGAGCCCATTACCCCTCTATGACTATCTCTTATGTTCATCTTTCAATTAGTCATAGTGATAAGGTGAGCCCAGGAACTCTGAGGTGTAGTTGCTGGTGACTTCTGCTTCATGGAGTACCTCATTCTTAGCAAATTAAGTCCTTCCCAAAATGGCTACTGTTTCCAAATATGGCAGACATTGCAATGGGTTTCTTTTCCAATTCTAGCCTTCCATTTGGAAAGACATTTTTCTTTCAGCTTTAATTGAGTTTATTGGTACATTTTAGGGATACAATACAGTTACATTCATTGTTGGGAATTTGTACCTCTACATGACATGTCTTGGTTCTCATTTTTTCCCCTTGTCCCTGCCCTCCCTTCACCCCCTCCTCCCCTCCCCATCTACAAACACTTTATTTCCATCTTTTCATTATCTCACATTTTTTCTTTTCCCTCATTACCCTTCCCCTACCCATTCCACCTTCCCTATACCTTTAACTCCTTTCTTCCCCTTTCTAAATGTCAGTAATCTTATTAGGATCTTCTGTATTATTGCAGATTATTCACACCAATGGAAACACATTTTTAAAGGAAAGTCTTTAGTAATCAAGTCAGTAATTTCTACTTTAACTTTTCAAATCGTAGACTTGCATTGCTAACATTTGTGTGCAAATATCCACTCTAGTAGTTATATGCTGTCATGAGAACAGTCTGGTTTATAAAAATAACACACATACTGTTGCTGCTATATAATATTGTGATGCAAACATATTTTATTTCAAAATAAATCTGCGTGATTGATATTGATACTATTGCTTTTTATTTCTTTTTTCTCATTGAGTTTATTGGTACATTTTAGGTGTACAGTACAGTAAAAACATCAAGTAAATATATGAAAAAATGTTACACATCACTGGTCATTCGAGAGATGCAGTCAAAAACAACATTGAGATTCCATCTCACCTCACAAAGAATGGCTGCTATCAAGAAATCAACCAATAACAAATATTGGCGGGGCTCTGGGGAGAAAGAAACCCTTCACCATAGTTGGTGGGAGTGCAGACTGGTCCAACCACTATGGAAATCAATATGGAGATACCTCAAAGAGTTGGAAATAGAGGTTCCATTTGACCCAGCCATCCCTCTGATGGATATCTTTCCAAAAGAATTAAAAGAATCATATCACAGTGATGTATTTCCTTTTAACAGGAAAACATTCAGATGTAATACATGACTTGTTCAGGATGATGAAGAGAGTAAAACATAAATCTTGTGTTTGAATATAAATAGGTTTGCTTCAAGAACAGCAGTTCTTCTGAGTTTGGTGGGGTGCACAAATATTGTTAGTCACTGAAGAAGCTGAGTTGGATAATTGCAATTTTGAGGCTGGTCTGGAGGACTTAAAAAGATCTTGTAAAAAATCTAAAATGTCTGGGGGTGTGGCTTAGTGGTAGAATCCTTGGCAAACATGCAGGAGGCCCTAGGTGCAATACTCAGCATTACAAAAATAAATAAATAGGTTAGGAGAAAGGAAAGAAGGAGGTGGAATTAATATGAGAAAATGAAAAAATGGAAACAAAATCTTTTTAAATAGGGAGAGATGGAGGGGTTGAAGGAAGGACAGGAAAATGGGGAAAAAATAAGAACCAAGATAAATTATGCAAACATGCAAATTTCCAATGATGAATGTCATTATATTGTATACCTTAATTGTACAATAAAATTAATTTAAAAATAAATAAATAATGAAAATTAAAAGTACCCCCAAGCTCGACCAATAGATTTACTGTCAATTGCATACCTACTTCCTCCATTTACTACTGAATGTCATTTTACTAATTTTTTATTAAATTTAGTGATTTTCCTTTCATTTGCTCTGAATAATTAGCATTAAATTTTCTAGAAGTATAAAAATCATAGCTCATATTTTTCAAGGGTCCAATATTACTTAGTTGTAATATGGATTCATAAGTATATTTCTTTTGTAGTTTTATTTTATCTTTTGTTGTTATAATAAAATCTCCAGTTCTAGCTCTGACACATATATATAATTCTCCAATGTTTTAATTTATTAATTCAGGAAAAACTATGCCAATTAAAACAATCTGCTAATTACTCATCTTCTACTGTATAGGTTTTGTTTCAACATCTGTATTTTTTTGCCATTAATATATATTTTTCATGCAATGAAATGTAAAAATATTGAGTCTAGTTTGATTAGTTACTAAAATTTTATACACACAAACTGACATATAAAACTGTTCCAAACCCAAAAAGTCTCTCTTATTCTGTTTTTCAAAGGAATTTCAATAATTTACTCTCCTCCTCCTTCTAATAAACAACTTTCTGGTTTCTAGAAAATTAGATTAGTTTAGCCTATTCATGTACATGATATTCATATACTATGTAGCATTTTATATTCTTCTTTTTTTCTTAACTCCATTTGAGAAACTCCAAGTGTCAATTATGTGTTGTTTTATATTGTTGAATAGTTTTCCAGCACATAAATTGAATGTAGCATAACTTTATTTACTCTCTTATCACTGTTTCTAGGTTTCAGATGTTATGAATACATCTTCTACAGACAAATTTATACAAGGCATTTTACAGACATAGATTTGAATTTCTGGAAGAATGAAATTTCTGTGTTTGGTATGCACATGTGTAGCTTTAATAGAAACCTTCAAATGCTTCCTTAAAATAGTTTTATCAATTTACTTTCTGACCAGTAATATATGAGCGTTCTATTAAACATAAACCTGTCAACCTTTAAAAATTTTCCAGTCTAACATTTAGAAGAGTCAATCTAAATGATATTTATAGAAATTTGGGCATTTAAATTTACATATTCTCCATGATTAATAATGAATTTCAGGTGCTTATTTGTCCTCTTTGCATCTCATCTTTCTATTGGATGGTTATCTTTCATTAGAGACTTACAGGTGCATTTTCTATAAACAGAACCATTGACAAACACAGTGATTTTTTTCTCACAGTATGTGGCTTGATTGTTCATTTTATTGATACCTTTTTTATCTTAAGCAGAAATTTTTCACTTTTGTGTAATCCAACAGATTTTTTTTTTTCACTGTGTCTTCTGGACTCCAAGTCCAGAAGTCACCTGTACTTTTTGTTATATAGTAGCTATTTTTCATTTACATGTGTGAGGCATCTAAAATTAATTTCAATGTATAGAGTAAAATGGACATAAAGGTTTTTTTCCCCCATGAGTATTTCAAATTGATTCAAAACCTTATATAAAATAAATTTTTTCCTCACTGAAATCCTTGTAAAATCTTTTGAAAATAAATTTATTATATTTAGTTTATGTATTATATTTGTTCAATTTATTCCACATATACAATTAATGTCAAGGATTTTCTATCTGGTACACTAATTTATTGATATACATTTGACATAATATCATCACTTTGATTACTTCAGCTTTATAGAAAATCTTGAAATCAGAGGGTAGAACCTACCACTTTTGTCATTGTAATTCAACTTGGCTTGTTTTCTTTAGTCTTTACAATTTTATGTACATTTGCATTCCTATCTTTATAAAAGCCTGCTAGGATTGTGTTGGACCCATATTTTTTCCTAAGAAGAGTACATTAAATACATTAAATCTTCTAGTCGATTGATGTTTTTTATCATTTCACTATTCCATTCATTTTGATGTTTTGATAATATATTCTCAGAATTTTTGAATTACATTTATATCCATCAGATTTTCATGAGATGTACTCCTAGGAATATCAGGTCTTAGATACTATTTTAAATGGGGTTGTTTTGAATTTAAAATATCTGTTGTTTGATGTTTTATAAGAGTATGTTATATATATATTGACAGCATGTCCTTCAATTTTGCTGTAAATTCTTGTTATAGCTACTTTTTCCCTTTATAGTACACAGGCCCTTTTACACACTGTGTCATGTCATCTCTGAGCAGTAATTTTATTCAATCTCCTCTTTTATTTATTTTTCTTCTTCACTATGGTGTAAGCTGTCTTCATTGGTTTTACATCTTTCTTTATATCTATAAACATTTACAACTATATGTTCCTTTGAAATATTGCTTTAGTTGTAAATCACACTTTTTGATATATATTTTATATTAATTCTCCTAAAATGTTTTTAAAAAAATTTCAGTATTGGGAATCTAACTCATGACCTTGTACTTGCCAGGCAGTTGCAGCATGACTGAGTTACATCCCCAGCACGTTAAATTATTTTTGTAGTTATTTTTCTTTGATGCAGGGTTTATTCACTTAATTTCCTACTTTTTTAGTACTGTATCTTATATCTTATTTAATATCATGTTCAGAGAATATACTCCGTATTTTTCATGTTTTATATTTGCAGATGTTCATCATCCTCGATATGGCTTATCTTGGCAAATGTTTCATAGGTACAGCACTTGATAATAGATTTTCTGCTTTTGTACATTATCATGTTCTAAAGACATCTACCAAGTCATTTATAATTATTTAAATTCTTTCTATATTCCTACCAAATTTGTTCACTGGAACATTTTAGGTATACAGCATGATGACAGTCATCATTGGTAACTTGTAACTTTATGTGATGTACCTTGGTTCTTATATTTTTCCCTGTTCCTCTGCCCTCCTTTCAACCCGAACACCCCTTCCTATTTACAAAGACTTTGTTTCCATTTTTTCATTTTATCATATTAATTCCATTCCCTTCTTTCCTTTCCTCAACCCCTCACATATGTCCTTCCCTTTTGGACCTTTTCTTCCTATTTTCATATTATCAATTATACCTTACAGCCCTTACTTACACTTTCAGTTTCTCACACCAGAAAAATTATTCAGTATTTACACATGTATGTCTTATTATTTAATACATAATGTGCATCCATTTAGCTATAATGTTTCTAGTTGTCAATCTTTATGGCTGAGTAGTACTCCATTTAAAATATCATCTTCTTATCCAGTCTCCAGTCAATGGGGAATTGGGTTGTTTTCAAGTTTTGACTTTACAAACTGTGCTGCTATAAATACATATGCACATATGTCACTGTGGTATGATTCTTTTAATTCTTTTGGAAAGATACCCAGCAGAGGGATGGCTGGGTCAAATGGAAACTCTATTCCTAGTTTTTGGAGGCATCTCCATACTGATTTCCAAAGTGGTTGCATCAGTCTTCAGTCCCACCGACAGTGGTGCAGGGTTCCTTTCTCCTGAAAGCCCCGCCAACATTTGTTATTGGTTGATTTCTTGACAGCAGCCATTCTTTCTGGGGTGAAGTGGAATCTCAGCATTGTTTTCATTTGTATTACTCAAATAACCTGTGATATTGAATATTTTTCATATGTTTAATTGCCATTTCTATTTCCTTATTTGAGAAAGGTCTGTTCATTTCAGATACCCATTTTTAGATTGGGTCTTTAAATTTGAGAGGTCTAATTTTTTAAAGTTCTTTATATATTCTTGACAGAGACCTTTGTCTGAGGAATACCTTGTGAAAATTTTTCCCATGTTGAGGGTTGTCTCTTCATGCTGTTTGTAGTTTCTCTTACTGGGCAGAAGCTTTTTAGTAAGATGAGACTACAGTTGTTGATACTTTGTGCTAGTTCATGAATGACTGTGGCTTTGTTCATGAAATCTTTCCCTACTATAATATCTTCAAAAGTTCTACCTAACCTCTCTTTCAGCTGATTTAGGTTTTTTTTTCCAGCTTTAATTGAGTTTATTGGTACATTTTAAGGATACAGTACAGTTACACTCATTGTTGGGATCTTGTACCTCTACATGACAAGTCTTGATTCTCATTTTTTCCCCTTACCTCTGCCCTCCCTTCACCCCCTCCTCCCCTCCCCATCTTTAAACACTTTATTTTCATCTTTTCATTATCTCACATTTTTTTCTTTTCCCTTATTACCTTTTCCTTACCCATCCCACCTTCCCTACACCTTTAGCTCCTTTCTTCTCATTTCTAAATGATTTTGTTTTTTAACATTTATGTTTCTGATCCATTTTGATTTTAGTTTAATGCATGGTGAGAGATATGGGTCTAGTTTAAAATTTTAGCAAGTTGAAACCCAATTTTTGCAGCACCATTTATTGAAGAGGATTTCTTTCCTCCAGTGAAGTTATTGGGATCCCTTGTCAAAGATGAGGTGGCTTAGTATGTCTAGAGTTGTTTCTGTATCTTCAAATCTGTTCCAGTGCTTCATGCATCTCTTTCTTTGCCAGTATCATGCTCTTTTTATCACAGTAGCTTTCTAGTATGGTTTCAGTTTGAGGATTGTGATACCCCATACCTGTCTTTGTTGCCTAGAATTGCTTTTGCTGTTCTAGGTCTCTTGTTCCAAATGAAATTTTGGAATGTTTTCTCAAGATCTATGAAATATGTTGTTGGAGTTTCAATTGGGATTTCATTGAATTTATATAGAAGTTTTGGAAATATGGGCATTTTCACAGTATTGGTTCTTCCTACCTAGGAGCAAGGAATGTATTTCAATTTTCAGATATCTTTGATCACTTTCTTCAGGGTGCTGTAGTTTTCAAAGTAGAGGTCTTGTATATCTTTCATGAGATTGATTACTGGGTATCTCATTATTTTTGAATGCTATTGTGAAAGGAGTTGTTTCTCCAGTTCCTTTTTAAATGAGTCTGTTGTTTTTTCTACAGGAAAGCTATTGATTTTTGTGTATTGACCTTGTATCCAGATATTCTACTGAATTTGGTTATTTTTTTTCTGAAAATTGTTATTAAGTCTAGAAGACTTTGGTGGAGTTCTTGGGTTCTTATATATATAGAGAGAGTATCATGTCATCTGCAAATAATGACCCTTTAATTTTTTTTGTTTCCTATCTTTATTCCTTTCATTTATTACTCTTTTGTAATGGCCATGGCTAATGTTTCCAGAACTGTATTGAAAAGGAGTGGTAACAGTGGATATCCTTGTCTTCTTCCTGATTTTAGCATGAAGGATTTCAGTTTTTGACTATGTAGCATGATGTTGACTTTGTTTTTTTTGTAGATGGCTTTTATCAGGTTGAGATAAAGCGCCTCTATTCCAATTTTCTGTAGGATTTTTATCATGAGTGGGTCTTAGATTTTGTTAAATGCTTTTTCTGCATCTCGATCATATGGTTTTTGTCCTTGGTTCTATTAATATGGTGCATTGCATTTATTGATTTGTGTATATCGAGCCATCCCTGCATTCCTGTAATGCATTTCACTTGGTCAGGGTGTATGATCTTTTGATGATCTTCTGCATTCTATTTGTCAGTATCTTATTAAGGATTTTTTTCATCTATATTCTCTTTGACAATGTCTTACTGAGATTTTTCCATCTACAGTTTTAGGGAGATTGACATATAGTTCTCTTTTTTTGGTTGGGTCTTTCTCTACTTTTGGGATCAAAGTGATGCTTGCTTCCAGGAATGAATTTGAATGTATGGCTTCCCTCTCAATTTCATTGAAGAGTTTAAATAGTGGTAGCAGTAGTTTGCTAAATGTCTTATAGAATTCAGAAGTGAAGCCATCAAGACCCAGGCTTATATTTGTTGGTATGTTTTTAGTTTTGTTTTAAACTTTGTTGATTTCTATTTGGTTGTTTAGAATTTTAAGTCTTCATTCAACCTTGGTAATTCATATGTATCTAGATATCTGTCTATTTCTTTGTTTTCCATCCTATTGGTGTATAGGTTCTCAAAGTAGTATAGTATAGTAGTAGTATAGATGATCCTGTGTATTTCTGCTGGGTTCCTTGTCATTTCATTCCTAATAGAATGGATTTGGGCCTTTTTCTTCCTTTTTTTTGATAAGGTTGTTTAAGTGTTTGTCAACTTTATTCTTTCAAAGAACAACTGTTTCATTGATTTTTTTTTTTTGTATCAGTCTCTTACTCTCTATTGCATTGATTTCTGCTCTGATCTTTATAATTTCTTCCCCTGTATAAGCTTTGGGTCTATCCTGCTCTTCTTTTTCTAGGAGCTTGAAGACAACATCAGGTTATTTGGGTTCACTCTGTTTTCCTAATATGAATATTCACTGCTATGAATTTGCCTCATAAGACTGTTTTCATTTTACCCCATAAATTCTGATATGTTGTATTGGCATTGTCATTTAATTGTAAAAACTGTCTAACATCTTTAATTTCCTCTGTGACCCATTTTTTGTTTAGATGTGTGTTGTTCAATTTCCATGTGTTTGTGAAATATTTGTAGTTTCATTTGCTATTGATCTCAAATTTCATCATACTATGATCTGATAATATACAAGGGATAACTTTAATTTCTTTACAGGTACTTAAACAGTTCTATGAGCAAATGTGTGGTCAATTTTGAAGAATGACTCATGTGAAGCTGAGAAGATGTATTCTGATTTTATGAGGTGAAACACTCTGTAAACACCTGTTAAATTCATTTGTTCAAGACTTTGGTTCAATTCTTGTATTTCAGTGTTGATATTTGTCTGGTTTATCTATATATTTATGACAGTGAAGTATTCAGGTTCCCAAGTACTACTGTATTAGTCTGGACCACTTTGCCAAGGTGGGCTTCTGGCTGGGGTCTGCACACACTTACCAATGGTATCTGGGCAGACCTCTTGCCAGAAATTGTGAACCTATGCAGCTGTTTTCCAGGTGGCCTTTGCCTGGGTCCTGTACACCAAAGCCACTGGTGACTGGGTGGGGCCCTGGCTGGGATCTGCACGGCTGGGCTTGCTGTGGTCTCTGTAGGCTTCTGGCTGGGTTCTCCTTCCAATATTTTTGATGGAGTTCTTAAGGAGCTATTTATCATTGGCAATTGTTATTCCACCAGTGAACAGACATATATGTGTATACATATATTTCCTTAGTTATTAAAGGTAGGATTGACATTCTCTTATGATTTTCTACAAGTCTATCTAAAAACAGAACCCCTGATTTATCCAATTTTTATCCTAATCATCTTGCACTGAGTAAGCATATATTAAATGTATACTAAACAAATTGTATGAGTTTGCTGACTGTTTTGACTTTGCCTCCTCCACAGGAAAATAAAAAAGTCTCTGGACTTATGCTTATTTATTTTTAATTCGTATATTTTTTCATTGCATTGATTTTGAAAAAATAAATTGTATTAGTACAAAGAGACTAGGCTTAAAGTGATAAAATAATAACAACATACTTTCAACACATCAGATTTGCTGATTATATGAGGAAAAAAACAATATTTTTTGCCCAATTGTTGCACATGAGTGGTCCATTGCTACTTTGCCCCATATGTCTTTACATGGACTCAAATTCAGTCATATAATAGATTGGAAAAAGAGAGAGAAGCACAGCTATGTTACATCATAAACTATCACTTTGACCACATTTAGTATATGTAAAGTGATCTAAGCTTTCATAATCAGACAAGTTAGATATTCAAGCCTCATGTTTATCTTTCTCATGAGTGGTCCATTGCTACTTTGCCCCATATGTCTTTACATGGACTCAAATTCAGTCATATAATAGATTGGAAAAAGAGAGAGAAGCACAGCTATGTTACATCATAAACTATCACTTTGACCACATTTAGTATATGTAAAGTGATCTAAGCTTTCATAATCAGACAAGTTAGATATTCAAGCCTCATGTTTATCTTTCTTGGGTGAGGCAGCAAGTAATTTTAATTCTGTCACTGAGTAAACTGCTATAGGCCAAATTGCATCTCATAATTTGAATATATTTAATAACAGTGTAGATGGAAGGTTTAGTGTTAGTATGTTGAGTATGGCAAAACAAACTGAGTAGAAGCCAGTCTTATCACTGCAATGTGTTTTTATTCTTATAATAATTCTTTGGAATGATCATTCTAATAGATATTAAATTATCAGATATAAGTTAATCTCACACTTATTCTTATGATGTGATTTATCTAATCTTCCTTAGAAATGTAATTTTTATTATTTCTTTTGAATCATTTTGAGGTAAAGATAACAATCCAGTTCCAACTTTAGAATTCTGAATATACACACTGTGGTTTCCATTTCTTATAAAAGTTACTTAAATTCTGACATCAAGCAATCACTGGTATTTTCATGTAAATTAGACCCATTTTTTACAAAAATTCCAATAATAATAATAACAATAATAGAGGTATTCATGTTTTAATTGCCTTTTAAAAGGAACTTTTGCAAGAAATTATTGTTTTCTAAAAATTACTGAAACATGTGCTTTTAAAAATATAATATTTTTTTTGAAAAAGCAATTGACCAAAATTTTGATTATTTAGGCAGTGCTGAAACACTTGTTGACATCAAAAGGTTATTATTGTTGCTAATATTTCAGTTAAATTAATGACTAAGAACTGACCAATTACATATATTGTGCAACTTCATTGTCTTGTGTGATAAAATAGCCAAATATTGCTTTGCTTGCAGTGAATGACACTTGCTTTACAACCATGGTGTGAACCTAGCATGAATTCATTACTATTGAACTGTTCATTTCAAAATTTATGTGAACACAGAATATACAATGAAAACATGGAACAGAGGAATGGACCATTTTTTTTTAATTTCTTACCTATTTTCTAACTCTCTTTTGAAATCCTGTGTTGAGTCAGTGCTAACACTATTCAGCTTGTTTGATGTAGCAGGTATCACGGTAAGTGGTTTTCAAGTGATATGACGAACTAACAAATACATGAGTTTGTTGCTTCTACTAGCTCCATTTATTATGTAGAAATGCAATACCCTACATCCTACTATTTACCTAAGTTTATACAGTAAGTGGCAAAGTAGGAATTTTAAAGTCATATCTTCTGACAGCAAAGACTATATATTTTTCATTAAGTTTATTGGTCATTTTTAGATATACACTACAGTTATCTTCATCATTAGGATCCTGCACTTTTACATGATGTAGTTTGGTTCTTATTTTCTCCCCACTCCCTTGCCCTCCCTTTAACCCCTCTACCTTTCCCTATTTACAAAGACTTTGTTTCCAATTTTTCCTTTTCTCATATATTTCTTCTCCCTTCTTTCTTTCCCCTATTCCTACCACTTCCCCTACTCTGTTAGCCCCTTTCTTCCCATTTCATATTATAAATTATACAATTTGAACCTTATTTACAATTTTGTTTTTCACACCAGAGAAACTATTCAGCATTTACACATATATGTCCTACTTAGTTCACTTAAGAGTATGGCCTCCATGTTCATCCATTAAGCTATAAATGACTCAGCTCCCGGCCTCCACGCGAGCTCCTGGCCTGTGCAACCACAGACCCAGGAAGGCCCCAAAGACCCCGGAGGGGGTTTCTTCAGCTGCCTGCCTGCCTGCGATCACCCGGCGGCGTGCGCACGAGCTCCCGGCCTGCGTGCGAGCTCCCAGCCTGCAAGCGAGATCCCGGCCTGCGTGACAACAGACCCAAGAAAGAAGGTAGCTGCACGGGTGCCCTTGAAACACCCACATGACACCCCCCCATTCTCAAAAATCCTGATCGGGCCAGTTCTTAGACCAACTGTGCAGAGGCACAGGTTCCCATGAAGGGTAGTTTTCTGAGCTCCCAACTTAGAACATCTTTAAAGAAAGGGCTGGGGAAACCTGTAATAGAACTGAGTGGAGTTCAACCCTGAGAGTAAGGAAACTAAAGTTAGGCTTTGTAGATTGTGTTCACTCTCAGTCGTGAGGAACAGCCATTGGCTAGCTAAGACTAGGGGATTGGGCTCCGCATATGACTGTGCATGTGGTATAATATGAGATCAGAGATAGCCTGAAAGAGGACCTTCAAATTCTTTTTCTTTCCCTCTCTCTTTTCTCTTTTTTCCTCATTCCACCCTGAAATTTCTTTCT
Source organism: Fukomys damarensis (assembly GCF_012274545.1). NCBI lineage: Eukaryota > Metazoa > Chordata > Mammalia > Rodentia > Bathyergidae > Fukomys > Fukomys damarensis. The sequence continues at coordinate 4,126,851 of NW_022900948.1, read as the reverse complement.
TTTTTCTGTCCTCTCTCTCCAACTCAGTCTCTTGTTCCACCATAGTGTCCCTCATCTTCCTTTTTATTCCAGCTCCTGAATAACTCAGACTTCTTCTTTTATTGTTTTTTGTTTTTAGGAGGGGTTTCTCTTTATGTTCTTTTCTCCAGTCATTTACCTCACTCATGGCTCTGTACCTTCAAGGGAAGGCAAGCGCCTGTTACTGTTAAGGGGATATATTCCTGTCCTTATTCCTGCACTCTCTCTATCCCCCCTGAAGTTAATAGCTTTGTAAAGATAGTAAGGTAATTCTACAACCTCTGGATTCACTTCAAACCTGCTCTAATTCTTTCACTTATCTAATCCTCTCATTCTAAGTCGAACCCCCCATCCTAAATGGTAAAGATGCCATATTGAAAAGCATATTCACTGCAAACATACTATGGGCTGCTTCTTGAAATTAATTTAATTCACATGAGTTAAAGGTGATACATTAATGACTACCACAAGTGGTCAGTTGGCAAGCTGTGCCTGATCCTATTGGGCTGCTGAATGTATCAATTGGGACAAAGAGTGGTGATTGATTTAAAGAGTTGTTTTCTCTGATATTATGAAAATGAGGATGTCTATGAGTCATTAGAAACTCAAAAGCTAAAACGCAACTATATTAGGAAGATTTAAGTAATACCCAGAAATTAAAGAAGGACAACCCAACAATAAAAATAAAAATGAGAAAACACTTAAGCAAGACACAAAAACAGATATCCAGTTCACCAATAGCAAATAGTAGGACAAATGAGGATGAAAAGTCTGATAGTGAACCAACAGGACTCCCTGGACCCATAGCACAGGAGGTAACAAAATTGATCAATCAGGCTCTAGAAAAATTCAAATCAGAAATAATTTCCCAGCTAGCCAGAGAGATGATGAGCAAAATAGAAGTCATGATTCGAGACTCTAGAGCAGAAACTGAGAAAAAAATAGATGAGCTCAAGACTGTGATAGAAGCCATGAAGACTCAGCATAAGAAAGACATGGAAACAATGAATGCCCAACAGAGGAAAGAAATGGAATCCATAAAACAGATTCAAACAGATATCCAGGAGATTAAAAACTCTATTGAAAGTGTACGAAACAGAATAAAAGATTGCGAAGATAGAATTTCAGATATAGAAGATAGGATAGCAGTCAGTGACCGTGAAAAAAGAGGTCTATTAAAAACAGTAAGGGATCATGAGAAATCAATCCAACAACTCCTAGACGATACAAAGAAAAATAACATAAGACTGATAGGAATTCATGAAAAAACAGGAGAAAACACAAATGATATAAAAAAGCTCTTCACAGAATTAATGACAGAAAACTTCCCAAACAGAAGGGAAGAATTAGACATACAGATAAGTGAGGCATATAGAACCCCAACTAGCCACGATCAAAAAAAATCTACACCTAGACATATAATAATCAAGATTCCAGAAATCCAACAGAAAAACAAAATACTACAAGCAGTAAGAGAAAAGAAACAAATCACATGCAAAGGGAAGCCCATTAGAATCACAGCAGACTTTTCAACACAAACCCTTAGGTCAAGGAGAGCCTGGAGTGAGGTATTCCAAGTCCTAAAAGAAAAGAATCTCCAACCTAGACTTTTGTATCCTGCAAAACTCTCTTTCAAAATAGATGGGGAAATAAAATACTTCCACGACAAAGAGCACCTGAGAAATTTCATGAACACCAAACCAGCACTGCAAGGAATTCTAAACAATATCCTAGAAAAGGACAACGAAATTCACAATAACATGAGGCCCAACAGACCAAATCAAATAGGCAAGGCAAGAAACTAAAAGGAGATGGGAGAAAAAGTAAAAAGAGTCAACAAATGGACAAAAACATGACAAGAATAAGTCAAAATATATCAGTTGTAACCATCAATGTTAATGGCCTCAATTCACCAATCAAGAGAAACAGATTGGCAGAATGGATTAAGAAGCAAAATCCAACAATATGTTGTATACAAGAAACACACCTAGTGCAAAAGGAAGTCCATAGACTGAAAGTGAAAGGATGGAAAACAATTCTCCATGCGTCAGGAGTCCAGAAAAAAGCAGGGGTAGCAATCTTATTCTCAGATAAAGTAAATTTCAAACCAAAACTCATTAAGAGAGACAAAGAAGGACACTACATCCTTGTAAAGGGAACAATTCAAGAGGAAGAGCTGACAATCATAAACATATATGCACCAAATATAAATGCCCCCAACTATATAAAACAAATATTAAGTAACATGAAAAACCAAATAAGCACTAATACAATTGTAGTGGGGGATTTAAATACCCCACTATCACAAATTGACAGATCTACTAGGCAGAAAATCAACAATGAAATAATAGAACTGAACCAAGCTTTGGAACACATGGACTTAATAGATGTTTATAGAGTATTCCACCCCCAAAAACCAGAATATACATTCTTTTCGGCTGCACATGGATCATTCTCCAAAATAGACCACATACTGGCTCACAAAACAGGTCTAAATAAATGCAAAAAAATTGAAGTCATCCCCTGTTTATTATCAGATCATAGTGCAATCAAACTAGACATCAATAGCACAAGAAACTATAGAAACTTCACAAGCACATGGAAACTGAACAACACTCTCCTAAACAATCAATGGATTACAGAGGAAATTAAAGAAGAAATTAGACAGTTTTTACAAATAAATGAGAATGCCAATACAACATACAGGAATCTTTGGGACACAATGAAAGCAGTTCTACGTGGAAAATTCATAACATTGAATGCCCACACTAGGAAAACAGAGCGGGCTCAAATAAACAACTTAACGATGAAACTTAGACTCCTAGAAAAACAAGAGCAAGAAAAACCCAAAGCTCGAACAAGAGAGGAAATTATAAAGATCCGAGCAGAAATCAATGCAATTGAAATTAAGAAAACGATACAAAAAATAAATGAAACAAAGAGCTGGTTTTTTGAAAGAATAAATAAAATTGACAAACCCTTAGCTAATCTTATCAAAAAAAGGAAAGAAAAGGCTCAGATCCATGCAATTAGGAATGAAAAAGGCGAAGTCACAACAGATCCGAAAGAAATCCAGAGGATCATGAACACCTACTTTGAGAACCTGTACTCTAATAAAATGGAAAACACAGAAGAAATGGACAGATTTCTAGATACTTATGAATTACCAAAGTTGAACGAAGAAGATAAAAACATTTTAAACACCCCAATCACAATCAGTGAAATTGAAAATGTAATTAAAAACTTACCAACAAAGAAAAGCCCAGGCCCTGATGGATTCACTGCTGAATTTTACAAGACATTTAGAGAAGAACTAGTAGCATTACTCTTCAAACTTTTCAATGAAATTGAAAGGGAAGCTATACTTCCATTCCAAATTCATTCCTGGAAGCAAGTATCACTTTGATTTCCAAACCAGAGAAAGATACAATCAAAAAGGAGAACTACAGACCAATCTCCTTAATGAACATAGATGCAAAAATCCTTAATAAGGTACTAGCAAACAGAATACAGAGGATTATTAAGAAGATCATCCATCATGACCAAGTCGGATTTATTCCAGAGATGTAAGGGTGGTTCATCATATGAAAGTCAGTAAATGTAATACATTATATTAACAAAGTCAAGGACAAAAACCATATGGTCCTCCCAATAGATGCAGAAAAAGCATTTGATAAAATTCAACACCCATTCATGATAAAAACCCTGCAAAAAATTGGAATAGATGGTCTATACCTCAATTTAATAAAGGCTATTTATGAAAAACCATCAGCCAACATCATATTGAATGGCCAAAAACT
>NW_022900948.1:4108709-4122298 GCF_012274545.1 Fukomys damarensis | reverse complement strand
GGAACTAGCAGATAGAATCAACAACTGGGATCTCATCTTACTAAAAAGCTTCTGTACTTCGAAAGAAACTATTAGCAGAACTAAGAGACAATCTACAATGCGGGAAAAATTTTTTACCAGCTGTACCTCAGACAAAGGACTATTATCAAGGATATATAAAGAACTCAAAACAATCAGTCCCCCAAAATATAAAGACCCGATCAAAAATGGGCATCCAAAATGAGCAGACATTTCTCAGACAAAGAAGTAAAAGTAGCAAGAAAATATATGAAAAAATGTTCCACATCACTGGTCATTCGAGAGATGCAGATGAAAACAACACTGAGATTCCACCTCACCCCACAAAGAATGGCTGCTATCAAGAAATCACACAATAACAAATGTTGGCGGGGTTGTGGGGAGAAAGGAACCCTCCTCCATTGTTGGTGGGAGTGCAGACTAGTGCAACCACTATGGAAATCAATATGGAGATACCTCAAAGAGCTTGGACTGGAGGTTCCATTTGACCCAGCCATCCCTCTGTTGGGTATCTTTCCAAGAGAACTAAAAGAATCATATCACAGAGAAGTATGTGCACCCATGTTTATAGCGGCACAGTTTGTAATAGCTAAATCTTGGAAACAACCTATTTGCCCATCCGTTGGAAACTGGATAAAGAAGTTGTGGTTTTTCTATAAAATGGAATATTACTCAGCCATAAAGAGCGAGAGAATAGATTCATTCATAGGAAAATGGATACATATTGAAGATATACTCCTAAGTGAAATAAATAAGTCACACATGTATAAATACCAAATAGTTTCCCTGGTGTGAATATTCTGCAACAATGCATAAGATTCTAATAAGATTACTGACATTTAGAAATTTGAAGAAAGGAGCTAAAGGTGTAGGGAAGGTGTGATGCGTAGGGGAAGAACAAAAAGGGAAAAGAAAAAAATGTGAGAGAATGAAAAGATGAAAATAAAGTGTTTGTAGATGGGGATGGGAGGAGGGAGTGAAGGGAGGGCAGAGCTAAGGGGAAAAAATGAGAATCAAGACTTGCCATGTAGAGGTACATGATCCCAACAATGAATGTAACTGTACTGTATCCCTAAAATGTACCAATAAACTCAATAAAATAAAAAAAAAGCTATAAATGACTCTACTTTCACATTCTTTATGGCTGAGTAGTATTCCATTTTATATAAAAACTACATCTTCTTTATTCAGTCTCAATTTAATGGGCAATTGGGCTTTTTCCAAGTTTTAGCTATTGCAAACTGTGCCACTTTAAACATAGGTGTGCATATATCACTGTGGTATGGCTCTTTTAATTGCTTTAGAAAGATACCCAGCAGAGGGATGGCTGGGTCAAATGGAACCTCCAGTCCAAGCTCTTTGAGGTATCTCCATATTGATCTCCATAGTGGTTGCGCTAGCCTGCACTCCCATCAACAATGGAGGAGGGTTCCTTTCTCCCCACAACCCCGCCAACATTTGTTATTGTGTGATTTCTTGATCGCAGCCATTCTTTGTGGGGTGAGGTAGAATGTCAGTGTTGTTTTCATCTGCGTCTCTCAAATGACCAGTGATGTGGAACATTTTTTTATATATTTACTTGCTGCTTTTACTTCTTTGTCTGAGAAATGTCTGTTCATTGCAGATGACCATTTTTGATTTGGAATTTATATTTAGGTGGTCTGATTTTTTTGAGTTCTTTTTATATTCTAGATGATAGACCTTTGTCTGAGGAACAGCTGGTAAAAATTTTTCCCACATTGTAGATTGTCTCTTAGCTCTGTTGGTGATTTCTCTTGCAGTGCAAAAGCTTTTTTAAAAAATGAGATCCCAATAGTTGATTCTTTGTGTCAGTTCCCATGCTACCAAGGATTTGTTCATAAAGTCTTTTCATATGCCGATATCTTCAAGAGTTCTACTTTACTTAACTTCTATCAAGTTTAGTGTTTCAGTTTTAATATGTATATCTTTAATCCATTTGAATTTTAGTTTAGTGCATGGTGAAAGATAGGGGTCTAGTTTTAGTCTTTGACAAGTTGTAATCCATTTTTTTTGACATCATTTATTAAAGAGGCTATCTTTCCTCCAGTAAGAATGGTTGGCTCCTTTGTCAAAGATGAGGTAGGTGAGTATATCTGGAGTCATTTCTGCATCTTCTAATCTATTCTGCTGATTCTCAGTCTGTTTGTTTGCCAATACCACTCTGTTTTTAACACAGTGGCTTTATAGCATGGTTTCAAGTTGGGGATTGTGATACCCACTGACAGGTCTCTCTTACCCAGAATTGCTTTTGCTATTATAGGGCTCTTGTGATTTCAAATGAATTTTTGCATTATTTTCTTTAGTTCTCTGAATTATACTGTTGGGATTTCAGTCAGGATTGCATTAAATCTGTATAGCTGTTCTCGAAGTATGGCTATTTTCACTATATTGCTGCTTTCTACCCAGGAACAACAGAAATCTCTTCATTTTCTTATATCCTCTTTAGTCTCTTTTTTTGGAGTGCTGTAGTTTTCAGTGTAGAGATCTTTTGTTTCCTTCATCAGATTGATTACAAGATATTTCATTTTTTTGGATGCTATTGGGAATGGAATTGTTTCCCTAATTTCTGACTCAGTGAGTTTTTCATTTGTGTATGAGAAGGCTATTTTTTTTATGTGTCAACCTTGTATCCAGCTACTCTACTGAATCTGTCAATTAAGTCTAGAAGTCTTTTGGCAAAATTTTTTAGGTCTTCTATGTAGAGTATCATACTGTCAGCTAATAATGACAGTTTAACTTCTTCCTTTCCTATCTTTATTACTTTTATGTTTTTCTCTTATCTAGTTGTGGTGGCTAATGGTTCTAGTAGCTCACTGAACAGGAATAGTGGTAGTGGACATCCAGCAAAGACTACACTTGAAATCAATGCATCTCTAACTTAAGTATATCCATCAATTATGAAGGAATCTTATAATTTGGAATATCAACAGTACAACATGGATATTTATTTCTATCAAGTTTTGAAGTGTTGTTCTGGTCATTTGAAAGATGCAGATGAAAACAATACTGAGATTCCACCTTAACCTAGAATGTCTGCTATCAAGAAATTAACCAATAACAAATGCTGGTGGGATTGTGGGGATAAAGAATCCTCTTCCTTGTTGGTGGGGGTGCAGACTGGTACAGCTACTGTGGAAGTCAATAAGGAGATACCTCAATGAACTAGGATTAGAGGTCCCATTAGATTCAGCCATCCCTGTGCTGGGTATCTTTCCAAAGAAGTTAAAAGGACCATAACACAGCTATATATGCACACCCATGTTTATAGTGGCATAGTTTGTAATAGCTAAAACTTTAAAACAGCCCAGTTTCCCATTATCTGGAGATTGGATAAAGAAGATGCAGTTTTTCTATAAAATGGAGTACTACTTATCCATAAAGAATAAGAGACTAGAGTCATTTATAGCTAAATGGATGAATATTGAGTCCAAAGTCTTTTTTTTTTTCTTTGAGTTTATTTGTATTTTTTTAGGTATACAGTACAGTTGCATTCATGATTGGAATCTGGTGCCTTTACATGATATATCTTGGTTCTTATTTTTTCCACATAACCCTGCCCTCCATTCACTCCCTCCACCCTTCGCTATTTACAAAGACTTTGTTGACATTTTTTCCTTTTCTCATATTTCTCACAATATCAATCATACAATTTGAACCTTATTGACATTTATATACTGAATACTGTGAAATAGGAAGAAAAGGGCTAAAGGAGTAGGGGAAGTGAGAAGGGTAGGGGAAAGAAAAGAAGGAAAAAGAAAAAAATAATTTCCCTGTTTGTAATAGGGAAAGGTGCAGGGGGTGAATGGAGGGCAGGGTATACAGAAAAAATAACAACCAAGATACATTGTGTATAGGTATAAGATCACAATGATGAATGTAACTGTGGAAATATCTAAAAAGAACAATAAACAGTGAAAAAAAAAGATTTGAAGTGATAACAGTGCTAGTTTACACAACTACATTTGTTTAAAAAATGCTTCCAACTCTTCTGTTTTCCTCTATTTTTCTATCTTTGCGTATCAACTGGTATTTTAAGGACAATGTATGTAAGCCTTGCCTTTCCTATATTTCACAGTCTGGATTTCCTGCAAATCACTTCCAATAACACTATTCTCCTTTATCCATTGTAATTTACTCATGAAGCTAATATCCCTAGTTTGCCTGGTATGTGTTTTTCCAGTTGTATTTTTTTGTTCTGTTTTGTTTTGATTAGAGCCTTTCTGCTTCTTCCTGCAAGAACATTTTCTGATCACTTTTGTGCTTTTAAGAAAATATTGATTAAATAATATTCCCACTTAACAAAATACCTTTTACTTCACCTTTAGAAAACATTTTCTATAGCAATAAAGAAAAACTCACTATATTTTATTCCTTTTAATTATAAATGAATAGAGGTGGGATTACTATATTAACTCACTAAATTATGTTAGCCTTTTTTTTAAAGGAAGTTTAAAACTGAGCCTCCTGAGGTTTTTCCTTGTTACAGTTCTAGGAAATGAGGTTAATCCCATAATTCTTAATTTACATCATGTGGGCTACCATGTTAGCTGACCCTGATCAGACTTTATCCACAAAAAGATTTCCTTAAACCTCAATCAGAAAAGAAGTAATCGAGGGATAATTTAAACCATAAGAACTTTTAAATTTATAACTGGAAGATATTAGCTTATCTGTTTAATTTTAGTAAGACAGCTGCCTATCTGACTCACTTACTATTTGTAGGGTTCTACACTGTTTCATTTGGTTCCTAAATCCTTATTAAGTCTTTTGAAATACAGCTAGATTAATACAATGCCTTAAGTAATACTTTTCTTCTTTTCTTATTAGTTGCTTGGTAAATTCTTCCCATTTTTTTCTCTTTTGCTGGATTTTGCGTATGTCACATTTCTGATAATCATTGTTTAAATCAGTTTGTCCTCTCTCACAGTTGGCATTTTTTAAGTCTGGTAATTTTGTGTTGCTTCCTTTAGAACTTGGCTCGTGAACATTTAAATCTAATGATGTTATGATCACTTGATCTTAGATGCTCCCAATGTGAAGCTTATTTAACATCCTTGGCACTTTTTCAGGGATGACTTCCAGCGTTCACTGGAGTCACATTGGCTGCTCAGCAGACTATAGAGCAAAGCAATCCTGATACACAGGCCCCGAGGAAGCATGGAACCCCTGCCTTCCTAGTGCTGCCAAGCTGGTTTCTCTAATAATATACCAGCAGTGGAAATTTGCTTGCAAGCCCTATTTTTAGTGTGAATCTTGGAATATAACCCAGTTATCTTGTAAAATTTTGTGTGGAATTCTGATGAGGAAGCCAGTCTTTTGCATCTGTCTCTCTATGACTATCTGTAATTTTGGCTGGTTCTGTGTCTTTGATCTGCTTTTCATTCCTCTTCACTTTTCAGAGTCAATAGTCCTGGGCTTGAAATTTCTTCCGAATTCCTTGAAATATTAAATGGCCAAGGTCAGGGATTTTCAAAAGTGGGTTTAAGGGAAATATGTACACAGTGGCTATATTGACTTAATTTTTCTCTCCACAAATTACAGTGAAGAGATAGCCTCAGAAGAAAATTGTTATCTTGTAACATAATTCTTCTAAAATAAAGTATTTTATGAAGAAAATAATATATTTTTATAAAGAAAAATAATCAACACTTGAAAATTAACATGTATATCCTGGCATAAATGATTAATAAGTCTTCAAATTTTTCCAATCAGGAATGATGATACAATTGCTTCTTGACTGTCTCTCACATCTACTATTATAGTATAATATTTTTATATTCTATTATGATATTATAATATTATTTTATAATTTTTATCATTTTAGAACTGTCTTCTTTATTGTTTTCTAACCCAAACAATTAATTTAGATGCTCAGTTACAATCTTGCTTTATAGTATCATAGAATCATTTTGATTCAATAACATTTACAATGAAGGCACAAGACCTCTAGAAGTAGAAAATTTTGCCTCTTTGGATATATGCATAGGAAACTTCTAGCTTTGTTATTTAAACAAATGGGAGATGACTTTTATTAAGGAGAGAATAAAAAATTCTAATCAATATTCAAAACATAAGTTTCAGATATTATTGATTATGTAAAGCATAATTGCCAAATGAGGTCTCATCGACTGGATCATTCATATATGTTAAGACATATTCTAAGTATATATGTATATATACATATATATGTATATGTGTATGTATATGGATGTGCTAGATGATTAAGATACTTCAAAATTTTACCATGCTGATGTAATAAACTTGATTTCTTAAAGAAGTGTGCATATATCTGATAATCCCCCCAAAACCCCTTTATAGTTTATATACATGTAGTTGTGAGGTGAGGGAAAGACCAGAGCTTCTTTTGTTACCCATCAAGTTGACATAGAGCTAAGAATTCGAGGAGACCAAGGTAATAGAGTCAGGGCAGAGTATTGGAGGAGAACACGCAGCTTAGAATGACAGCCATAGAAATTTCAAAGCATTCCTTGAATTCCATAGAAATTTCAAAGCATCCCACCAAATCCAGGTAAGTGTGTACGCATAAGACAAATCTTTGAAGGTAGAAATGACATGCAGTCAGCTGAGTAGGATTAATAATATATGACTGGGTAGTGTTCACTTTTCTAAGAACTAAGGAGTCCTCTTAAATAACAGACTGCTTTAAAACCTCAGAATTCTATTGCCTAAATTGTGGAGTAAGAAGTTTTTGGCTAAGACATTACACTAATCTCACATAAAATAATTTGAAATGATAAAATTTGAAATAAAAATTTGAAACAGTTTACAATTAACTGTTCCCCCAGTCAAAGCTTAAAACTATTGACAATAATAAAAAGACACACATAAAAATGTAAATTCACGATGTCTGCCATCTAAGAAAAAAAAATCAGGCATGCAAAGAAGCAGAAAAATACAACTAATAAGAGAAAAATTAATAAAGCTAAACTGACATAGATAATAAAATTAATAGATGAGAATATGAAAAGATCTGTAAGAAATGTGTTATTTCAGTATATTAGAGAAAAGCATTAGTCAACTAAGGAGAGACATGGCAAATAAGAAAGAATCCAATGGAAATTCTAGACTTAAAGTTATAAATTTAGATATATAAAATATAATGGATATGGTAAACAACATAAGAAACATTGTATAGAAATTGTGTAATTGTATAGAAATTGCAAAATTGTAGACATTGTAATATTATGTGTAGGAAAACTGAAAAAAGATGGAGAAAAACACCATAAATCAGAACACTATAAAGTATCTGTAACTTCCAGAGAGAGGTAGAGGCAGTAAACATTACTGGAAGAAAAAATAACAATTTCTCACATTTGTTGCAAATATTTATGGAAGAAATATGTAGTTTCAACCAAGTCAACCAACCCAAGTAAAAGAGAGAAACATACTGCACAAATGAACATTTTAATTAAATTAAGTATTTTTAAAAAATAAATTTAAAAGAACCCAGAGCAAAATTTTATGATTTCCCAGAAGAGACAAAAATGATAATTAATTTCTTTTCCGAAATAATGAAAACCAGGAGGCAGCACAGAAACATTATTAAAGTACTGAAATAATTATTTTTTAAAATCTGTTGACATAGAACTTTATTTTCAGTAACATTATTATTAAAAGAAAAGGCAAAGTATGATAATTTGAGAAACAAGATTGCTGAAAAGGGTCACTCCTAGAAGAGGATCATCATGTTAATCATTTATGAAGAAAAATGCTACCTGATAAAAACATGGATGTAAAAAAAAATAAAGAACACCAGAAATTTCAATATGGCATAGTACAACTGTAATTATAATAAATATAAATTTCTATTTCAAAAAAATGTAACTTTAAGGATAAGTAACATTTTAAAAGATAATTTTCTGAAAAATTAAATGAGTGAATAAACATATTCTCTAAGAAAAAATATGAATGCATGATTTCAAAGTCTTGAAATGTAATGTTATTTGAGGCTGTTGAGATACTTTAATTATATACTTAATAAATTATAAAACAATCAGTTAAAAGAAAATCCAGCTAATAATTCTGTAAGACCACCAGGGATCTTCACCAAATGTTTCGAAGAACTACCAATCAGTGACAGCAAGACAACACTCCAGAGGAACAGAACGAGCCTCACCCAAGAATGATATCAAACAGACCTTTATTAGTCTGGCCAGATGGCCCCTCCGAGCAACGACTTGGAGAGCGCCCCGAGCCCAGAGTACAAGAGGGTTTTATATGTTTCTAGATGGGGCAGAAGCAAGCAAAATTATAGAAGTCATGTGGCACTTAGAAGAAAGGAACAGAACATATAGTTTGCACAGGATGAGGCTGATAGTTTTGTGACAAAGTACAGAGCTGTGGTTAATCTCTATAGGAGTGTCATTTCCATGACAAAGTGTAGGGCTATGGTTAATCTTTATGGGAATCATCTATCTCTTCTACCTGGAGTGTTCACAGTTGGTGTTTGTTCCTGACCATTTTCCTGAGTATGTGCTGTCTTTTTGATGACTCTGGGCCTTTCCTGCTATCTTAAGAGGGCGACCTTAACCTTTAACTAAGATGGTGTCCACGCTGACTCTTTATACCTGACAAATTCAACGGAAGAGTCATAGAAAAACTGTATACTCCATCCAAAAAGAAACAGAAAAAACATGAAGAAAACAAAAAAACAGAAAGGATAAATGTAAATTGAGTAGAAAAGTGGTTGACATAGCAAATGGGCTTTTTCCAAGTTTTAGCTATTACAAACTGTGCTGCTATAAACATTGGTGTGCATATATCACCATGGTATGTTTCTTTTAATTATTTTGGAAAGATACCCAGCAGAGGGATGGTTGGGTCAAATGGAACCTCTAGTCCCAGCTCTTTGAGGCATCTCCATATTGATTTCCATAGTGGTTGCACCATCTGCCCTCCCACCAACAATGGAGAAGGGTTCCTTTCTCCCCACAACACAAGCACTTTTAATACTACTATAGCTATAAAAGAGAGAAGAGTCAGAAAGCAAATAAAAAGCTTGAGCAACCTAAATAACTTAGGTATTGACATTCATAGAATACTTGAGGAAATAATCGACACTTTTTCCCACCTTTGGTACTCAGGTTCTTGCACTTGGGAGGAAGCAGGCACCAGGTGCCAATGAGCTAAATTTCCAGCCCCATAATTCTTTCAAGTGAACATGGAACATTTATTTACCAAGACAGACCACATTTTGATCATATAAACACGAATCAAGAAAAATGGATTCATAATGAGGCCATACTCTAAGGGAAATAAATAAGACACACGTGTAAATACTGAATAGTTTCTCTGGTGTGAAAAACTGAAATGCAAATAAGATCCAGATTACATAACTGACAACGTGAAGCAGGAAGAAAAGGGCTAGAGGTGTAGGGGAAGTGGGAAGGGTAGGGGAAAGGGAACAAGGGAAAAGAAAAAACATGAGAAACTGAAAAAATGGAAATAAAGTCTTCGTAGATAAGGGAGGGTAGAGGGGGTGAAGAGAGGACAGGGACAAGGGGAAAAAATGAGAACCAAGACCTGTCATGTAAAGGTACAAGATCCCAATGATAAATATAACTGTACTGTTTACTTAAAAAGTACCAGTAAACTCAATGAAAAACATAGTTTAAATAATAAAAAATGATATCCTATAATTACAATTATTTTAAACAACAAAGTAATTACTGAATGATATATGAAAATTTGAAAATAATTCAGGAACTAAAGAATACAATTTTTTTTTTTATTTTTTGAGACAGGGTCTCATTATGTAGTTGAGACTGACCTGAACTCACTATGAAGCCCAGGCTGGTCTTGAACTCACAGAGATCCTCCTGTCTCAGCCTCTGGAGTGCTGGGATTACAGGCATGCACCATCATGCCAGGCCAAGAGTACATTTCTAAGTGACCCAAGGCTCAAAGAAAAAAATTTCAATATGAATTCAAAAGTACTTTTAACATAATAATGATACAGGCAATTATTAGAGAAAATATAGAGTATTTCATCTTATATTTTAGGCATCTTTAAGTCAATATGACATTCTTACATACAAATTTAGTAAATGATGGGTGGATAGACAGATATTGTATGCAATGTATGAAACATTATATAACATTTATGATGAGGTTACCTCATTAATAAAAACTAATGAGTGAACAACACTCTAGGAATCTCAAAGGGATAATGTTTCATTTTCATCCTTTGGAATGAGGGGTAAGTACTGTGTTATCTGCTGTTATCACAATGTAAGTTACTCTTAGTCACCTGGCTGAGCTACTGTTCAACAGGGTTCTGTACAGTAATGCTATGCTTTCTCCTTCATTCGGTGCTTTTTGGAAGAAAGTTGTTCTGTTTGTCTAGATTTAAGGAAATCGAAGTTCTGATTTATCTTCTCTAGGGTTAAAAGCCTACATTATTCATGTCTCTGCTTCTCAGAAGATTGGAAATTTCTCTTGTGGGTCTTCTAATTCAGTAATTTATATCAATGAAGACTCGTGGTTCTATAGTTAATATTTTGGGCTATTATCCAATACTCTTATTTTGCTGCTGAAATTGTTTCAACTGCAGTCCTTGGAAACACTTTCAGCTGTCTTCTGTGTCCCTTTGACTTACTATCTTCTGAGAACTTATGTATTAAATGGATTGTTCTTTCTTTTATCACTACCTTACTTTTAGACAGCAGGACACACCAGATCATTTTATATTTTCCTGTTCCAGTCATAAAATGACCACCAATTTCTCCAGGGAGACCTGATCCACTTACTACAGAATAGTATTAGAAACCAAGGTCTGTGTATAAGGTGTTCATTACCAGTGGCTTTTAGGGTCTTTCAATTAATAGAGCAAGACACACCATATATGTGTACATATTAACCTATATTTTATGCACAAACACTCATATATGTGTGTGTGCTTCTACACACACATATAAACACACCTTATATACACAAATATGCATATTTATTATTACACAAAACTTGTGTTCACAATAATGTCTCTACTTTTGTTGCTCCTTGGATCATTTTAGCTTTATCATTTATCCTTTACTTATTTAGAATTGAGAAACATGGCTCCCATCATCTAATATTCATTTAATTAAACGTTTCATTCTAGTATTCAGGTAGAGCTTTTCCAAAGTTGTCAACCCTACTCCCACGGAAAGCAACGCTACCAATTTCACCTGGTGCTTATGTGAAACTTCTTTTTCCTTTCGTCTAATCTGCTTGACTCACTGTCAAAGTACTTATGTCAACAACTTTATCCCCTTATCCTCTTCATTCAGGTTGTTTCAGAAATTGGTGGCACAGTCAACAGTGTCACATTGTCCTCTCCATTCTGTGATCTCCTGATGTCCTGAATAAATTCATTTTTAATTCATGTACATTATGGTTGACATAAGTCATGCATTTGGCAAGTAAACGGTGTTATGAATTTTCCATTACAGTATTATAGAAATTGCACATTCTGTTTTCTAAAATGTTTCAGTATATGCTCAATTTTACTAACAGTTTATCTTAATTCACTGAAAAGTAAGTTTATGCTATCTCTTTGTTTCTTTTTAAAATTAATTTTATTGGTACATTTAAAGTATACAATATAATGACATTCATTTTTGGAAATGTGTGCCTTTACATAATCAATCTTGGTTCTTATTTTTCCCCATCCCCCTGCCCTCCCTTCACTCCTCCCTCCTTCCCTCCCTATCTGCAAAGACTTTGCTTCCATTTTTTCATTTTATCATATTAATTCCATTCCCTTCTTTTGTTTCCGCATCCTTCCCATTTCCCTTTCCTCTTTTTCCCTTTCCTTCCTATTTCACATTATCTGTCATACCATTTAGTCCTTATTTACACCTTCAGTTTCTCACATTATAGAAACGATTTGGTATTTACATATGTGGGTCCTGTTTATTTCACTTACATTGAGTATTGCCTCAATGTACATCCATTTAACTATAGATGTCTCTGATTTCTCATTTTTTTGCAGCTGGATAGTACTCCATTTTAGAAAAAACACATTTTTTAAATTGTAGGCATCTTTTTGGTTATGTCCTCTATGTACTGAGAAACTACTTTGAAGGTAACGATACACAGTGTAATAACTACTGTTACTCTCATGATTTGGTCATGAAAATTTGTTTTATTTCTCATAAAATAAAAGTAATCAATAAAATTGAGAATCCCATCTTTCTTCATTCCCACCACCACCACCACACTCACACACATGCACACATACACAGAATATATAAACAAAGTTTTCAGACTGGGAATTTAGCTCATTGGTTCTGCTGCCTGCCTCGCAAGATCAAGGGCCTGAGTTCGATTCCTGATGCTAAAATAAATAAGTAAATATAAAGTTACTTTTTTAAAATAAAAACATTCATTGCCAAATCCTGAGAAGCTTTATTTTTTTGCATTTTACGTTGGTTTGTAATCTATCTTGAGTTAATTCTTGTGAAAGATGTAAGTTATAGGTCTACGTTAATTTTTTTTCATAGCTATGTTTAATGTTTCCAGTACTATTTGATGAAAACACGTTCACTTCTGCATTGAATTGCTACTCTGTCAAAGAACCATTGCCTGAAAAAGACACATAAGAAAAATTTCCTTATTAGAATTTTTCATCCCTTGTTGCTGCATTTAAAAATGGTAATAGCTATGAAAAAATGACACATAATCATCAGTGTGCACAGAAACTCTTGACTCTAAAATTATATGGGTAACAAAGGTTGCCTTAAAATTTAGGAAATAAGAGCATTTTTGGCTATAACATTTTTTTCATAGACTCCCTGTTAACAAAATTTAAACTTTGATTCTTTCAAGTAAAAGTTATGTCGATGTATTATTCTAGCTGCATATTTTACAGAACATAATATATATAAAAATTTCAACAGAATCTAGATATTGCTTGTATACAATTAGTTGATATCTATAAAGTGTAGCTAACTCTTTCTGTATTATTACATACATGTAAAAAGAAATATAGATATCCAGTATTAGGTAGGAAAACATAGTAAGTGTCAATGTTTTTTATAAACAACGAAAATTTATTTATTGAAATTTATAGTAACTATACAAGATTGCTATCTAAAGCAATCCCAAATGCCCAAACTAAAGTAAGGATCGCTCCACTCTTTCCTTATTGGAATTGATTCAAACAACCTACAGCAACCATAACGCGACCCATTTAGTGAACACAGGAAGTGATGGTGACTGTTTTTCCAATAGGAATCAAGGGAAGAGAGACTGTTTCAGAGTTACTTGGCAATGCAAGAATGTAAATGCTGAAGACAAACTGCTTGGATGCAAAAACTATCATTTTGAGACATGTGAATTGAGGAAAAATATTTTTAAAATTATAAATATGATGTAAAAATTCCACTTACAGGGAAAAAATGAAGCTAAATAGGATGTAAACAACTTTATCAGATTTGAGATTCATTTATGATAGTCAACATTTTGGAAACATATTTTCCAAGCTACTTTTGAATAAGCATTTAGTATAAATAAAACTTGTGCATATATAAAATATATAACTATATATA
>NW_022900948.1:4058693-4108468 GCF_012274545.1 Fukomys damarensis | reverse complement strand
ATATATATAAAACTATATATATGAAATGCATTGTGAACACAAATCAAAATTTCAAATACTACATAATACATGTTTTTTCCAAGTAAAGAATGTTAAACTAAACTTGTCTTTTTTAAGCAGCATGTTTACCCTGTTACTGTTTATGCATTTACTTACCTAATCATGTATTTCAGTCATTTCTCAAGCTTGAAAACTGTTGTAGATCTGCATTCTAACACTCCCAAATTAGTAATTACTTTTGATGCACCTATTTATATTATTTTTCCCACCATAGTAACTATTCAGCTTTCTCCCTTCCTTAAAATTTTTCTCTGCCTACTCCATGCTAACATGAAGCATGATCTAGTATAGCCCAGAAGGCTTTCATTGAGGACTAAACTCTGGTCACTTGAGTTACAGTTGCATATATCCTAGAGTAGACTGTGGATTCTTCACTTCTTTGGGCAATGAGGGCCCTTAAAATGAGGGCTTCTTGATTACACACCCAAAAATGTAGCATATATTTCAAATAACATTAAACACGGAAGAGCTAAGTATAGTCTAATAATGTCTAAAGTATATGATAACATTTTTCTACTGTTATTATCTGTTGCTTTGTCATCTTATAGCAAGGAGACGTCTGAATGACCGATTCAAAAATTCTTGAGATAAAATTTGTCTTAGTAACATATGTTACACTATTGAGGGGAGAGTCGATGGTTCTTATGATACAGATTCACAGCTCTTATTGATAGAAAAATGTATCTTTTTATTTAGTGAAACAAAATATAGATAAAGAGCAGCTTCTTAATACACTTATAACAATTATTCTAGGCAAACTGGACTGCTCACATTTGTTTAAAAATACAGGATATACTTTCTCTGCCCTAAATATTCCTTGAATCATTTTTCAACTCATTGTACCTCATCCAAACAACACAGATTTGTACTTTGAGCTAATGAATGATGGATGAATGACTAATGACAGTCTTTTAAGTGGAAATTATTTTTGGAGAATTTGAAAGAGAACAATTGAATCATTGAAAGATAGGAAAGAGGCCAGAACAGTTGCCCTGAAAGTTAAGAAGTAGATAATTTAAAATAGGAGTTGAGTGACTATGTCACTGCATTATTTGACTGAGTAATATAATATTTTACAAAATACTCATGGTTTTTAAAAATGTTATTAGTCCTTCTAGAATGAGTATTTTTGTAGAGTTGGAAAAGTAAAACGAAATTACAAGAGGTTCAAAAGGAGTGATCTTGCTTGCAAAACCGTTCTCCACGTTTGTGGTTCACAGTGCTGAATTCTGTTAGGAATATTTAGAATTGTCTTATTTGATCCACTGTATAGTTAAACTCTCTTACTGGTGTCTTAAATTTAAGAATTCATTTTGATTTTTTTAAAAAAATTTTGTCAAGCATCATCTATTCTTTCCACACATTATCTTTCCTTGTACTGCCAATGATTTTGTGTAGCATGATGATTGAATAATAGGATTTAGTAAAAGTTTTGAAGGGTAGCATATTTTTCCAGATTGTCTTTTTAAATTCCACCATAAAATATTTCATATCTAAGTTTATTGAGTGAAAGCCAAATTGCAAATATTTTTCCACGTTTCTGTTCTTTCTTGTGCTCTAGCATAATCCATGTTGCATTGATCTTTCCTGTCCTATGAATCTCCACATTAATTTTGACGTGTCCTCAAGGATCAGTTTTAGGTTCCCCACTACATTCTGTGGGAGCTTCTTTCATGTTCAAATTATTTCCAGGGCAAGAGCAAAGATTCATTCTTTTTCTCAAAGATTAAAGACAATTAATTACTTCCCAAAAATAGAAGATATTTTGGGGAGGTTAAAAATACAGTTGCATACCTAAAAGGTACCAATAAACTCAAGGAAAAAAGTACAATAGAATATTTTGAGGGGTAATGTTCTAAGTTAGTAAAATAGACTGTAGATAAGAAAAATCTGCACTCAAAACTACCCTTAAATCCTGTGGCTAGAACATGGAATATGGATACTCATTTTGTATAGACAACTTTGTTAAGGGACGTTTTGTAAAACCTATCCAGTACGAATTAATGTTTGTGATCTTTAGGAAATCACTAAATACCCTATTCCTCAGTTTTTCTGTATATATAATAGAAATGACAGAGATATCTGTTCCTTAAAGCTGTTATGGATATGAATGAGTTAAAGTGTATTAAGACAGGGTAATGGTCAGAACATAGCTTCACCTTAATTTATTTAAAATACACGATGAGGAGAATTTAATATAAAACATAATTTTGCACAGTATTTTATCACATGTAAATGAGATGATAAATGCAGAATATTGAAATTTTTATAGTTAATGCAAGCATTATGTGTTACCACGATAGTGCTTCCTTTATATGTTTAATATATTCTTTTTGTAAGAGATATTCTCAAGATAAAGAATTGAAATCAATCATCTTAAAAATTTCTCCAGGCCCATAATGTCCTTCTTGTTAGCTATATGCATTTAGTGTTTAAATATCCAAAATATTGCTCAGAGAAGTTGGAAAACTAAGATGTCTATGCCTTGATGATCTTTCAAACTACATTAAACTCCATATATTTAATATACTTCTTTCTAATTTGTGTTTTTTCTCGAGTTTCATGATTTTGCATATGCATATTTCCAGTACCCTATGGCTTCATTTTGTATCATTTACTTAATGTTTTGAGTAGAAAAAGACAGAACTTCATGATAAAGTGAATGAGGTCTCTGATATAGACAACTTTACTTAAAGGAAGATATCTATTTAGAGTCAATCATGTATTTAGCATTTAGGGATAAAGAGAAGCAGAGTATTTTTCATTCATTTTTCAGGGGCCCATCTTTGAATAGATCATTGGCAAATAAGAAAAAAGATTTTCCATATCTGAGGACATATCTCTCAAGGCTTAGTAATGTTTTTGCTTTAATGTACATAGTTTAGAAATTCCAGGAGAAACACTGGTTTAATATCCTCCTATTTATTCTTGCTTGCCTTCTGTAGCATTATTAGATTTACTATGTATATTAGTAGTAAACTTTCTTCCTATATTCAACATTTAGAGTCCTAGCTACTAAAAGATGTTGTGAAAAAATTAGGATAAATTAAGACTGTATAGCATATAATAAGAAAAAGATAATGCAATTTTAAGCCATATGCATTTTTCTGGGTATAGTGGCATGTCAATAACCCTAGCACTCTGAGAGACTAAGGCTTGAGGATGTCAAGTTTGACCCAGCCTGCGAAACTTAGTGATTTAATAAGACCTTATCGCCAAAATAAAAATGAAAAATAAAATAAAACAAAGGCCTTGATTTAATCTGCAATATCTCAAACCCACACACAAAAAGAAGTGGGTTTTAAAAGAAGGACATAGAAAAAGCACTAGCAATAGTGTATTTCCCAAGAACTTGCACAAAATGGGGCTGTGTTTTTAAATTTAGCTTCAAGGGGAAGAAAAAGGAGAATTATTTCAAGAACATACAGACATAAAAGAATGAGTGAACAAAGTCACCAGAGAGGAGCTAATTGTCTTGCAAATAGTTCAGTCAAATTCCAAGGAGTTGGCGGAAGCCAAACTGGCCACATACTTTGTAGGGTCAAGTACAGAGTGAACATGAGGGGCCCCTTGTTCAGAAGCTATGGAGTGTTATAAAATGAAACAGCAAAGCATTGAATCAAAGATGGGGCCTTCTTCCTGAGTGTGGGCGCTGGGTGACTACACAAGTCTCATATACTCCCAAAAATAGCCTTGACCAGGACAGCATAATACTGTAAAGCTACACTCTTCTCTACTTAGAACACTTTTTGTTCCATGCTTGCTGAACTGAATGAGAAGCTGGAAGACCATCCTGATGAGACAAAGATAAAGTAAGAAGAGATCCCAAGGGACAGAGTTACAATAACTAGCATATTCAGTTTTTCTAATAAACTGAAGTTGTTTATCACATACCATTTTAAAGGATTCACACTCCCATTGAATGTGGTGTGAATTAGACTTTCATAGGTCTGCTTAAAATAAGCAGGAAAGGTGAAAACACAACTGAAACTAAATGCAAATTGAATGTTGATAAAATAAATGAATAGAACTTCCTCCTTCTATCCACTGTAAATGTTCAGAAATTTCAAGAGGGCTCATAACTTCAAGCTGTATAGCAACCTGTTTGCACACAATGAAATCTTTGCTAACCTTTTCTTTTCTTACATGGGATAATAAATAATCCTTTGATATAAGCACATTTATTATGTGATCCCTTCTAACAAAGTATGGATTAGTGGATTAAATAGTGAGCCACATTGTAAAAAATCATGAAATGAGAGAAAATCAAACTTGTATAGGATAAAATATAATCCATATGAGAATTGTTATTATGTACTGATTTGTCTTGTACATTTGAGTTCTTAATTATTTTCCTCTTGCAAAAATTATATAGGAAATAAAATTATCTGTTTTATAGAAGTTTATATTTTTTCTGGAATAGTGTGTTTGCATACATATTCAGTAACATTAACATTAATATAAAATCAAAATAAGGAAAAACTTCCAAAGTTATGAAAGCTTAACAAAAATGTATATTAATTTGCTATTTCTTGGATGCATCTACTGTTATAATGTAAGATTCCTAAAAGCAAAGCTTTTTCCATTTAATTCACTGCTGAAGCTCCTGTGAATCACATGACATCTGGTACATTGAGGGATACTGATGAATATGTTAAGTCTTAACAAGTGAATGAATAAATGTAAAAAGAGAATGAAATAATTGTAGGTAATGGTCAACTACATATTAGAGAAGAATTTATAATAATAATGAGAATAAATAATAGATAAAATTCACCATTTACTATGTCAGTTTTTCAGCAAAAATTTTAAATGTAGTTATTGATTTATCCATAACAGCATTTCATGAGATAATTAGTTTGTATTTTGATTTTATAAGAAAGGAAAGGAACAAGAGAGGACACTCAGTCTGCTCAAGTCCTCATATAAGGGCCAGAGTCTTGGTCCAAGTAGACACCAAATGTTTTGATCTCCAGATACCTTGCCATACATAAAATTCCAGGAGCACACAAGAACGGTTAAAGAATGAACAGTAGTCCCACCAACAATGGAGAAGGATTCCTTTCTCCCCACAACCCCACCAACTTTTGTTGTTGTTTGATTTCTTGATAGCAGCTATTTTTTGTGAGGCGAGGTGGAATCTCAGTCTTGTTTTCATCTGCATCTCTCAAATGACAGTGATGTGGAGCATTTTTTTAATATATTTACTTGCTGCTTTTACTTCTTTGTGAAATATCTGTTCATTTCAGATGCCCATTTTTGAATCGAGTGCAGACTGGTTCAACCACTGTGGAAATCAATATGGAGATATCTCATAGAGCTTGGACTGGAGGTTCCATTTGACCCAGCCATCCCTCTGCTGGGCATTTTTCCAAAAGAACTAAAAGAATCATATCACAGTGATGTATGTGCACCCATGTTGATAGCGGGACAGTTTGTAATAGCTAAAACTTGAAAATAGCCCATTTGCCCATCAGTTGGAAACTGGATAAAGAAGATGTGGTTTTTCTATAAAATGGAATATTACTCAGCCATAAAGAATAAGAAAATAGATTCATTCATAGGAAAATGGATACATATTGAAGATATACTCATAAGTGAAATAAATAAGTCACCCATGTGTAAATACCAAATAGTTTCTCTAGTGTGAATAAACTGCAATAATACATAAGATTCTAATAAGATTACTGACATTGTATTTAAAAACAAGAAAAATTTACAACTATTATTTTATCTACTTCTGTAAAGGATTACCAGTCATTTAATAATCAGTAAATGTGCCATTATCGAATCTCTTCAGCTTAAATTTCTTGTCTCTGAATTAAGAATTAAAAATGTAGTAATACATAAGATCCTCATAAGAATACTGACATGGTGAAATGGGAAGAAAGGGGTTAAAGGTGTAGGAAAGGTGGGATGGATAGGGGAAGGGTAATAAGGGAAAAGAAACAAATGTGAGATAAAGAAAAGATGGAAATAAAGTGCTTGTACATGGGGAGGGGAGGAGGGGGTGAAGGGAGTGCAGGGACAAGGGGAAAAAATGAGAACCAAGACCTATTATGTAGAGGTACAAGATCCCAGTAATGAGTGTAACTGTACTTATACCTAAAATGTACCAATAAACTCAGTTAAAGGTGGAAAAAAAAAGAATGAACAGTAGCACATTGATATAAGGGGAGATGTATACTCATTCAGCGAACCACAAATATATTGTGATAGAGACATATTTGTATTCTCCACCTAATAATGTACCTATGAAAGGTGTGATGATAAGCCTGGAAAGATAGCCAGATTATAAAATGTGAAGATTATGGTAAGGAGCTTGTGTGTGTGTGTGTGTGTGTGTGTGTGTGATCGTAAAGGAGATTCAGAAATATCAAAACAGGTAAAGTGAAAAATAACAGTAGGAGGATTGAACATTTTAAGTTATTTATTCTTTTAAAATTTCTCCAAATATTATATTCTGAGTACCATGTAAAAATGATGTATAAGAATGAGACGTAGCTCATTTCAAAGCAAATTTATTTTCCTTACTTTAAATATGACATTTATTTCTTTTACTTTGCCTATTATTAATTAGCATCAGATTTTATTGTCACAAAATCTGCACGTATGTTGAAACAGTAAGGATGACAAAAATTAAATAATTTCTCATATCAGAACAAGAACAAAGTTCAGAGAAACATGACTAAGTGTATGCTTACATGAAATATTTGTTAGGAAAATCCCTTGATGTTTGATAGAAACTTAATTGAAATTTTCTATCAAACTTCTAAAGGTTTACATGTAATGAAGCATAATAACTATTCTTAGACACAGGATTTCATAAAAAGCATCAAGAAGGTCTTACATTATGTGCTACATAAGAAATGTCAGGTAATAAAATAAAATTTTCATATCAACATGTAACATAGTGTGGTCCTGTTTAGGTCCATAACATTTTGAAAAATCATTTCTGCTCCATAATGGATTATATGTATAAAATGGAAATTATCTATCAAGCTACTAAATATTTAAGAAAAAAGTATACCTTTTAGCGAACTTCAATATTTTATAATTTTATTTCTTTTCTAGAAATTTTTAAAAGTATCAATTTTATCTGAAAGTTATCCTGCTTATTTTCAGTTTCACTAACCTTGGATTACATTTTTCAGGATCCCTTTTCTCAAATTGATCCAAGTTACAATTGGATAAACACGGGATATTCATGAGATTTGAGAACAGAAAGGGAATAATATCCTTTGCTCATTGGAGGCAGTGGTGGATAATTGTGATGATATAGACACAGATTGTGGCAGAGTGTAGATTGCTGTTTCCAACACTTGTTTGAGATTTGTTTATTTCTCTAGATGCTATTATTTACATTTTTATAAAGTATCAACTATTTTAAGTCCTTTATCTAATAATTCATAATTGTTTTGCTTCCCTGAATGAGCACTGTCTGATAAATTTTTCCAACACGGTTGCTAAATACGTTAAGATGGAAAGAGGGCCATTCAAGAGGCCAGTCCAGTTTAAATTTTTTGGATGTCAGCATACACTCTGGGATTCTTACCAAAGGTAATGCCATTGATTATGAATTTAAAATTTTCTTTAAATATTAGATTTACAGTGTAAATAAAATTCAGATTTATAGTATATACATTATCACCAGAAAATTATTCTGAAAATTATAATGAATTAATTTGAAATATTAGAATTATTATGAAAATTCAGCTGGCTATATTTGCACAATCTTTTAAATCACATTAGCTTAGTGACAGCCTGTTTGTTACTGACTTTTGTCTATTCACTTTCCTTGTGAAACATTTACATTCTTTTAATTAATTGCCTTTACAAATATCCAGTGGAATGGAAATGGGGATAGAATAAAATAATTGAGCTTTTTTTCCATAAAGAACAATATAAATATTAGCTTCTGTAAGCCACAAATCAAATCAGGGAGAATTTTATATTTTTCTGAGTTCATGAGTCAAATCCTCTACCTTAAGAGTAAGCTGTAAAGAAATGAAATTTGTGGCATTTTTTTTTTCTGGTCAATGACACTGGTATTATTTTATACTTCCCTTCTATCTTTATGGTCAAATAAGCACTCTTAAAAAGACAACTCTAAAAATGATACTATCACTATAGTAAGCACATCACTGTCTCTTAAGTAGGAGATAAGTTATACAGAAGCAACTCTCTCTCCTTTCTAAAAAAGTTTTCCAGTATCATAGGATTAGCTGCCAATAAGTACAGATTCTCTTCACAGGAAAGTGAAGATAACAGGTTATTACATCTTTAATCTGCTACAAAATAGAAAAATCTGACTCTAGGGTCTTCAACAGTTACAAATTTTGAATGACCCTGAAATGTTTTATGACATATTTGTAAAAGTAAAAACAAATATTTTCTAACACAAAATATCTTTCATTTAATCCTGCTATATGGACATCTACCAAAGTCAAACCCTTAGCTCACAAGCAAAGGCCCTAGAGCACATCAGAAGACAAGCAGCATGTTCAGGATGCTGCTCGAAACGCAAATACGGACTGCTCTTGAAAGACAGGGGATCTTAAATTTGTGAGGTGTATAATACAGAACAATTACATAAAATATGTGGAAAAAATACAATTACAGAAATTTACCAAAGGGTATCAGTATTAAATAGGGATTTTCAAAAGTAAGAGCTAGTAAGTAAATTCACGCTATGGATAAAAATTCTTGGAAAAATTCTCCATAGATAATTTGCAGATAATAAACAACAGAAGAAATATATAGAAAATTGGAAGAATATCTGAAGAATTATCCAGAGTTGAATGTTGCCCAGAAATATAAATTAGAAAAAAAGTGAAAGAAATAGAGGACAAAACAAAAGTGAAAAATATTAATTTAACTGTTTTTTTAGATATATAATATATATGTATACACATATTAGAGAAAAATATTGTTATAAGTAGGAAAAGGGAAAAATCCAGATCAATTAGAAAAGAAAAACTATTAGCAGATTATTTTAATAAAACAAATTATACCAGAATAAATTGGAAAAACATTCTCATAGAATTATAAAAAATAAATGTCAACTTGCAAAAGTGTATCTATCAAACTGTCTTTTTAAAACATGTCAGTTAAAAGGATAACATTTTATATCTACTAGATTAGACTTAGCTAGGAAGATTATCAATTCCGAGATCTGAAAGAATGTATATAATGAGAAAGTAATCGATGGGGTGAATTGCAGTTTCTTGAAAAGCCTTAATGTTACCTTACTATACCAAATATTCACATATATATTTTCTTAGTAACTCACATATGTACTTGCCCAACAACTGTGCATGCACACAAAAATAATAGTAAGAGTACTGTTTTTAAAAAACTAGACAAAAGAGTAATAAACATCCACAAGAGGACAGAGAAATTATAATGTGTCACAATTGACTATTTCATAAGAATGAATGACAACTATAGCTACATGAAACAATAATAAACATTTCAAATAGTAGAAGTAATGTAAGATCCAAAAAACTGTACAATTTGATTTTTGTAAATTTATCAAACAGATATCTATCATCTATCTATCATCTATCAATCAATCTATCTATCTATCTATCTAAAATGAAAGCAAAACAAAAACAGAAACAAAAAAATACATGCACAAAATATGTTATACTTGTCCCTCTAGAGGGGAAACAAGGCTATGGCCCAGGAGAAGAGAATATAAACAGGCACAAGTTAAAGGAAACTCTCATTCTTAAATTGAGTACCAGGTGAATGAGTGCTCTCTCAATTATTGATTAAAACAATACGACTAGAATAGAATGAAATCTACTATTTAATTACACAAATGTTTGTGTATATATTTGCATTTGATTTTCCATTATCTACTTTTTGAAAGAAATATGTGATATACTATGTGTGAACCACATTTTGCAGTCAATTCAACTGCCCACTACTTTTATTCCTTTCTTTAGAAAGACATTAACATTTTCCTTGTTGTTCTGTCATTTAATCATAATGAACCCTGGCCACTGGCTCATGAATTCTATGGGTGTGCCTAATAAATGTTTGCATTTTATAAATCACTCAGATAGTTCTTAAGTAAGTTAAAGTTAAAGAACTTTTATTTGAAGAAAACTTATGTTCCTTTCATGCGTACTTCAATTTATGTAACATCTGTTGCTAGCTATGTTCATACTTAAGTGACATAAACTGGGACACGTAGAATTTTTTACTAGAAATGCTTTCTCTAAAAGTACAACTGGTACTTTCTAGTATGAAGTTCATGTCATCCTCAGACACAATTATAAAATGAATTGGTATTTATTTTTTAGTGATTTAGGATGTGTCAACAAAGCTCTCCAACAGTCACTTTAAATAATCATAGTTGACAAAAACATTTTATATTTTTGCCTTAATGCTTAAATTGGATTTAGCCCTAAGCAGATAAATTTTTGGTTCTGTCTTGAGCTCCAGCTGAGTCTCAGTAACCTTCCAGAAGAGAAAACATTTATTCTATTGAATATGTAGACCCTCTATTTTAATACTCTGAGGATAAAATACAAGAACTTGTCAGTGAGAAGAATACAATTTATTCACTGGTATAATACAGCCAAATGCTCCTGGTTCTGTGGAACATCTCTTATCTGTCTGTTGCAGTTCCATTCTGCACGTCCATTTCTTTTCTCTTGTGTTATGAGATGAATAGAGATATTTGCAAATCACAAGTAACTATGAGTCTAGGTCAGTAACATAATAGCTCATGCCAGGGGATAACGGACCTTGGTAGAGGAGTAAGAGTTTTATAAATATTGGTATTGGTTTTTATAGACATATGTCTACTCCAGTAATCATCGACCTGGCAAGGATTGGTCAGAAATTAGATATAAAGCACTCAAGTGAAGTGCATGAAATACTTACAATCTTTTAATCCACCGAGGAAAGAACAATAAACTAATTCTTTGGTTTGTAAGTGTGTTTCACATTGTTGCATTGTAGACATTTATCTTACTTGAGTCTATAAGGATAACAAAAACAACAGCTTTCACATTTTCTCAGTGAGAGGTAGCATTCCTCCTCTGGTCCTCTCCCTAAATATGTATTTATTAGAATCCACATAATGAAAGTAGTTTTCAATTTTAACTTTATTATGATCAAGTATCGTTAAAGTAACTCTGCTTTTTTCACCTAAAATATGATAATAAAATGGCCCTGTCAACATAATTTGAATATGATAAGGCATTAAGTGGACTGCTTAATACAATATACAGCACGATATGGTTTGATTTGATTATGAATGAGTATCATTTTGAGACCATTCTTTTGTTTTTGGCAATCAAGGGGATTATATATTAATAGGAAGTGGTTCTCTTCATATCTGAATTCAAAACATCCCAAACATGATTGGCTAAGTGCTAAGTCCCAGGATACCCAGAGTTTAAGGAAATGTGGGTGATCATCATTTAAATGGAAATCTACAAGGGCAAATTATTAGGTTATTTCAGGAAACTAAATGCAAAATTATGAAGAGTCTTCCCCCCAAGTACTTTTAATTTCCGAAAGCAGAAAAGAAACTCTGTGGAAAGAGCTCCAGCGAGTCAGATAGAGTTGTGGTTCTCTTGGGCAAAACAGTATAACAGGTGAGAAAGAAAATTTCAATCAGTTACTCCTGGTCTAATTTATGCAGACTGTAAGGTGATAGAAACAAGACAGGGCAGGGAATTATTTGGATTATATTTATTCCTTTGAAATGTATGGAACAATCAGTGGGCAGCATAAGACATCAGAGAAAGGACTTATGTTCAAACCCCAGGCTCCTTTCTTACAAAACTGGGACTTTAGGCCAGGTGCACGAACTCTCTCTTATGATTTTTCAGAGAGGGAATAATAGTCATTTTACCAAGTAGGGTTGCTGTGAGGATAAATAAGAAAACATAAGTAACTTAATTAATCCAATACTGAAAATGTTAAAATTTAATGATAACCAGCACAGAGTCTGGAACCAGACAGTCTCTGCCTAAACGCTGGCATTGGCACTCACCAGATGTGTGGCTCTTGGCAGATTGCTTAACATCTCTTTGGATCAATTACTTGAACTGTAAAAATAGCTAGAGTAATGACTTCACTTTCTACATAAAGATTACATTATTTAGTATTGTAAACTCTTAAAACACTATTTGCTATTCTAACACACATCATATAGCTTGGTAATTTAATAAATGCCACAAGAAATTGTTACTATTAGCAAAACCAGGAAAATAAGTTTTGTGTATTTCCCCTAGTTCTTGGGGACAATACATCATATGACTTTCTTCAGGGTTTATTTCTTACACAGAAAATCTAACTGTTCAAATAATATTATCTGAGAAATGAAGAGAGGAAATTTCCACAAAGCTGAGACCAAAGGCTGTGGTCTTGCTGTGAATAATCACAGCTGGCTTGCTTTAAAAGGTTAGAGGATTAGAATGTTAATAATTTTGTATTTCTTAAGCAAATATGTTCAAACATGCAATGAGCAGCTGTTTCCATGGACGAATGAGCCTGTGACAAGTTTCATCTTTTAAAAGGAAAGCTATTTTTGATCAGATGAAAGTGCAAAAAAAAAGTATTTTTAAAATGCTTTTTAATGGCAGGAAACATAAATATTTTTTGCAGCTCTTTAGTTCAGGAAACAGCTTGCATAATTTTTTGAACTTGAGAATAGACAGTAAAATGGTCTCAATGTCTACAACTATTAATTATTAGAACTTTTTGTAAAGAAAAATATAGTTTGTAGCAGAGTGGAGGCTGAGGTTAATATATGTAGGAAAAACTTAGGTTGCAACAGAGTTTAGCAATGTTTTTCTTTGCACTATACCCATAACCTTTTAAATTATTTTTTCTGATATTCTTCCCATGAAATTTTAATACCACAGGTGTATTGTATATTGGTTTATATAAAGAATGGGTATTTGTGGTTTATGCATTTCGTGGTGGGGTATTTTTTTTCCCTCATGCTCTGGAGGGCAATATCACTAAGCCCCTTGAGAAAGCTTGGTTTAAAGTGAGAATTTACAAAAGGAGTGTCATTGTTTCTATCACTGGCCTTTTTGTAAAGAAACTCTGTGAAGCTCCAAATAATTGCATTTTGAAGATCTCTTAGTTAAGGTGGTAAATCAAGTTGCAGTCACTAAATATCTGAGGTAACAAACTTGCAGAGGGAAGATACATTTTGGCTCATGTTTAAGAAGTTTTAGTCCATGGTCAGTTGGCTTCTTTGCTTTGAGCCAGTGGCAAAGCAGAACATGAGGGAAAGGACTGCATTTTGAAACAAATTTGCCTACCTCACAATACCCAGGGAGCAGAAGGAGAAAGAAAAATTTCCCAAATCTTGTTTGCCATAATTCAGTAAGAGAAAACATTCATCATATAATCATTTCTGTGGTATTAATTTCAAAATTTTCCTGAATTAAAATCCACATTTGTATAGCAAAAGCCTAACAAATGAAACTGAAATTTTCTAACCTAAACAGTTGGATTCTTTACTAGGACAGTATGTGACACAAGCTGAGAATGAGTGTGAATACACAATGACCCAGATATCAGGAAGGAAGAAGCCTCTTTTCTGTCAAATGGTTGAACTATTAAACTAGAAAATGTATATAAACTATTTGATTATACAAATTAAAAACTGTCTTTATGCTCAGATAAACTTCAAATAAAATAGATGTCCCAAAATATCATGGAATTTTATAAAACACCTTAATCTTCTTTTACTAATACTGTTGACAAGTAGTGAGTTATCTGTGTCTCTCTCTTAATTTTAAAAATATTCTCCAAGTTATCTACTATGACAATAATTTTAGGATAACAGTAACTGAATGCTTCTCGATATTATGCATCAATTAAACATGTTTATTCTTGTTGTGATGGAAAATATTTTACACTTTTAGAACAACAACAAACTGAAAGTTCAAAAATATAACATCTCAGAAGCATATCGTCAAATAGTATTTAAAAATAATACAAAAAAGAAGAATTTGAATATAAATGTTGGTAAAGCATTGATTCTTGTATTCACCTGTATTAAACATCTTGACATAGAAAATATAGTTAACATTCCAAAAAATTTAAATAATATATTGCTATTTAATGACCTCTAGTTTCCATCTATAAATGACTCAAAACCTGTTGGAATCAGGCTAGATAGTGCAACTTCATTACAAAATTATTTGGGATTCAGCCACCAGCTGTCAAACTGTTATAGTTTATTATCACAATACTTGAAAGGTTAGAAAAAACTCAGATAATCCTGTACACCCAGACAATTATATTTCTTTCTAGTTGGGATGTTGTCTAGTATAGAATTCCATGGAAGAAGAAAAGACATTTGTTTATAATAAGTTTAACATGGCATTAGAAATCAAAATGATTGAATTTCCAACACAAAAATATTTATGCAATATTTTACAAGAATTCCTCAACAAATTGGACTATTATAACATAAATCCATCAAAACATCTGGCTAAAATATTTATAAAATACTTATATTTAAATGGTCACTATAGTCTCTATAACTAAATATTAAAGATTATTAAAATAACAATAACTCTGAGAATTATTTTATTTCATTTTGAAACAATTGTTTTGTCTAGGTTTTGATACTGATGTATACTTTGGAGAGTTGGAATTAACATGATGAAGTTCGTTTAAACTGATATCTCATTTTCTTAAATATGCAGAGTCTGCCAAAAATATACTTTCATAAAGGAACAACAGTGTTCCTTTAATAGTGTCACCCTCATATGGGGGGCCCGAATGGCGGAAATGACACTGCACTGCTAGTCCTTAGAGAAGAAATGGAAAATGCATGTGCAGCAATGTCAGTGACCCAGTTTACCTAAGCAGCAGTTTGCCATACTAATAAATGTCTGGAAGCTCATGGCCACCATTCTGAGCACTCTTATAATCGTAGAGGCCAAAGGTAACATATTCATCTCATGATGTCTCAATAAATTTAGTACTAAAATATTTGTACAAATTTTTCTTTTCTTGAAGTATATATGCATTTTTTTGTACTCTGCAATTTTGTTTTGTTTTAAAAAGTGATTTGTTTACAATTTGATACACATTTTGATGCTTTATTAATCTCCTAACTATTTCTGCTATGTGCAATACATTATTGGACATTAGTAAAATCATAAAATTTGAAAAAACATTTTCTCTCATTTAAACATAATTTTATTTACAAGAAAGTTAGAACCACAACATTCATATCCTATGTACCTAATAGAAAGAAAGATGGCATTTTAGATGTAGACAATTTTTCTTTTTAATTATCTCGTAAAATTCTTCATTTTATGAAGAAATAATTTAGAGAATTACATTTTCTTGTGCAAGGATAGACACTTCCAAAAAGAGATCCAAGAGACCACTTACTTCTAATAGAACATATTATTCACCACGCAGTGTATCTTTCCTTCATTATATATCATTTCTAAATATGTGCAAATGACCTCCTTAAAATTTCTTAATTAAAATAGACTTCGTTTCATCTTGTCTGTTTCTTAATTTATACAATTATTTTCAGGCCTTACCGCTGTGAATCCATTCAAAATTTAAAAATTGTCAAGAAAGTGAAGTCAATTTTATTCTTTCTGTCATGGTTTTAGTTACTGCCTGGAAATTATATTTTCCAGGAAAGTTACAGGAGGTTTTGCAGTGAGACATTTCTCAATTTTATCTGCAATAGTTGGCCTTAATTAGCATGTCTGTAAAAGAAATCCCTTAAACATAAGTGCTCAGCAGCTAAAACTTGAGTGATGACTAAAGTTCACATCATATTTTACCTTTTTGAAGTCCTTCAGTATCTACTACGAAGCTCCAGCCAGACATTTTACTTTAATAATTAATGGGGGGATAACTGAAGAATGGTAAACTCTACATAATTAACTGTACTGGTAAATTTTGATATCTATTTTATATGTCTTTGAAAATATAATGCATGAAATAAGGAGCATATTCACTTCCTGAAGTTTCCTTGTTGCTCTTGTAATCCCTCCTGCTGGTCCTGTCTCCTGCCACTCCCCTTTGGTCCTCAGCAATGAATTGTCAGTCAATATGGATTTGTTTGGATTTTCTAGAATTTGACAAATGCAGCCATACAATATACTTTCTTCACTGGCTTATTTTGGCCTAACATATTTACTTTGAAATATGCCTATGCTATTACATATATCATTTATTTGTTATGATTAGCAGTATCCCACTGCATAGATACAATATAATGTATTGATACATTCATCTACTGATACAATTATGGGTAGTTTGCAACACTGAAAATGAATAACAAAGCTGCTATACATATGTTTACATAGTTTACTCATGTACAAGTATCAGTCCATTTTAATGAACATAGACTTACTATTCTCTTGGATAAACTAGTGAGGAACAGAATGGAAATTCTCTTGGATAAACTAGTGAGGAACAGAATGGAAATGAAATAAAATGTAATGATTTATTGTCCATTTACCACACTGTATTTATTACTGTAGTTATATGATATATTTGGAAACTAAACGGTGAAAAGTCACCAACTTCATTCTTTTTCAAATTGTTTTGCCTATGCTTGGTTTGTTGAATTTTCCACATAAACTCTAAGCTCAACTTGTTAAATTCCCTAAAACGCTGGCTGGGATTTAAGCAGAGATACATTAAATTTATGAGTCCATTTGTAATGAATTGCCTTCCTACACATTTGCCTTCCTACACATGCACATTTTTTTCAGATTTTCTTTATTTTCTCTACATACCACTCACATAGACATGGCTAGTAATAATTTTGACAAAACTATGTGTGCTAATTTTATACTAATTATCACTGTTGAATTGTCTTTTTGTTCTTTTACTTGTATCAGTGTGTTTTGATATTCTGATTTCACACTCTTCAATATTAATAATTGTTTTATCTTCCTAGATATTGGTCCTTTAACCATTATGAGATGCTTTTTTTGTTGCTAATAAAGTATTTGTTTTAAATCCAATTTTAGTACACCAGTTTAATTAATATGTTTATTTCCTTTATTTATTTACTCATTCATTTATTTTGCAGTACTGAGAACTGAACTCAGAGCCTTTGCACTGAGCTACATCCCTAGTCCATTTTATTATATTTTATTTTGAGATAAGATTTCACTATGTCATTAAATTGCCCAGAATGGACTAAAACTGTAATCGTTTTGCCTCAGCCTCCCAGAATGCAGGGATAATTTTATTATTGCTACATTATATATATCTAATGTATACTTTGTCACAAACTATTCCAAATTAATAATTTCAATAATATTTTACTATTCAAATAATTATAACAAATGATAGAAAATTGCTTTAATATGATTACATTTCTTCCTTCATGTTTGTGTTATTGTTGCAATATATATTAAATTTACATATATTAGAATTCCTCCAACACATATTATATACTAGGAAAGTACATATAGATTGAGTATTTTATGCAAAAACATATTTATCTTTTCCTGTGAATTTAAGTATCTGATGTCACTTTCTTTCAGTCTAAGCAACTTTCGTTTATTACATCTAACAGCTCTTACTTCTCTTACTCTTTGTTCTGGAATATCTCTATTTCATCTTCACTTTTGAAGGATATTGATAGTTTCACCGATTACTGAATTCCTGTTTGACTCTCCCTCCCCCTTGTACATTTTGAGAATATTGTCCTCCTTGTTTGTCACCTCCACGACTCTCATGATAATGCAGATATAAATGTTAATGTCATTTTTGGAAGCATGATCAATCTTTTTATTTTATTTTCAAATATTTCTAATTTATTTTATAGTTTTTAAAATCCTTGCATTTGTTACATATCTATGGTCTCACTTTGGATATTCTACTTAACTTTATAAAATTGTTGGTTGTGTACATGAACTTTTTCATCACGTTTAAGAAAGTGTCAACTATGCTTCATTAAAAATATTTGAAGGGAGGGCAGGGACAAGGGGGAAAAAATGAGAACCAAGACCTGTCATGTAAAGGTACAGGATCCCAGTTATGAATGTAGCTGTATTGTATACCTAGATTGTACCAATAAACTCAATAAAAAGAAAAAAATTTGTTTGCATCTTTTCCTATTTTTCCTTTTCCCTATTTCTTTCCCCTCTTTTTTAGTTTCAGTTATATATATTTTGACATAGTGTTGCACAAATTTTTGAGCCTCTATTCATTTAAAATATTTTCTTTTGAAATCTAATATAATCTGATATAAGCCAGGCTGCATTATTTCTAATGCCACTGGGCATGAGTATCATATGCTGCTTCTGATTTCTGAGTAGCCTTTATTTTTGCAGAGCAGGCTCTCTTACCTACCACATTAAGAAAATGTGGGTGCAAATTCAGACAAAAGAAACAGACTTTGCTTCAGATTCTTTTCTTGGTGCTGAGAAAAAATACCCAAAACCCAAAGTTAAAGGAGGAAAGATCACAGTTTGTAGAGATTTTAGTCTATAGTCATTAACCTCTAAGGTAGGGTGGTTTGGCAGAAGGGATAACAGAGAAGAAACAGTTCATGGTAGACAGAAAATAGGAAGGCAGAAAAATAGCAAAGAAGCAGGAAAGTGACAAGCAACAAGCAGCGCCCTCTTTCTATTCCTTATGTCTCATTCAGGTTACCTATGTGGGCAGGTAGCTCTCATACTAAAGGTAGGGTAGCCTCCATTCCAGCATTGCACCAGAATCAATCTCAGCATCACATCGGTGGTCCCGGAAGTGTACACCCTAAATCCAGTCAGCTCAAGAAGTCCCTCCCCATGAGGTTTTGAGAAGACATCTACATTCAAGCCTTAACAGACTGTTACTGTTCTTATTTTAGATTTAAAACACAAAAACTCATATTTTATATTTCCTCGATTTTCAGAATGTCAGTTGATTAGTGTTGCTAGTTTTTAAAATACTGCCATTGGAGAGGTGATTTGTTCTCTGCAAGTAGACCTCTAAAGTAGAGGTCAACTTAAACTACTTAATGTACTTTTTTGCCATTGTAATATCTGTGCCAACTTCAGTTGATAAAATGTTTCCTCATTGTTCTCCTACTTCTTTTCATTACTGCTAATTTTTGTTTCTATATCAGACATTATGAAATTTATCTATGATCAGGACTGAATTTTTTCTATGAATTTTCTTTAGTTTTGATCTGGGAAATAGTTGTTTTATAGTAGTTGAATCATTCTGGGTCATACTTTTAATACCAATATTTAAATTCACATTAATTTAAAATTGTGTATTTAAAATTTATAAGAATTTAAAATTAAATAATTCAATTATGTGATGGTAATAAACAGGAGCAACTGTATATTTCACATTATTTGTCTTTTATTTGGGAACTGTCTTTTGTTGGCCAAACAGCAGTGTGTGTGGAGAAATTTTGTTCATATATTTGGTGTGGTATTATCATTTTTTTCAAAGGAAGATAAATTCAGTTCCTTTTACCTCCTCTTGGATGGAGGAGTGGAAATCCTTAAGTAGTTTTTTATGGATGAACAAAAAAATCCTTATTAACTTGAATAGTTTACACTGAAAGAGAGTACAGCTCCCATCATTGTGGCCAGGATATGAAATTGGAATATAGAGTGTGATCTTCCATTAAATTTGATACCAGTGAACAAAAACAAAATCAGCAGAGCAGCAGATGGTATTGTTTGCAGCTCTGGGAGAGACTTCAGGCTCGTAGTCACCATCTGCCTGCACAGCATTTTCTCAAACTTAGTATTTAGCTAAGTTTATTGCTACTAAGGTTATGAGCACTAGGAGACAGATTACAAAATTTCTACATTCTACCATGCTTTAATTAAAAGAATGTATGTCATGCACTGGATGGTTATAGAAGCTATGTGAAATATAAATACAACTGCCTATTATTCTCCTTAATAGCCTCTACTTTATTTGCTCAGTATTTTTATTTTCAAAAATATGCAACATACCATTAAGAGGTTTCTGGGATCCATCATTGGACTTCGTAGAATTCTTACAGAAAACCTATCCTTGATCACTTTTATTACATCTAACTCTTCATTGTCATTAAATTTCTCATGAATGCAGTTCTTCTAGTTTATTAAAATAATAAATTGCATATTTTGTCTTCCCCAAAATATATATTCAATAAATTTCAGAGCATTCATTGGTTAAAAGCATCATAGTTAGACATAAAGAAGTTTGACTATTAAAAGAATTTTGGAAAGTATAGTAACACATAATTAATCCAACTTTGAATAAAGTGGCAGGCACTGAATCTAAATGTATGAATATCTTCAGTTTGATTAATTCCTATTCATAGTATTAGATTAAGATATGAGGAAATGCCATTTTTGTAGGTCATAACTTGTCAAATATGAACTTCATATAGTTCAAACTAAGACATCAGGTAACCCAGATTATCATTTGGGCCAGCACCAGGATGATGCTTCTAATGAGATTTATTATTTATTTATTTATTTATTTATTTTTACAGCTTTAATTGAGTTTATTGGTACATTTTAGGGATACAGTACAGTTACATTCATTGTTGGGATCTTGTACCTCTACATGACAAGTCTTGATTCTCAGTTTTTCCCCTTACCTCTGCCCTCCCTTCACCCCCTCCTCTCCTCCCCATCTACACTTTATTTTTATCTTTTCATTACCTAACATTTTTTTATTTTCCCTTATTACCCTTCCCCTACCCATCCCACCTTCCCTACACTCGCGAAGCAGGCAGAGGTACCACTGAACTAAATCCCTAGCACTTAATGACTTTTAGAAGTATAAAAAAGAAAAGCATCTGTGTAACCTTTTTCATATATTTACTTGATGCTTTTACTTTATCTGAGAAATGTCTGTTCACTCTCGGATGTCCATTTTTTCATCTGGTCTTTATATTTAGGGGGGCTGATTTTTTTTTTTGAGTTCTTTATATACTCTAGATAATAGTCATTTGTCTAAGGAGCAGCTGGTAATTTTTTCCCCCAAATTGTAGTTTGTCTCTTAGTTCTGTTGATGGTTTCTTTTGCAGTGCAGAAGCTTTTATTTTTACTTTTATTGAGTTTATTGGTATATTTTAGGTATACAATACAATTACATTCATTATTGGGATCTTGTACCTTTACATGACAGGTCTTGGTTCTCAATTTTTTCCCCTTCTTCTTGCCCTCCCTTCACTCCCTCCTCCCCTCCCCATTTACAAACACTTTATTTCCATTTTGTCATTTTGTCATATTTTTTTCTTTTCCCTTATTACGATGAGATCCCAGTTGTTGATTCTTTGTGCTGGTTCCCATGCTACGGAGGATTTGTTCATAAAGTCTTTTCCTATGCCAATGTCTTCAAGAGTTCTGCCTAACTTATCTTCCAGCAAATTTAGTTTCTCTTTTTGAATATTTAGATCTTTAATCTACTTGGATTTTAGTTTAGTGCATGGTGAAAGATAAGGGTCTAGTTTTAATCTTTGACAGGTTGAAATCCAGTTTTTCCAAGACCATTTATTAGACAAGCTATATTTCCTCCACTGAGTATGGTAGGCTCTTTTGTCAAAGATGAGGTAGCTGAGTACATCTGGCTTTATTTGTGTATCTTCAAATCTATCCCACTGATCCTCAGGTCTGTTTCTTTGCCAGTACCATGCTGTTTTTATCACAGTGGCTTTGCAGATGAAAACAACACTGAGATTCCACCTCACACAGCAAAAAATGGCTGCTATCAAGAAATCAAACAATAACAAATGTTGGCAGGGCTGTGGGGAGAAAGGAACCCTTCTCCATTATTGGTGGAACTGCAGACTGCTGCAACCACTATGGAAATCAATCTGCAGATACCTCAGAGAACTAAGATCAGAGGTTGCATTTGACCCAGTCATCCCTCTGCTGGGTATCCTTCCAGAAGAATTAAAAGAATCATACCGCAGTGATATATGTACAGCCATGTCTATAGTGGCACAGTTTGTAATAGCTCAAACTTGGAAGCAGCCCAATTGCCCATCAGTTGGAGACTGGATAAAGAAGATGTGTTTTTTCTATAAAATGGAATACTACTCAGCCATAAAGAATGAGAAATTAGAGTCATTCATAGGAAAATGGATGCATATTGAAGTTATACTATTAAGTGAAATAAATGTCACATGTGTAAATATCAAATAGTTTCTCTGGTGTGAAAAACTAAAAGTGTAAATAAGATCCAAGTGGTATAAATGACAATGTGAAATAGGAATAAAAGGGCTAAGGGTGTGGGGGAAGTGGGAAGGGTAGGGGAGGGGAAATAAGGGAAAAGAAAAATTCTTAGAAAATGAGAAAATGGAAATAAAGTGTTTGCAAATAGGGGAGGGAGGACGAGGTGAAGAGAGGAGAGGGGTTTGGGGAAAAATGAGAACCAAGACCTCTCATGTAAAGGTACAAGATCCCAACGATGAATGTAAATGTACTGTATACCTAAAATGTACCAATAAACTCAATGAGGAAAAAAAAGGACAAAAGCATCTATTTCTTTTTGTTATTTTAATTTAATTCTATTATTTTTATTTTTCTTATTGCTTTTAATGTAAAACATACTTTAAACTCTTAGTAACCAAGCTTTTGATTCTGTATTTCTATTATGAATTCCTAATGTGAAAGTAATTTAAAAATGGATATATTTATTTTAAAATTTTGCAAATCATAACTAAAATTTAAAGATTAAAATGTCTTTCAAGTAATTTTCAACTTCATCCTTGGGAGTACAAATGTTAGAATAACCATTATAACTTGAGAGAGACTATTTGGGGTTCTTGCCTAGTTCTGTGCTACAATATTTTTTTAAAAAATGTGTGTTTGGGGACTGTGAGGATATGGAGACTGCCAATGTTTTCTCATGGCTTTGTCATTCCATAAATATGTGGTAGTAGGCATAATCCTTGATATTCCTTCATTGGTTTTTTTATTAGTAAAATTAAGATAGCATCCTTAACTTTCTCAAAGATATTTTGGAAGATTAAATGAGTTAATGTATGTAACATTTCAAAGTATCTTTGATAGAGTATGAGTTCAATAAATGTTAGTTTGTGGTATCTCTGTTGTTACTTAAAATGAATATTTAATGTCTAGGAGCCAGACTGCATACATTTTTATCCTATCTTTATATTCTGTGATACAGTTGTTCCATTAAGAAAATGTAAATAAAATTAGTGCTTATTTTATAGATTTACTGAAGCTATTAAATGAGTTATAAATGTAATGTTTTGAAGAAAGTGTTTGGCTTAGTAAAAATCTCAATAATTATTAGGTCTGTTTGTAAATATTTTCATTATCATTGCTTTCTATTAATACAGGTCAGGTGTATATTAATTAAAAATGAATGAGATTAAATGAGTGAATTATACATGGTATTATATGATTTTCTAAAGGAGTAGATGAAGATAATATAAACGGAAAATATCAAACAATAATCAACATTATTAAGAATTAAATAATTAAAAGTCTATGTCAAAATGTTTTTATAATAAATATAAAAAAGAGAAAGGTATTATGCCCAATGTATTGGCTTGCTAAGCTTGTCTAATAACGTATGACAAATGGAATGACGTGAACAATAGAAATCAATTTTCTCACAATTCTTGAGGTTAAATGTTGAAGATCAAAGAGCTGGAAAGCTTATTTCCTCCTATGGGCTGTGAGGGAAGGATCTTTTCCATACGCATCTCTTTGGTGTGTAGATGGCTGTCTTCCTGTGCCTTCATACGATGTTCTTTCTGTACATATCTGTAACATTTCATTTTCATACTGGATTACGGCCCATCTTAATAATTATTTTTAGCTTTATCAACTTTTAATACATCATGTTTGCAAATGTAGTCATATTCTGAGGTTCAAAAGGGTCCAGCCAGACTTCAACATCTTATTTTTGTGGGAAGATGTCATTCAGCTCAGAACACTTACCTTTAGAGGAGGCAGGGAAATGGATGGTTTTCATGTTCCAGAAATCTAAACTGATCTAATATTTTGAAGGCTAATTTTGAAATTTGCATTGAGCATATTAAAATGTGCAAATCTTTGACCATCTAATTAATTGCAAATAATTTGTCCAAGAAAAAAATTAATCGTAAGATTCTTTTTTTTTTAATTTTATTGAGTTTATTGGTACATTTTAGGGATACAGTACAGTTACATTCATTGTTGGGATCATGTACCAAAATAATTCTATTTTTTTGGTACTGGGGATTGAACTCAGGACCTTGTGCTTGCGAGGCAGGTACGCTGCCTCCGAGCTAAATCCCCAATCGTAAGATTCTTATTGAAGCATAATTTATAGTGACAGAATGAAAATAAGATCAATGTTTAAAACATACAGTGTTTTCAAAATTATGCTCCACTCCTTGGAAAAACCTCCAGTTCTACGAGCAGTCACCGCTGCTTTCCTATAATTTGTGATTAGTTATATTGTTAAGAAAGAATTCTGTAGGATTCTGGGAAGATCGAAGAGCACAAATCAGCAGTAAATTAGCCTTTCCTACGTTTGGAATCCAGACACTGGAAAATAACACCTTGGGGAAGCGAAGACGGAGGGAAGGGGATCCTTGGGACCCAGGCACAGTCTGAAGGGAAAATGAAAGTCCACAGAGAAATTGAAGAGACAGACCACAATGTAGGAGAGGAAGGGACAATCTGCACTTTCTCCCCAACTCCTGGCTTGGGGCAAGAGAAAGAAAGAACAGAAAATGCAGAAACAACTGAAAACACACTCAGCTACCTTATTTTTGACAAAGGAGTCGAACACCTTCACTGGCCTGCTTAATAAATGCTGCTAGGAAAATTGGCTTCCCACAGGTGGACGATCAAACCCATACCCATACCTCTCACCATGCACTAAATTAAAATTGAAATGGATCAAAAATCTAAATATTGGAGCCAGGGATTTAGCTTAGTGGTTCCGCAGCCTGCCTCACAAGTGCAAGGTCCCAAGTTCAATCCCTGGTACAAATAAATAAATCAATGAAACCTAAATATTAAGAAATAGTTAATCAGCTGGAAGCTCAAATAAGGACCAAAATTATTGCTAGTTATTGGGAAGTATAAAGAAAATGTTCAAAGGAGAATGGGACGAACAGAGGGGGAAGGAGGAACAGAAGGAAAGGAAAATTGAAAAAAGAGAATAGAATGAATAATGGAAACAAAGCTTTTGTAAATAAAGGAAAAAGGGCTGAAGGGAGGGGAAGGAAATGGGAAAAAATGGACAGTCATGATATATTATGTACAAGTACAAATTCCCATGATGAATGTGATCATTATTTATATAAAATGTACCAAAAAAATTAATTTTAAAATATAGGATCAAGAAAAAATAGATAACTATTCATGAAATGGATTAAATGACACCAGTTCAACTACTGAAAATGTAGCAAAACTGAGACTTGTTTAATTCATGGTGTTGTATTTAATATCACAGTAGATTTCTCTCCCATTTTAATATCTTGATGTTTTTGTTTTTCATTTGAGTTTTTTATCCTTTTAGCCATATTATTGCATTCTTTATGAAAGAATATATAGATTAGAAGTTCTATTTTAGTCGATACTTGGAGAGACAATAATATATATTTTTTAGTGTTCTACTTCTCCTTAAATTACTTTTTGTACAATAAACAATACCTTCAATTGCCCCTATTTTTGTCACAGTAGTATGACCAAGATCCTCATGCAAGACTGCAAATAGAAAAGTGAAAAATTATATATTTTATTTATATTTCCTAGTCAAACCTATTTTATTCCTAGAATACTTTATCAAAAATAATGCTGTAGGGAGGGAAGGGGAATGGGGAAAAGAAGAACCAAGATGGATTATGTAAAGGTGCAAATTTCAAATGATGAATGCTATTATATTGTATACCTTAAATGTACCATTAAAGTTAATTTAAAAAAAGAAAAAAATAATGTTTTATATTAATGAATGACAGATTAATTTGCTAACAATTACAATGTAATTCATCTTAAATTTGAATATCCAGCAAAGTACGCGTCTTTTAAAAGAAAGACAAATAATTTTCATGCAACTAAATTTGTTTTTAAAAGATTCCATTAAAATATGCATAAATGTGACCTTTTACTACTTCACATTTCATTTATAAATTAAATAAAAAATATGCTACATAACAATGTACACTTATATTAGAAAAATGATATCATTTACTGAAACTTAAATAAATGTCCACAATATGTATGCAAGCTTCTGTGCCTTAGGCTCTTGGCTTTTATTATAACATTAGTGTTCAAGAGTACAACCAGTTAGAAAATTTATGTCTTCCAATCACTTTTCTAAATGTGAATTTCAGAAAAATTTAGTTGCACTATTTGCTATGCAGTCATTAAATTTCCTTCCATTGTTTTGATTAGCCCATGGA
The DNA here is from genome assembly GCF_012274545.1 of Fukomys damarensis. Taxonomy (NCBI): domain Eukaryota; kingdom Metazoa; phylum Chordata; class Mammalia; order Rodentia; family Bathyergidae; genus Fukomys; species Fukomys damarensis. The sequence continues at coordinate 4,082,046 of NW_022900948.1, read as the reverse complement.
AAACTGAGTTGTGTAAACTCAGTATGAGAGCAATTGTGTATGAATACATAAATTAAAATTTCTTGCTATTAGGTGATCACTGAAATAACCAGGTGTTTATAATTATCTAAAATTTTCAATATGAAATCATGAAAAAATTCTCTTAAAGAGCTTGCAAAAGCTAGAAATATATTTGCTGATTCCATGAAATGATGACTTAATTACAAGTCCTACTTTCCTTCCAGTAGAGGTATCAATGAATATTAGATCAGACTTTAGACAAATGGACTTTCCTTTTCTTGGGTTGATAGTAAACACCTAAAAATGATGACATAGTGATATAAAGTTTTATGTTTTTATTCAACTAGGAAACAGACAAACATTAAATCTGGCATTACTTCTAAATACAACTCATGACTGAGAAACACTTCAATATTAGAATATTAGAAAAAGAAAAAGATAAACCTAAGAAAGTCACTTGGCACCTCAACTTCTTTTTCTGTTTCTCTCTCTGTCTTTCTTCTTTTCTCTTTCTCTTTCTTACTCTCTCTTTCCTCTTTCTTCTCCATGTGTATTTATCAATTATTAAATATTTATACTTTCTTATTTCACCAAATTACAGTGAAAATTTTTCACATATGACATTAATCTTTGAAAGCAATTAACAAACATATCACTTTCCTACTTATATATAATTTTCACATGTTTTAAGTAAAGTATTTCAATTTAGGACCCTAGGATACTATATAACTAACTCATCAACACCTCATTCCCAGCTTAAGCAAGTTTAGACACAACACTCTACTAATCATAGTACATTTTATTCCTTAAATCTCTAGAACAAATATTCAAAACACTGCATTTACCCACTGAACTTAGAAGGACTTTGGGGAATCACAGGGTTACATGTGTAAGAGATATACAACAAAATAAATGGGTGAACAGATATTGAATTGTTTCATTTTTATATTATACCTGACATTTTCAGAGAAACCACTAAGGCCTATTGGGAACTAAGTCTTATAATCTTGTGGGCCTATAAGCAATTCTCTGATCATCTTCATGGCTCCCTAAAAACTTCCAGTTTCACTAGGTATTTTCTGTAGCCTGAGAATGGTTCAACTATCGTGGTAATGTACACCAAAGAAAGAAGGCAGCAACAAGTAGGGTATGGGAGATAGAATACAATTGAGTAGCATAAGCATGACTGCTTGTTGGATGACATAAAATAATACACATTTTCATGATTTTTATGTGAAAAATTTTGCTCACTTAAAAATTTTTCTGAAAGCCTCACATTTTCTGAAGTAAGTGAAATTAGGTTTATAATTTAAAGTTTTCCTTTAGCAATTAGACACTAAACAGTTTTGTCATATTATTAAATTTTGAATGAATGTATATCTGAACTTTTGTTCAATATCTATAAATATGAGGTAAGACAGACTGGTTAAAGGAAAAGTAGCTTGTTTTAGACAATAGGCAATTTTCTTATCTAATTTACAGCATATATAACAACTTCTATTTCCTATATGAAGCAATCAGTATCTAGGCTACTTTACTAAATAAGTACTGAAATATCTTATTTAAAAATTTAAGATATTTCCTTATTTTTGTGTGCAAAAGAGCATAGTTCTTGACTTAAAGATGTACTTAAAATATTTTAGAAGAAGTGCTGTAAATCTTAGAGGAAATACCTGAAAGGAACCATAAGACCATTTCAGTTAAACCAAGCTAAAAATATTCATTCTTTGTAAAGTAATATTTATGATTTATTTCATTCCTTTTCCACATAATAACCTTTAGGAAGCCATGATAATCCATTTCTCTGGTGATTTTAATTCCTATAGTCAATCTGCTCCCATTATTTTATATATAATATATTTGCATATTGCTATTATTCTCATACATATAAAGATATAAATGTGGAATAAGAGAATTCACTCCTCACTTTTATGCCACTAAAGACATTCTATGAGTTTGTATAAATTCTTTTCCAAGGCTGCTGTAGGTAAAGGAAACATTTTCTAATATATTTTGTGTAAATTCTGACCTCTGAATTTCTGACCTATATGTGAGAATAATAAGTCTACAAGTCTTTATGTTACTTAAACACTTTTTTTGGATATGTTTGCTATATTCAAAGGTTATATTCAAGCAGAAATAAAAGCACAGTGGAAGTTGGTGAGTATTATATAAATTGTAAATAATCGAATGAATAAATATACTTTGGACCAGTAATTCTACTTCAGGAATTTAATATACCAAAGCAAATAGGTATCATGAACAGAGAAGGTTTGGGTGGATATTCTATTTTTATTTATACCTTCATTAATTAAAGCAATAGTTACTGTGTGTATATAGTCATGGGAAATTTTAAGAAAAAGTTTCTCCCCATCCAAATACCAAACATAATGGTATGTAAGTCTATAATAGATATTTATATATGAAAAAGCAGAGAGAAAGATCCAGAGAAAGGTGGAGAGACACATAGTCATAGGGAATATTAAACTTGTTCAGAAATAAATATTATCCATCCACATGGTGAAATTGGACGGTTTTGCTTTTTCCTTTCTGTGCTCCTTGTATTCCAGGACGTTCACTTATAAAAGTTATTCCACAGAAAAAGCCATCCCTGAATCACCCATGGAGAACAACTACAACAACTTTGATGTATAGCCATCGTGAAACATTTGTTGAGAGCTCTTAATATGAAACAAAGTCGTAATTACTCAGTCTTTGCTTTGCAGTCCTTGAGAAGCTAACGAGAGAGGGATCAGAACGCCAAAGGTAGTGGTACACTACTTTTACCTGTCCCTGGCTCTTAATAGCTAAATGTTATTTTCTTATGTACTAATATCTTATATTAAACTATCAGTTTAACTGCAATTTAATGGTACTAGTGTTAGAAATCTCACATAGAAGCTACTATATTTTCCAGCTAAATGACCTCTGGCAATTATATAATAGTAATTTTTGGAGATGTGGATATCCAACCCATTTTGATAATGTTGAGATCACTAGATTGTCACTCTATGGTTTTTATTACCTAACTGATGAAATCCTTTAAACTGAATCAATAAAGTTTATTTTGAGTAATAAAGATAGAAACTGTGTATTTCTACAACTGATGAAATCCATTGTTGATCTCTAAAGTTTTGTTACCCAAGTGACTTTTTCCTTAATGCCCTACATTCACATTCCAACTCATATCATCATAAGAAATTGTCTTTGTCAAGTAAATAATTCTTAATTATAGTATGTAGGGTATGTTATAATTGGATGTGGTCTATAAATTGATGATCCTGTATAGATACTTGATTCAATAATCAATCTTGTGGTATTTGCTTACATGTATCTCTAGACTAACAGGGCAATGATGCCCAATAAACAACTGATGGTAAGTTATACATTTTAAACATAGAATGAGGAGCTACAATTTTTTTGAACATAGATGTTCATTCCCAATTCTCTTCAATTTGATAAATATTATGACCATAAATTAGTCATGATTTGCTGAAGGCTTTTTCCCCTCCCCAGGCTAATCAGAGCATACTGATTGTGAAGCCTGGAATAAGATTGTTTAATCTACCACATTTCAAAAATGCTATCTCATTTTTCATATTTACAATTCTGAAGTCTATCTTTTAATTGTTCTTGTCCTCTTGATGGACAAATTGAGATTTCACAAAGTTAAGTAGCTCATAAAATGGGAACGAAAGTGGGAAGGGTAGGGGAAAGGTAATAAGAGAAAAGAAAAAAATGAGAGAAAGTGAAAAAAATGGAAATAAAGTGCTTGTAAATGGGGAGCGTAGAAGGGTGTGAAGGGAGGAGGACAGGGACAAGAGGAAAAATGAGAACCAAGACCTGTCTTGTAAAGGTACAAGATCCCAGTGATGAATGTAACAATAAACTCAATGAGAGAAAAAAATGGAAATGAAAATTCTAGGTCTAAACTATAAATATAAGCTTTTTAGTGTTTTATTTTGTGGGAGAGAATGGATACTTAAATATGTGTTTGGCTCCTCTGAATTTAGTACATAAGATGCACAGTTTTAGACAGTTAAAAAATAAAAGTAGAGTTTAAGACATCAAATATTATATCAACTGGTGGAATATGAAGACATTTTTCTCTTTAGATCATTAGCATTACTCAATAATGAAAATTGCACTTCTTTGACTGATCCATGCATTTGTTGAGTATCTGCAAGTAACTTTGTGACAAATTTGCAGTTTTACTTTATTCTTAGCTTCAAAACATTAGTATATTGCATATATTTTTTTTTGTTTTTGTTTTTGTTTTTGTTTTGTTTTGTTTTGTTTTTTTTTTTTTTTGGTACCGGGGATTGAAGTCGGGTCTTTGTGCTTGCAAGGCAGGCCACCGAACCGCTGAGCTAAATCCCTGGCATATTGCATGTATGTTTAAAGATGTTCTTTGAGCTAAGAACAAAGTTTTTCTATTTCTTCTTATAATAATATAACTATTCTTTCACTGAATATTAGGAAATGAATTTAATAATGCGGTATTTATATTACCCCCTCACTTTTTTGTTTTGGAGTTATATGCCTTCTAATTTTTGTTTGTTTGTTTTGGGGCTGTCCACTATTCTAATTCTTTTACTCAGCTCTTTTCCCAAATAAACTAGATAGAAAATGCAAACAGCACAAAACCTAAATAATAGAATGCATTGTATGTTCATTTAACCTAATTAGTGGTGTAGCAAATTATAGTTCAGTGATATTTTGAATTAATTACATTTTAGGAAATAGTCCCCCCAAAACTAAATGTCATTGATAACATAAATATAAGAGCTGCACCATCAGCTTTTATATTAGCCTTGACTCTTATTATTCATTCAGTACAACATTGAGCCACTTTTCTTATCTATGAACTATGTGTTGATCTATCTTCACATAATAACATGGTATGTCCAATAATAGGAATTTTCAAAGGATGAAACTAAAGGTAAAAAGATTTTAATTTAGACTAGGATCTTAGGGACATTTTCCAGATGAAAGCTCCTTAAATTCTCTGAACTAAGGAATGCACCAGCTAAGTGAAATGAGAAGTGAGAGATAAACAAAGCCAACAGCAAAGACTGCCAAATGACCCAGAGTTTAACAAGGGTCTCCACTCGTTCACTGAGAGCAGAAATGGAGGCCCTGAGGAAGGTTAGCTTGGAAAAAGTTACCTTTAGGACTGGGATTGTCCTAAAAGGGCAATAGAGAAAATCATGATTCTGCGGCAGTCACAATGCTAGACTGAGATTCTGCTGTCAGTAGAGACAGGATGGAGAAAGGAACTCCTGTCTCTTTCCAGGAGTTCAAGAATTCTGGAAAAATACAGTCTTAAAATCTTTCCTCTATTTCCCATTATGTGTGCCAAATTTCAACTCTGGTCCCACTGAAGAGTCAAATAACTGAATCCTGAGATCCAGGGAAATTTCATAATGTGGTCTCTTTTGCGAAGCTTGCTTCTACTTCCTTTGGTGATGATTTTATTCCTCAAACCTACATTGCCCCATATTCCAAGATCTCTTAGTTTATGCATCCCTAGGCACAGAACCTTCAGTATAGCAACATAATCATCGATTTGAATGTATATGGCCTGGAAAATATTTTTCCAGGCAATTTTTATAGAAGATCAAAGTGGGTGGGGGAAGAGAAGAAAAATGAAGACTCCTTTCATGATTCATTAATCTATCATCACTTCTAACCTGCCACACATGTGCATGGTAGGGGCCCTACTGGTCAAGAAAGTCCACAGGAGAAGAGACACAAGTGTTATCAAAACGAATCTGGGTCTGCACAGAAATGATAATTGCTAAGGGGAGCCGGGTGGAACTCACCTTATGTACAATACTACACCTACAGGCATTGCTGGGTTTCTCATTCTTTTCTAGCTAAACAACGGTAAAGTTTACTCTAATTCAAACTTTAAATCCTATGAAAACAGTCTATTAGGTCTGGTCTTTGCCAAGTTTTGAATAAATCTTTATGAGTTATGTAAATGATTTCTTGAGAAGAAAAGACAAGTCCATCGGGTCTTCCTTAAAGGAAACAGTCTATAAATAAGGCTATACACTGTTTTCACATAAGAACAGTTTTTCCTTTGTTTTATTTACCTTGAATATAAAGGGGTCAACACAGTCCATGGGACTTCAAAATTCAGGTATGTTATTCTTTATGGGAAACCTCAATTTCATGTGATATCTCTGCCTCGATATTGGATTGCAGACAACATTTTAGCACCACAAAATGAACCTAAAAGCAGAGGAAAAGGTGTGATGGTTTTTGGAAAATAACTGGGATGCAGGAGTTCAACTGTGTTCCAGCAACTGAGTTTAAGCAGCAGCTCATTCAGTAAATCAGCTAATAATGAATTTCGGTAAATGCAAATTTAACTAAGTGCACCTGTATTTCTTAATAGTCTCATCATATATTTATCATAGAGTGTGTCAAGAACACAAACGACAGCTCCAAGTTCTACTAGTGGCAATGTGAGAGCTTTCAACGTTCTCTCTCTTAGGTGGGAATTAATCTTAGCCTTTGGTGAAAGTAAGCCAATAATTTCATGGCATGTTTCTCTCCCTATGAGGGTTTAGGGAAGTAGGAATTAACAGTTTCTACAATATTAAGTCTAAAGAATTATTTTTCTTCGACTTCTTTTAAAAAGTCTAAATTCAAAACAATTGTGACTTTAACTTTCATTTTTAACAGGATAACTTGGGCTACAGAATATGAGAATACAGTGTAGAGATTGCAACAACCTTAATGTAGTTTTAATTTTTGGTTTAACAGAAGGAAAAAATAAAGACTGAATCCATTTTCCTTTATCCCTCTGTAAGAGCACATGTGCAGTGTGGGTGAGGGCAATTTTAAAGGTTTTGCTTTTCTGTAGAAATATTAAGATCTGTTACTTTGATATTATATTTTCATGCTTCTAGGGTTTGCTATAGAACTTTAATGTTCTTGCTTTAGTTTCACAGGATTAAATATTAAACAATATCACTAACTAGATATGGTACATTTGCTTTCCAAGTAATTGGATTGTGGATGAACCTGCTGCTTCTGTTCATTAGTCTGGAACTTCATAAGACTTTAATTCTATTCTCCTTTTACAACAGTGCAATTTAGAAATGTTCTGAGGTGCCAATAACAGCTGAATATACTTGGATATGGCCTTACCTTGCTTTTGAGATGATAGTAGCATCAAGCTCATCGACAAAATTGTGATACCATCAGTCTAAAATGGTAATCACTGCTTACCAAGTAATTTAAAAATCCTCACCTAAACATACATGTCACCATTAGTTATTCAACACTAGTTTTTAAAATTTTCTTTGTGGCTTATTATCAAATTGATATATACTTATTGTACAAATAGAAAATAAAAATCACCTACAGTTCTACACAGTCATTCCATTTTCTTGCATATTTTGCAACTTATGTAGTTGTTATATTTTTATAAATATAAAATCTACTGTTTCCTGTTAACAGTATGCTATGAGCATTTTTCATACATTTAAAATTCCTCCTAAGTAAATTTTATGCTTGTCTAATCTCTATTTTAATGGCTGCATCATGGTACAATCATTCATCTCAGGACATTTGAATTGTGTCCAGTTGTTTGTTGCCATAAATAATAGCATGATAATAATCTCTGTACATAAATCTTTGTCCTCATTTCTGATTATTTCTTTAGGAGGGATTCCCAGAAAAGGAATTGCTGGGTAAAAAAGAATGAGTATATTAAAAGTCTTTAATGTATTTCCAAACTTTCTTTCAAAAAAGCTTTTATATATTTGTGTACTCACTATGAGTTTATAGATAGGCTTGTCTCTACACTCCATCAAATTTGTATGTTAAAAAGTATCTTAATTGCTCAGCTGTAGGCTAATATTTGATTAAGTTGTATATCATCAGTAAATGGAATAAAGTGCATTTCATTAAAGTTAAAGTTGCTCATGCTATGTTGCAACATTAAACTTATTGATAACATGCTATTAAGCAAAACCCATGACACAAAATGGAATGTACTCTATTACTGAACATATACAAATATGCAAAAATGCATGCATATAGAGGTTATTGGACAAAGATTATGAAGAATGAAAATAGAACCTTTTAGTAGATTGAATTAATAACTGACAACTTATTGTATGGTTAAATCAGCATAACACTGAGTGTCTAAAATATATTATTTTATTCTATTTCACACTGATCATATGAAAGGTACCTTAAGTTTGAAGATTTTATAAAATAATTTTGCAATAATGCAGTATATTACTGGAATTTAAACCCAGGCTTTGTCTTCAAATCTACAATTAGGATAATAAGCTTACCTTTGACTCTCTTATACACTTTTTTATTTTCTAAGCCTTATAAAGTGCTACTGCATGTGCTTTATGTCAGAAAAATGAAAACTATTATGTTAAAGAGAAACTAAAATGAATAAATTTCTTACCGTCTTAAAAAATAAATAAATCATTAATAACCAAATAAAAGACCTAATGTAAACAATAAAAAACAAATGCTTAGGAAAATAGGACAAAATAATATTTTAGCTAACCATTAATTGAGAAATGTAAGCAAAGCAATGAAATAAAACCCATTCAGACATGTCTTAGGATGAAGAATTACTGAATGCTAACAACAATCCACTATTTATATTTTATTATTAAGACTCTAATATAAGTAATTATTCTAAAATGAAAATTTATCTATTTTATTGTGATGAATGATATATGAATAATATATATTATTTACATATGGATATATCATAGTAAAGAACGAGGCTGCCTGTGAATGTAATTCAAGAATTTCTTTTTCTTAAATATCAGGTAAATTTCCACTGAAACTTTTCAATTGAAATTGAAAAAATGAAATTCATTTTTGATTCATTCAAGAATTTTGTTTTTCAACCACTAGATATTTCTGTAGACATTATGAATATATATCCATACGTTGCCATTTATATCACCTGTACTCTGCTGCTTCATATTTCAATATGAAATACAGATAATAAAAACAATAGGATAAATCCTTCAGTTACAAATTCTATTGAATTTTGATAAATGTTATAATGTAAGGGAGAGAAGATAAATATAAATTGTTGAGGAGGAATATTGAATTTTTAGGTAGATGACTGAAGAGGCGTTTTTGAAAAAATGCCTTTATAAGCTCTACGGAAATAAGTACACCACAAGGAAATTTGTGGAAAAAGCAAAGGAAGCATTCCCTAAAATATCCCCGGTGGAGGATTATTGGTTAGATCAGAGAGAAGTGGGAAAGCTGACTTAAAAATAAGAGTAAAGGAACACAATAGGAATAGATTAGAAAAGTAATTTGATCACATGCCATTTTACAATCAACGTGATATATGCATAGGTTGATACTGATTTATAATGATGTTCTGGTGTGAAAACTATTATAATCAGAATAGAGAGGGACAAGGGTTAATATGGAAATTAAAATGTGCACATGAATAGTTTGCCTCCTATATGCAGGCTGAAATTGCTTCTCTCATTACATAAGAAAAGAAAAACTCCATCAGTCATGTAGATGTTTGGGGTCTCATTCTGCCAAATATCTGCTTTTTTGCATGCATACATTGATACTTGTGCCAAACAAAAACTACTGCTTGATTCATTCATCTATGACTCTATGACAGCCAAGATACGATTGAGTTACAGAATCATAACCAGGAGCTGTGTTTGATTTTTCTTATTCTACCAAGAATATTTCTCAGCATTCTCTGCTCTTCCTGATGTCCTTTCTCCTCTATTTCTCTAAATGTGTTTCTTTATGAGTTTCTCAGGATTCTTTTGAGACCTGTATCTCACATGTGATTTCCTGTTTAAACATGTTATACTGTTGAACAGATGCTATTTCTGAATTGGGAGTGAAACAAACTTTTATATTATTTCGGAGGAAGAAGTTAAAAATTATTAATATTGCTACTCAAATTTAACAAAAATTACCCTTTTCTATAAGTTTGCTGAATAATATTACTATTTCAGGATGAGTAAAACAAATTAGAGCAGAAAATAATTTGCATTCATGTAAACAGGAAAAAAGTCTTTCTTGGCTCTTGTGAAAAATGCTTTCCCTTAAATTAGTCTTCGCAAAATTTTTAATTGATGATTTTTTCCCCATCAATTCTAAGTAACAGTGACTAATGGTTCTGTTTAAAAAATTTTGGAAAGCATGGCACATCTGTGAATTCCCAGGATTAAAGGAGTGAGCATTTTAGTTCTATTATTTGTAACTGTTAAAAGCATGCTTAGCTGGAAAATAAAATTTTACATTAGAAAAGTATTTTGAAAAATCAAGAATAAAATGAATAAATTTAGTAGAATAAACTAAAAATTATATTTGAGTAAAATTTATAACTGGAAAATTAAACTAATTTGAAGGAAGTCATATTTATTTGAAGACAATCAAGACTCTCAACCTGTGCATGTTGTATCAGAGATCAACAGATCATCATAAATGGACTGCAATTTTCTGTTGACACTTAGGGGAGAGTTTTGTATTGAGATAAGACTGGTTAGACAGGAACAGAGTGTCTATTAGATATTAGTATATATATATATATATATGCATATATAAAGAGACATATATTAATGTAACATGTAATAATATGGTATATGTATTCATTAATTATATACGTATTCACATAAATATGTATGCATATACTAATGCACACATATATACACGTATTTATGAATTAATATGAAACATTATAAGTGCATATTAAATCCATCTGATAGCTGTATTTCTTAAACATAAAACCATCTTTTATTTATACTTCAAAAGCATTTCAGTGTTTTCACACTCTTATTCACAGTAATCACAATGAATACCTGCATTGATCTTTCAATCTTAAAAAAAATGTGTCTTGGTATAGCCAGAAAATTAAAAAATGTGCAAGACTGGTCAAATGATAAAAGTGATCTGTTTTCTTCCATCTTTTCTGTGCCCATTAATCAGCCTGTTATGATACTGCCTATGATATTTATGTCTGCCTAAAAACAGCAAAGATTCACCTTTTGTTTTTCCAAAAATTTGCTATGCAATTCGACATTTTCACCCTAAAGAAAAGCCATGTACATTCAGCATATGCTACAAAATTGTTCATTTATGTTAATTCCACATAAATATGCTACAAAAATAGCATCCTGGTGACATGTTATGAACATATAAATTAGCCAGAAAGGATTAAAATACAATTAGGTTTCAAAGAAAAAAATGAATTCCATTTAGTTCATTGTCATGATTAAAAATGTGTATCAAATTTTCTTTCCTGATATTTTTCATTGTTATATATTTTTAGAAAGATACTGAATTAACTCATCTTTTTAGCTTTGTGTTCCATGAACCTTTATTTGTAGTCAATTGTTTTTTGCAATATTTTGATTCCCTTATTTTTCTTTATGTGTATTCTTTGCTTTAATATTTGGTAGAACACTTAACATTCTAATCATTAACTTTTTAACTTGAATTTAGGTAAGTTCAACATCAATAACATACAGAAATTATGCTCTTATACAGATCTATTCTTATCTACTCTCAGTTACTGACTTTTATAAAATCTTATCTTTATATATTATGTCTAGAAATAAATACTACTAATTGTTTTTTAAAATGTCAGATTCTGCTAGTGTAATTTTTGTGTCCAGGTTTGTGATATTTCAAGTCTATCTCATATAAAGACACATAATTCTTTATTTAGACATTGTAATATTCTTTTATTATCTTATTTTAATATCTGGTGTATCTATATGTGAAAACATACAGGGGAGATCTTCAATTTTTTATGTTGCTTTCAAACTTTTTACAGAGCAGTCGTACCATTTTAGTCACAAAAGTAAGAGATACAAATCCTAGTAACTCTATGCCCTTTCCCAACTTTCTGTATTCAGATTTTCTAATTTCTATAATTTTAGTCATAGCTCACTATTTGGATCTGTAATGACAGTGTCATTGACATTTCCATATGCTTATTTGACAATCATGTAACTTTGCTGAAATATGTCAAAGTTTATAACTTTTTAGATTCTTGTCATTTTTTCCTTTTTTTTTTTTTGCTGATGCAGCCCCAAAGCAAGCATGATTAGATATTCTAATTTCAGACAAAGTAAACTTTAAAGCAAAACTGATAAGAATAGGCAAAAGTGTCTATATATTGGTAAAGCAAACAGTACTACTTCAAAAGAAAACATCTGTAAATATTTACTAACCAAATATTGTCACTATGATTTCAAACACAAAAATTTATTGACATTAAAGCCAGACAGAAAATAGTACAATCATAGTGGATATATTAACACCCACTCTCACTAATAAACAGGATAACAAAATAAAAACTAAACAGAGAAATACCAGAGTTGAACCATTCCATGGGATAAATCTACCTAACATAGCCATAGAGTGCATTATCTAACAACAGCAGAATAAGCATTCTTACCAGAAGCCCACAGAACTTTCCAAAATTAAACAATATATTAGACCATGAAGAAGATTTAAATAAATAAAAAAATCACTTAAAAAATGTCTTTAGTACTATCAGATCACAACAAAATGAAATTAGGAATCAACAGTAAAAAATGCAAACACATGAAGACTAAGTAATGCATTTCTGAAAAACCAATAGTTTACAGAAAAATCAGGTACTCCTAGGATCAAGTCACACTGAAAGTAAAGTATGCCAAAATCATTTGGAACAAAATAAAATCAGCTCTCAGAGAAAAGCATAGAAATTTGAATGCCTATATTATAAAAATAGAACATTAAGAAAAACAATCTAATGATGCATTCCAAAGTCATAGAAAACAAGAGTGATAAAAATCCAAAATTTCTAGAAGGAAATAAATTATAAAGATCAAAACCAAAATCAATGAAATTAAGACTGGAACATAAATAATACAAAGGATCAATAAATTCAAGAATTGGTTCTTTGAAAGGACAAATAAGACAAAAAATTTCTTAGCTAAACTTGCCAGAAGAAGGAAAATAAAACATACTAATAATACAATTAGTAATGAAAAGTTGAAATAACAAAGAGCACAGTTGAAATCCAGAGAATTATAAAATAATCTATTATGAAAATTTATATTTCAATAAATTGGATAATCTCAAAGAAATGCATAAATTCCTAGGCACATATTTATTACCAATATTCAACATAGAAAGCACAGTAGCACGCAATGAAATTGAGACAACAGTAAAATTTCTACTAAATCTGAAAAGCCTAGGAACCAACAAGTTCATCATTGAACTTTTTGAGCTTCAGAAAAAAACCTACTGCCAATACTGCTCAAAATTTTCCATGATATTAAAAAGAAAGGAACACTGCCAAATTAATTTCTTGAAAGCAGCATTACCTGATACCAAATACAAACCAGGATTCAACAACAACAACAACAAATACTATAGGAAAACATCCTTAATGGATATAGATGCAAAAATTTTCAACAAGATATTTGTAAACAGTAATATGTCATTCAGAAGAATGTACATCAAACCAAGTTCACTTTAATAGGGATATTAGGGACGGACATATGTAAATCAGTCATTGTAATATAGTATTTAAGTAGATGTAAGAATAAAAATCACATGAACATCTCAACCATTGACAGAAAAAGCCTTTGAAAAAAATCAATATCCATTCATGATAAATAGATAAAACCTTTGACAAAATCCAACATAAATTCATGTTACATAGGTATAAAAATGCCTATACCTGATGAAAATAGGTATAGAAGTATACCTCAAAACGGCAAAAGCCATTTATGACAAACCCACAGCCAACATCATGCAAAATGGTAAAAGAACTAAAAATATTTCCTCTAAAATCAGAAATGAGACAAAAATGCAAATTCTTTCCACTCCTGTTCAGTACAGTTCTTGAAATTAGCCAGAGAAATTGTGAAAGAAAAAGAAAGAAAAAAGATAACGGGAAAAGAAAAAAATCAAGCTGCCTTTGTTATGAAATGGTATGATCCTTTACACCTGATCAAGGAGGTGAACTACTTAAATAATAATAACTATAATACTCTCTCTTTTTTTTTTGGTACCAGGGACCGAATTTGGATCCTTGTGCTTGCGAGGCCAGTGGTGGAACCCCTGAGCTATATCCCTGGCCCCTCTAATACTCTTTTTAATGAGATTGAAGTAAACATTAGAAGATTGGAAGATATTCTCTGTACCTGATAGGCAGAATTAATATTGCCACAATAAACATATTAGAAAAGTTATACATATATTTAATGCAATTCTAACCAAAAATTAGCATTCTTCCTAGAACTAGAAAAAAAAAGCAATACTGAAATGTATATGGAACCAGAAGAGTGTGAAAATAACTTTTTATTCTCTATGTAGTACTACAAAATTCTTGAGTAAATGGATATGTGGAAAAACAAAGCAAGGACAAAACTTCTAAGTTTTTCCTGTTACCACAGAACAATCTTTCAGAATCCTCAAAGCATATTTAATCCTCTCTCTGATATATACTTTTCAAATAAATATATCTAATGTTTTGTTAATAATAAAGGTCTAGAATGACTTCAATCTCCTTGCCATCCTTCACATTTAAAAAATTGACATAGTGTGATTTGCACTTGAATTATATTTTTCCTTTTATCTTCTTTCTTAGTTTTAGTAAAATTTAGCTGGAAGTTTGTATTTTTCATTGTCTGTTTAAAGTAATTTCAGACTTTTATTTTCAAACAAGAGTAGCTTTTTATTGTAATCTTTTTTGTGTGTGTTGAAACAAAATAAATTAGCTCTTCTCTTAGCATGGCTGTTAATCTTACAATAAAACACTTCTTTATACATAGCCTTTATTACTGTTCCTTTGATAATCCTCAATTTCAATTTTAATATGTTTTCTTTTAGTGGTAATGAATTATTTATTGATAGATAAATTGTCAGTTTTATTTTTAATATTTGACTGTGGACTAATAATTCAGTTCTTGGAATGCTACCATTTATATCTTTCAGTTCTTTACCCTGAATAAAATATGTCTCATCCTAATGATTTCAGTGTGATTAAAACTGAAGGTGCTTTAATGTCTTTAAAAAATTCTCACTGAACTAACTCTTCTTCACACCTGGCATACAGTGGATAGATATTATCTCGTGGCATTACCAAGTAAATTTATCTAACATGCTGAAATGTAGAATTCTTCTCTAGTTTTGATATTAACTCCCCCAATTATTTTTTTTAGACAGGTTCTCAATATATAGTCCTGTTCAGCATTGAACTTATCACATAGCTCAGACTGGCCTTGAACTCATGATTTGCCTTTAGACACCCAGGTGTAGCATTACAAGTCCGCAGCACCATAGGCAGCTTCATATTAATTTTGACTCAGAATGCAGCAAATTTATTTTTTAAACAATGGTTTGTAGAAAGCCTATTTTAAGCCAATAAACACCTTTTTGTTTTAATTTTTAATTTTTCAGAAACTGTTTAAGAATACAGAAAATGTTAATGTGCCATCAGTTTCTCTACTGGACAAAAAGAACCCTATGAATGTTGACAATAAGGAAATCATACTTCAGGGCCTATTTCCAGGCCAGTCCTTTTAAAGCTTTCAGGGAGGATTTACTGGATTTACTAAGGCTGAGAAGCTATGTTCACATAAGATTAATGATGTAGAAATTTGCTTTTAAGGTGAAACATTCCTTCTTCACTCATGCCATACCTCTTAACTTTTATGTGGTACCAGATGTACAATTCTTTTTGTTGCCTGTATTTACTTTCGATTCCCCAACAACTGGAGTTTCTGTCTACAGGGTAAACCTATTTGGGTACCTTTGCAGGCTGTGTTATGGAGAAATATATATTTTTCTTTAGAAATCTGAAGGCTGTATAACCTCTTGCCATTCTTCTCCAAGTCTTTTCTTGTACTCTGTTTTTTCAGTCTTCATCATGGAGCTATTAGAGCTATGTGCAACATTTGCCAGCAATGTGGTTCCAATGATATCAAGATTATCCATGAGCTTCATTGTTTTTCTACTATAAAAGTTCTCATGATCATACAAATGCCATGTCCCAGAAAACCTGGAAGGATGATAATATGTGCAATCTAACATTATATATAGTTGTTCCTCTGAGTATCATTGTAAATTTTCATTACTTCTGTTGTGGAAGAAGTTTATTATTATGTAGAAAAACAGAAAACCATAAATTTCAAACAAGTGTCTGACTTTTAATATCTGCTCAATGCTAGAGTATAATTTAAAGAAAAATTCAGAACCAGCTTGTTTACTTTAAATATTACATTTATGGCTACAGTTCAGATATGGTGTCATGATAAAGACTGATCATTTTACCTTTTGATACACATCACTTTAAATCTCCATGAGGAAAATAATATAAAAAGGCATCTTCTGTGAAGTAGAAGGAAGGGCCACTCACAATGTGACAGGTAGATAGCTGGTGAAAAGAGACTGACAGAGTCAGGTGCACTTACCAAATGTAAACTGTGAACAAACTGTGTATGAGAGAGAGGTAGGAGAGAGGGAGAGATTTTCATGAAGTACACAACTGTATGCATTTCCATTTTCTTTAATACTTTTGTTTCCTAATGTTTTTGTTTTCAAACTTCTGTGTGCACATTTTGTAATATAACTCATTCTTCCCAATACATTTTCCAATACCAATACCCATGCACCTAAGCACAATCGTTTGTTTTACTTATTGTTAATTCTGAACCATTTGATAATGAGGATAATGAATAACTACCAGGAAAATTTCTCCTCTTTCCCCCCTTTTATGCCACAATCACAGCTCAGTTAGTTAATGATAATAATAACAATAATTAACTCTTGTCATTTCCTTCCTATATTTTCCATTCCTGTTTTTACATTTTCTCTTCTGCCTTTTATTATTTCCTTATTTGTTGAAAACAGATTTGTGTCCAATTCTCCCTTGTTGTTACAGAATCATTATGTTTGGGAAGTATTGTGGACCATGACCAAATGTTCTGGTATTATTCCTCAAATGAAAATCAGGTGAGTAGACTAATTCAGAAAATAGTCTCCTAGTTTTCTTTTTAACTAAGTAGAAGGAAAACGTGTGATCTATTGAAAAACACCTGGTGAAGAAAATACGCTTGTATACTTAAAGGATTCTTCTGTTGTTGCTGAAATAATGAATAGAAATAATATATACACTATTGCACCTGCCATACTTATCCTGTGGTGCTTCCAATCCTTTGTCAATGGTGTTTTGGAGACATTCTGTTACCTAAAGCATGAGAAGTGGTTAGATCCTTTCCTAGCCAAACATTTGGACTATTCATGAAGCTCTTTCATTTCTCCTGAGTACTTCTGTAAAGTCATAAAGAATATGTTGCTCTATTGTTCAGTATTTGAATTTGCTAAAATATTTTGGATTTTATGAACAGTATAACTACTCAAAGGAATGATGCTATAAAGAACCTATGGAGAGCTGGGATTTAGCTCAGTGGTGCCAACCGCCTCACAAGCTCAAGATCCTGAGTTTGATACCCAGTACCAAAAAAAAAAAAAAAAAAAAAAAAAAAAAAAAAAGTGTACAATATGACAATTTTAAGGGCAAAACTAGTTTTGCTAAGCAGAGCCCAATTTTTCAAAACATATTATTATTTGCTTTCAGAGTTATATCTTTTACTTAGATAGGTTTCGTGACTGAGTTCTCTCTGGTTTTCACTAAAAGTCTGTGGCTCTAAGAGACCTCTCTTTTCAGGGTCACTGACTGCAATCTTATCTTCTACATGTGAGATTCTATCTTCACATTCTTTTATTCTGTTGCATACACTTTCAATGGAGTGTTTAATCTCCTGGATATCTCTTTGAATCTGTTTTATAGATTCCATTTCTTTCCTATGTTGGGTGTTTATTTTTTCCATTTCTTTCTTATGCTGGGCCTTCATGGCTTCTACCATGGTCTTGAGCTCATCTATTTTTTTGTCAGTTTCTCCTCTAGAGTTTCGAATCACAACTTTCATTTTGCTCACCATATCTATGGTTATCTGGGAAATTATTTCTGTTTTGAATTTAATAGAGCCTGATTGATCTGTTTTGTTACTTCCTGTGCTTTGATTTCAGTGTGTTCTGGTGGTTCACTATCAGCCTTTTCATCCTCATTTGCCCTACTGTTTGCCATTGGTGACCTGGAAGTCTGTCTTTGTGTCTTGCTTAGTGTTTTCTCATTTTTATTTTTGTTGTCAGGATGTCCTTGGTATAATCTCTGGGTTATCACCCAAATCTTCCTGATATAGTTGTGACCGAGCTTCTGTGTCTCTAACGACCCACTGACATTCTCATCTTCATAACCTCAGAGAAAACAGCTCATCAAATCCACCACAATCCTTTATCCCAACTGATACAATCAGCAACACAATATGATCAAGCACAACTTGGAAACCGACCACCTGTGGTAGTCACTAGTCTGTCACCCTTAAACCATAAGACCCCTGATCTTAGTTAGCTGATGGCTGAACCCCATGACTCAGACTGACCTCGGGCTGCAAGGCCCAGATTGAGTTCCCAAACCTTCTGAACAGTTAAACTCCACACTGTTCTACTACAGGTTTCCCACACCTGTTTTTAAAAGATGTTCAAAGTTGGGAACTCAGAAGAATACCCTTTATGACCACCTCTGCCTCTGCAGAATGGTTCCAAAGACTGGCACAATCAGAAGGTCTGAGAGTGTGCATGTGGTGGAAGGGGGAGTTAGGGAAATTGTGGGGGTTCAGGGGCTCCCAAGTGGCTACCTTTCTGGTGATAGAGTGATGGCATCTCCCGGTGGGAGAGGGTGTGCTATCCTTTCCATGGTGGATCTGGGCCCAGGCAGCCCTCCTGGTGCTAAGGCAAGAAAAAAGCAGGGGTAGCAATTTTATTTGCAGACAAAGTAAATTTGAAATCAAAACTGATTCTAGTATAGATGTAGGATGATACTGTATCATACCTCTGTGAATGTAAAATATCTTATACCTGCTTTATAATATGTAGTAGTGACTGTGCTTTATCAGAGCTATTTTTAATGATGTTACTCTATTTTCTTTCCAGATGATGATTAAGATGCTAATTAAAAAAATGGTGCCAGGTACCACAACAGCAACAGAACTGTGCTGTTTTCTGGGTATTATTCTTTTCTTTGTTTTTTTTGTTTTTGTGTTTTTAATGGAGTGTGCTGAAGGTCTGTAATATTTTTCAGCTGACTGAAGAACCTGGAAAAGCTGTTGCTGCTATTCATGCATAGCATACTGCTATTATTGGTCTTTTTATATAAATATACAATATATATATATATACATAATTTGAATTTTTGGAAACTTTAACTGTGCTGTTGACTTTGGAAAAAGTTATCCCAATTTACTCTCTAAATATGTTAATTTTTTTCCATTTGTACAGGGGTAATGCACTGCATTAAATATGTAAGGTCATATCTACATGGGTTTGATTAGAGAAACTAATAAAGTATTCTCTAAATAATGAAAAAAGAATAATATTAGACTACAAGAGCAAGAAGCAATTTAAATATGTTCAGGAACCATTTTCATCTTCAGAATTACGGATTATTTTAATTTTACATCATTGCCTTTTCTCTTTTACTTTCCTTTTTAGTTTTATTTTAGGATTCCCTATTTTTAATGTTCATACAGAGATTTCTTTAACTAAAATACCAAATAGTTTCTCTGGTGTGAAAAACTATAATAGTAAACAACATCCTAATGAGATAATTAATAATGTGATATAGGAAGTAAAGGGCTTAAGGTGTAGGGAAAGTGGCAAGGGTGGGGGAAAGGTAATAAGGGAGAGGAAAAAATATGGGAAAATAAAAAAATGGAAATAATGTGTTTGTAAATGGGGAGATGAGGAGAGGGTGGTGGGAGGGCAGGGACAAGGGGAAAAATGAGTGTTTGGATTTTTTTTTTTTTTTTTTTTTTTGGTACCGGGGATTGAACTCAGGTCCTTGTGCTTGCAAGGCAGGCCACTGAACGGATGAGCTAAATCCCAGCCTCAAGGGCAAAAATGAAAATCAAGACCTATCATGTAAATGTACAGGATCCCAATAATGAATGTAACTGTATTGTATACCTAGATTTTACCAATAAACTCAAAAAAAAGAATGAAAAACAAATTACTCCACTAAAAACAAAAGTCTGTGGCTCTTGTCTTTCTTTCTTTTATTCAATCTAATGTGACTATTCTGATGAATAGTCACATAGACTGAAAATTCTATATGAATTTCCAGTGTCCCTGAAAACAAGTTAGAAGCCACACTTCCTAAAATTAGTGTCAACTAACAATTACACAGTGATTTGCATGCTTGCATTTTATTGTTTCTTTTTAGGCTATAATCATTTAGATACTAGAATGTTTATTTATTCACTAATAAAAAACAATCCCAGGAGTGCCATTTAGAGGTACTTGCATATTTGATTATATATTGAGCAGATTGCTTACTGACATATAAAGAATTTTGTGATATATTTAAAAAGACTGGATTGTTTACTTTTTTTTTTCCATACTGGTAATTGAACCCAAAGTCTTCACACCAAACCAATCCTTTTTATTGTTTTATTTTGAAGCAGAATCTTGCTATTTCACTGAATTGCTAGGCTGGGCTTGAACCTGTGATCACACTGTTTGACCTTATATTTGAATCACAGGCGTGTTCTGCCAGCCTTGGCTGAACTCCAAGTTTTTTAGTCATTTTAATGATATCTTATGAGTTCTCTTCATAAATAAATTATAAAATATATCACTAGCACAGTTCCAGGTATACGACAAGCTTTTAAATATAAGATTGAGCAATTTCTAAAATCTACAGTTTCTCTTTCATATCCCCAGTCCTGTTTCTCTTTTACATTTTCATTTGATGTTGCTTGTTACATACTCCCTGGTAGCTGTCATATTTTCATCTACATTCAAATTGGCAAAAAGAAACTTTTCAGAAATGTACTAGAAAGACAAAATGAATTTAAGTAGACTAGAACATAAATTTTGTTTGAGTTTTTCCTTTACACTGCACAGGGAAGAAAAAAAGAAGAAACTCAGTAAGGTGTTTATGATTTATGTTTTAATGTCTTTCTCTCCTCTCTGTGTCCCTCCCACCTCCCTTCCTGTCCATCATGATTTGAGAAGTGTTTTTCATTTCTCCAATGGGGGAAAAAAATACTGAACACTTTATGATGTATGTTGGCCACCTGTCCTTCTTTTGAGAACTATTTATTTCATTTGCATATTTTTTGGCTGCTCTTTTTTTATATTTGGGAAGAATCTAATTTTTACCGTTCCTTGTATAGTCTAAATATTAATACTCTGTCCAAGGAATAGCAGCAAAAGTTTTTCCCCATACTTCAGGTAGTCTCTTCATTCTGTTGGGCTCTTCCTTTGCAGGGCAGAAACTTTTTAATTTTATATAATCCCACCATTATGAGTGATGGGGTCCCAGGACAGATTTTCATGTTTTTTGGTGCCATAAAGCAAGAATTGAATGTGACACATAGTTGTAAGGAAAGAGCAGCTAATTTTAATGCAGTCTTAATGTGTCCTAATTCAGGATTTTGGAATTTTGGGGGTTCTTTATTATTCTTATTTCTGGTGAGTTTCATGGTGAGTTTTGGGACAAAAGTGTAGAGAGGGTTGACCCTAGCAGGTTCCCCAGGTAGGTTCAGGTGGGTGGAAGTAAGTGGTCCAACCCTCCGAATTCTACTATTGATATTAATCCCATTTGTTAGTTCTTGGTATTATTTCTTGAGCAATTGGGGTCCTTTTCAAAAAGTCCTTGCCTATTTCTATGCATTAGAGTTTTTCCTATTTTACCTTCTAGTCGATTAAATGTTTCTGTTTAATATCTAGATGTCTGATCCATGTTGATTTTATTTTAATATAGTGCAAGATGCATGGATCTGGATTCATTTCTCTTACAGGTTAATTACCAGTTTTCTGTGAACAATTTGTTAGGACACTCACTATCTTTTCTCTGGGATATGTATGTTTCAGCCCCTTTGTTGAGATCAGATGGCTGAATGTACCTATTGTTTTTGCACAACTAACTTTTCAACTATGTATCTTTGAGGCTTGTTAATACACATAGCAGAGAGGGAGAAATTCATACATAACTCCAATTGCCGGGATTAATGGAAGATTGAAATAAACAGCAAGCAACCAGACAAAAGATCTTTGTGCATAATGTATCACTTCTAGCTTTAGCACTTGGTGTGCAAACAAGAAAAAACTATCAAATGCAGAGGGGAAATGGGGACAAATAATCTGTCATGTTTTTATGGCAACATATCCTGAGACAGTTTCTCTTAATTGACACTTTTGGATACTCTAGTTCATTGCCTTATCTTTCTAGACCACCAAGGAAATGCTACAGTGAACAAAGGCTGAAACAATCACAACACATAGCCATTCAAATAATTCTTAATGAGAGCATCCAAAATTGGTCAGAGAGTTCAGCAAAAGAGATATACACAGAGCTCTAAAGCATCTAGATAGAATGGACTTCTGACAAAAAAGCTCTACTTTATTATTTATTTATTTTGTGCTGGGGATCGAACTCAGGAACTTATGCTTGCAAAGCAGGCAGTAGAACTCCTGAGCTAAATCCCTGGCCCTACAAGCTCTACTATAAATGCAATGTAATGATGTTTAATACCCTTCAGAATTTCTCAAAATTTCTAGAGATATAATACTGTAAAAATCATCAGCCATACAATTAAAAAGTAAGATATGAATTAATATCCACCAATAAAAAGCAGGCACTATTTTAATAACTGTAAAATGATGTCAGTTTAGGGTCTATTAATACAATGCATCCAATTGATAGGTGAAATAGTATAGCATATGATGATAGATTTGAGGTTGACATGATATTTGATAAAGTCAAATATCTTGGCCTAATTACTATTTTAATTACAAACAATTAAATGTATATTTTATCTCTGTTACAAAGAAATAAATAGAAAGCCAAATGGAATATTGAATAGGTAGGAGATTTAACTATATAGTTGGAAACTTTGGAGGACATAGTTGGGATATTATTAACAAGTGTAAAATAATTTTGTACATAAATGATAATAATGAAATACTTGAAAGGAATTTTGGGGAAATAATTATGACATGTAAAAACAGGTATAAAAATGTTTGAGTTAAATGAAACACTGATAAAAAGATATAATTTTATGAGACCACAAAACTGATGAATTTAATTCAACTTTAAAGGCAATTTTTAAATATGTTTTTGGAGCTTGAAGCAATTATTTTAAAAATTTTGTGGAAAAATCCAAGAATACTTTTACCAGAAAATCTATGAAATAAAAGATAAACAAGGAAATAATTATGTCAGACCTTAGCACAAGGTCAT
>NW_022900948.1:4034192-4058644 GCF_012274545.1 Fukomys damarensis | reverse complement strand
ATATATATATATATATACACACACACACATACACACTCACACTTATTACAAAAACCTGAAGAGCAAAACATGAGTGAGAAACATGAGAATCCAGACTTTGGAAAACTGGATATGTTTGAAAAATATGCAATTAAATATCTAACTTTGTCTATCCAATAGTACATATAATAAAACATGAAAAATAGTGGTCTACATGAATCAAGTGGTTAAATATAAAAAATGAACCAAATTGTTTGAATAAAACATAATATATTGTTGAAATTATAGTAAAGATCTTTTCAAAATAATAACAAAATCAGAAATCCTTTAGATAAGTGCATAAATTTGTACACAAAAAATTAAAATACATTTTAGGCCTGCAACTGAAAAATCTAAGAAGTACAAAATAAATAAAAAGAGTTTACATATCTATTAAATATATTAAATAGAATCATGCATTGTTTAATGACAGGAATATATTCTAAGAAATGTATTACTTGAAGATTTTGTCATTGTGTGAACATCATAGACTATACTTACACAACCCTAAAAGATATGGTATACAGTAAAAAATGGTATATAGTTGCAAATCCTATTTGGTGTTGACCTAAACACCTTTAAATGGTACATTACTACCAAGAATTAACAACCTTTATATACTAATTCTTTCTAAGAAAGTTTAGAAATATTTGATATTTATTAACCACCTTCTTTAATTATAATATTGATATGATATGATATGATAAATATGATATAATTTTTATGAATTTAGAAATGAAGATATCAAAATTTGGACAGGTGAAAAGCTTTGCCATAGTTATTCAATGAACAAATAATGAATCCAGAATATACTAACAGGAAATTCAATAACACAATACAAAGAGATTGTAAAATATGACAGAGCAAATAACATGAATATTAAAGTTTAAAAATTGAAAGTGAGGAACATTCTAATAATATAAATTGTATTATAACATCATACCTATATATAATTATATAACATAATTATAACATTATAATAATGTAATTTTTTCTTCTCTTTACAATTGTGAAAAGAAATGCATATAAAATTCTAGTTTGCATACGACTTTGAAAGCATTCAGTATAATTTTTTCTTATATAAAATTTGTCCAAATATTTATTGTTGGATACACTGTGGGAATTTAAATTGCCACAGATTTTTAAAAAGCAGATTGTCAGTATACGTAATATTTGGAAATATGCCTTCTCTATTAAAAAAGAAGTATATTTTTACAAATTTTGGTTTCTGTAATATATATATACAAGTACATATAAATATAAGCATAATAATATCTAATTTAAAAAATAACTATAATAGTAAAAACTGGAAGACTTCTAAATATCCATTAAAAGATAATTAGGTAGACATTTTTGGGATGTTAATAAAATAAAGTTTTATAAAGCTTTACAAAGAATATTATAAATGTACAATGTGTTGATAAATAAAGATATCTGATACTTATTAAGTGAGGAAGTCAAGTTGAAGTAAGTATAGGATCATTCCTACTGTAAAACATGGCATTCTCTATTCAAGAAAGCATTATTCTGCAACCCTTTGCCCAAATTTAGTAAGACTTAGATGTATTTATAACTTATTTTCAAATAAAAATTTTCTATCCCAGCACAAAAGTTATGAATTATTTGTTATTGCTTGAACACATTTGCCACATTATATATTTTATTTTCATTGTTATGGTGTGCATATTAAAAATTTAACCTAGATTTTAATCCTTATTCACCAATTAAAAGTGATTTTAAATGTTCCATTTAGCTCCCTTTTACCATTGCTGTGAAATTATTGACCTAAAATATATCAGTTAATGAAATGTATGTTAGCGTGAATTGCCTTATTTATCTTAAATAGTAATATAAATCTGTATCAGTCATTATTCAGTAAAGGAAAAGATTTAATATAAGATTTTAAATATATATATATATATATATAGCTTATGATGGCCGCCTGCAGAGTCAAGATTGGAAGAATGCAAAAGGACTTGGACTGTGAAGATCCTATCATTATATGCCCTCATCATAACTAATTATATCTGCAACAACACTTTTTTCCAAATAAGTTTACACAACCAGGTGCTAAGAGCTACAAGGTTCCCATACGGGTTTTGTGGGACAGTCGTTTTTACATGTATGGGTACACAGAAGAGGAGTGCATTTCACAACAGAAGAATTGAAGAGTAAAAAATGTATAGGATGTTATTTGGTCGAAGTACCATGATATCATATGTTATGATAGGAATAAAATCCCATCAGAATATGTGGAAGAGAAAGTAGATCTATAAATAATGATATGTTTAAAGCAAAAAATAAGGAGGCATATATAGTAATACATGAAACATTAAACTGTAAAAGTATAGAGTAGTAAATGAAATTTTATGATATTCAAATATTTATGATGAAGTAGGAACCTTGAACACATGAAGTGCTATAATTATCCCAATTCTTAGGCTTTGTGGGATCTTTTAAAGTACATTTTCATTTTTTATAATTTTTAATTGTATTATTGGTACGTTTGCACTGCACAGTGATTATATTCATCTTGGAGAGCTGGTATATGCATATAACATATCTTAATTCTTTTATTATCCCCTGCTCCTCTCCTCCCTCCATCCCTTGGTCGCCTTCTTTTTTATAAAAAAAACAATATATATATATATATATATATATACACACATATATATATTAGAAATATATTATTGTATTTCTAAATGTGATATTAATGTATTAATGCAGATTCTAGAGTCAAATTGCCAAAATCGAGTTTCTTTCTACCATAATAAACTCTACTCTCACATTAGGTATTTAATCTTCATTTTTTTTCTTCTACAAATAGTCACAAAAATTCTACATATTACATAAGGATATGGTGATACATATATATATTAGAAATATATTATTGTATTTCTAAATGTGATATTAATGTATTAATGCAGATTCTAGAGTCAAATTGCCAAAATCGAGTTTCTTTCTACCATAATAAACTCTACTCTCACATTAGGTATTTAATCTTCATTTTTTTTCTTCTACAAATAGTCACAAAAATTCTACATATTACATAAGGATATGGTGATGATGAAGTGAAAAAATAACCATTACCTAAATCAAGGAATAAATTTTTAATAAATGTTCCCTTTCATTATCTAATATTAGCATAGATATTTACACTATATTAATCTGATACTATATATCAGCATCCCTCTGATAATGTGTAAATATTATCTTTGTAATTATGAGGAAAATATTGACATTTATTGAACACTTACTCTATAATGGAGTTTAAGTACTTTAGTTTATTTATCAGCTTAAATTTTATAATTCAGATATAATATCCCTGTTTAAATCAGGATATTGAAATATTAAATGTTTTCTTGACCCATTTCATAAATAGATTAAGAATTTCAATTTATTTTTCCACAAAAATCATTATACCTTTTATTCCCAAGAACAAATCATTATACTCTCTGAATAAAAATAAGCTGCAAAAATATATAATTGTTGTTATGATTTGGATCTATAATGTCCGCCAAAACCCATATGCTAAGGGTTAGGTTGTTGATGGGCTTAGGGAAATTACTGAATAGTGAAAGATCTATTTTCATCATCATATGTAGGCATTTGGGGAACTATATCTGGTCCTTGGCCACTTTCTCTCTGGTTATTTCTCACTCTGCTTTCTGGCTACCATGAGATGAGCACCTTTCCTTAGCCACATCCTGATGCAAAAATAGCTCTGCCTCACCCAAATCATAAAGAAATGAAACCAGCTGACCAAACTAAAACCTCTGAATCTGTCAGCCAAAATACATTTTTGTTCTTTACGTTGTTTTTCTCAGGTACAGTATTTGGTCACAGTGACAAAAGGCTGGTACAATTTCTATACATTAAACTGTAGAAAAACTGAGTCAGCCTTAACCCAACAGTACATATCTAAAGATTTTTATGCTTCTTAAACAATATCTTATGTTTAATATTTTTTCTTAATCATTCTAGATTCTGAAATTTTCAGGATAGGTTGGTATGAAACATTTCTTCTTCCTGACCTCACAGATTTTGAACACTGGAAAACTGAACATCTAAACTTCTAAACATAATCTAATATAAAATATTTCCTGCATTGAGTTGCAGCAAAAATACCCACAACAAAAATAATAGCAATAATCTTTAATTAGTTAATATATCTATGTTTTGCCTTATAATATCTATCTACTGTATGCATGGCTCCTCTTGGGACAAAAGAACATAAAGTTGGGCCGAATATGGAGAAAATATTTCTATAAAATCTGGAAAACTTAAAGCAAACATGGCCGTGAGGGCTCTGAGTATTGTGCCCACATTCTTTATATCACATGTGCCGTGTTTACCTCGGAGGACACAGGTCTAGCACAGCTCAGTAGAGAACCCAGCATTAATTCTATGCCCATCAGTCCTTCTCTGTCCTCATCTTTACAAGACCTTTGAATCCTGAGGTCTTTACATTTCCTACAGATTTAGGCGAACCCATCTCTTTAGTGTAAGACATACATTTAATAAAATATATATTTCTGTATAACCTGGCCATTGTAAAAATCCATTTTTTCATTGACCACATCTAGTTGATTTCATTTAGTTAGCAGTCCTTTGAGAACCAATGAAAGAAAACAAAGCTAGATTTTAAGGAATTATTCAGGCATTAAAAATTACACTAATGAAATCCTAAAACCTTTATGTCATTAATTGAAAAAAATTTTAATTTCATCATGTACAGGAAGAATGGAGTTCACTTGGAGCCAAGGATCATTACTCCCTTAAGCCTATCTCTTTAGCCAGTAACCTAACTGCATCTTTAGTCCCTAAAGAAAGCTGAAAACAATTCCTATTCATTAGAGAACATCACATGCGGATACTTTAAACAAAATGAATAACCTATTTTAAGAAAACTTGCCACTACCTGGATCGATATATCATACCAAGAATAATTGTGATGCATCGGTATGTTTTGGATTTTGCAGTTCAGATCATCAACTTATTTCATTGTCTTATTTCCCAGTCAGTTAAATTAATATATATTATTTACTTTCAGTATACAGAAACATAGATGTGAGTGCGATCTGGCTGGGACATCTGTCACCCTATTGATCCCCGGGATTGATTCGACTGATCGGGCTGGCTACCCGAGTGTCCCCTTCCTCTCTGACTTCTGCATGCGTCTCTGCTGCAGCGGCGTGCTTGGTTGAAAAAGACGACCATCCCCAGCAGAGGAGGACATGTTCCTCCGTCGAGGGATATGAGTAGCTGCTATCATCTCCAAACAAGCTCTGAATATACAGAAAGAAATTAGAATAGGAAGGTTCTATATGTAGCCATATAAATGGCTTTATTTCTCCTTGTTAGTTCAAAATCTCCTTGTTAGTATCCAAATCACTTTCAAACCCTAAAAAATGGGGTTACCGTGAAATACGGCAGATTAAACAGAAGTAGAATAAACTGATTATTTATCAGCTTCAAATGAATTAACTTTCAATCTAATTTGGAAATTAAAATTGAAATTATGTATGATCTTACACTGTTTGTTGTGTCCAGGCCTCCTGATTGGTCTGGCACAAAGAATTTTTTTTTTTTTTTGTACCGGGTATTGAATTTGGGTCCTTCCTCTTGCAAGGCAGGTCGCGAAACCACTGAGCTAAAACCCTGGCCCCGGGCACAAAGAATCTTTGCCTACCACAGTATTGCTCATTTCAAAACCTTGTTAATCATATTTTATGGACACAAGGTCTTGTCTGTGGATCAGACATAACATGCAGCTGGTGTGTGCAATTAAGTCTGCTTTGTCTCCTCACTAATCATGAACCCTCAACTAAGGCCTTCTGGAACATAAGCGAAATGAAGATAGGAAATTTGTTTTCAAATGTTGACTTTCAAATAGCTTATTATGAGGGCCATAAAGTCTTTAATTCCAGGAAGGTAAAAAGAAAGTTGATCAAAATTTGCACAAGAAAAAGTCATTTAAAAGCTATTTGTTAAAGTTATGGAAAAGAACCAGCTTTGGAAGTAAAAACCATGAAGGTTACTCTCACCTCATTCTTGATCAGAGGTTGACCTCAACACTTCACTATGTACTGAAGGACCACAGTCCAACCTTGTAATAGCCCTTGTCACCCTCATGCCTTGCCCACACTTTCTGCACTGAAATAGAATCCGTAAGTTGGGATCATTTATCTAATCAACATTTGTTTAAGACGTTCTCTATGTCAGGCCAAACTAAATGCTAGAGATAATAGACTGGATAATATATTTTGGGGTTATTATAATTTTTAATTATATAATTTTTGCTTTCAAGAAAATCACCTTCTAGTAAAAAAGACTTTATTATAAGGTTAATCTGAGACAGATAAGAAATTATAATACTACTCTATTCAAATTCATAAGAACAAAAGCCCGGTGTGGTGGTGCACTCCTGTAATCTCAGCACTTGGGAGGCTGAGGCAGGAGAATCACTGTGAGTTCGAGACCAGCCTGGGCTACACAGTGAGTTCTAGGTCAGTCTCAACTACATAGTGAGACCCTGTCTCAAATAACAACAAAACAAACAAACAAACAAACAAACAAATTCAGAAGAACAAAACCACAAAGTAGACATTTTTAAAATAAATCTGCACACATACAAAAATTTATAAATCTCAGAATAGTTGATTGAAAGAGAAGTTGGATAGTATAGGTTTGTTTGCTTGATTTTGCTAGTGACAAAAGCACAGAGAACCTGAATTATGTGCTGATGATTCACCTTTTGGTATTAGAAAGGAAATGTAGTTTCAAATAGAACTTGAAGCTGAAAATGCAAGCTACAAACAAAAGGAGCTACTTTTCTCCAGATCTTAGGGCTACATAATGTTTTATCTTTATTTCTCTCTGTTTTATCTTTAAATTCTATATGGTTATTATTGGCCTTTATATTTTACTGTGTGATTGGTATAAAAGGTAATTTTAACTTAGGAAATATACTATTTTCCATTTTCAGCAAAAGCAAACAAGTGAGTGATTTACTGTCCCACATCTTCAAATTTCCAACAGGGAATTTATGATTGGCCTTAAGACCTCTGCCTCCCCTAATCTTGACAGGGAGGTTAACTGGGTATGATTTGAAGGCAGTATAGTAAAGAAGGGATCTGCCTGCTGGGATGGGTTGAGGGATGGCTTGGCATCAGGAGTTTGGATCTTGGAAGAGATTGTAGCACAGATTACAAGAAAGATCCTTGTTGCTTTGATGTAAACCCTTTACAAAGTGCACAACATTGAACATATCATATGAGTCTAATAATCCCTTCTCCAAAAGAAACTGTTGGGCCAATCAGAAGTGACAAAGATGGAAAGAGAAAAATTCACCATGTAGTGAATTAATGTTCTAGCAAAGG
The DNA here is from genome assembly GCF_012274545.1 of Fukomys damarensis. Taxonomy (NCBI): domain Eukaryota; kingdom Metazoa; phylum Chordata; class Mammalia; order Rodentia; family Bathyergidae; genus Fukomys; species Fukomys damarensis. Next base: position 4,051,244 of record NW_022900948.1, on the reverse strand, counting down.
TGAATATAAAGGACAACCAGAGAGTTGCTGTAGGAAACACTCAGCAAAGATGCACACACTTCTGAGGATTTGCTCTTTATGTTTTATTTTGCTTCATTAACAAACTTATTGTGAGTTGTTCTACTAAAATTCCCTTACTTGAATGTTTTAAGAGTCTTCATTAAATTATAGGAAAATACACAAATAATAAATGGATAGCTTGAAAAAGTTTTATCAAAAGCACAGTCTCCATCATAATCAGCACCCTGGAGAGCTCCCTCCTGTTTGCTTGTAGTCAGTATTCTCGTCACTATCAGAAGAATATCCTATCTGACATAAGTGATGCTTGCTTTTGAGCTTTATTTAAATGGAATCATACAGGATGTCCTTTTTATGTCTGACTTTTTTCTTTCTCAATGTTATGTATATGAGTTTCTCATGTTTTGTATAGCAGTAGTTTGAGAAATTACTGCTCATTAAATTCCATTGAATGAAACTGCCACAATACATTAAGCCACTACACTGATGATGGACACTTGTATTGTTTGGAGTTGCATGCTAAATGTGGATATTAATATTCTCACACATGCTTCTTTTATTAAGTGCATGTATGGTTTTCTGTTAATTTTTGTCATTATGCTTAATATTTATTTGTATCTAATGGTGGCTTAAATTTATACTTCCTTACAACTGTTGATGTTAAGCACATGTTCACAAGTATATAAACAGTTTGGTTATTTTTGTTGAAATAGCAATCTGACTTTTTAAAACAAAATTGTCATTTTTTTATTTCTCCTTTCTGTGAACTTCATTATAATTAAGAATGTTTGTTTACTAAATAATATAATTTGGCAAGTAGAAACAAAAACAGGTGACTTTTTAAAAATATGGACTCTTCTAACAAAATCATTCATAATGTGTCAGCTAAGTGAATTAAGAACACCTCCATTTAATAAATATTAGCTTCGGAATATGGCAATCATATTCTACCTAGAAATAATATTCTACATAGGAAGATTTGATTCAAAGATTTTTTATTTCCTTTTTTTCTAGTAAATTAGTACTAAACAATAAGCCAACACAAAATAGTAGTTACTTATTTTGAAATATAATGGTTAAAATGTTACAAACACATTTTTTTCTGCTGCTCCTTCATTACTTATTCTTTAGATATTTCACAAGAAGCTTTGAAATCTCATAAACAGACAGAATAGATGCTAGACAACTGGTTTGGTTGTCTCCTTTGAATACCACGGCTTTGAAGGCAGACTGTGCTCTCTTTACCTCACCTCCCAATGAATGTCAGTCCCACATTAATAAAATATGAAGAACTCTATCTATGTATACATTTTGCCACACTAATTTGATCCCTGACTTTATTTTGCCATTTTCTGAGAAACTGGTATTAAATTTTTATAAAAAATAATCTGTATAGTAATACTAAAGAAACATATCACATATACATAGTATATCTAGTCTACAAATGTTTTATATGTATATATAAATATATTAAACTATATATATATCAATCTAGACATATAAATTAATGAAACAGATATCCAATAGCCATATTATTTATTTTATATATGTGTTTGTGTATGCATGTGTTATACAAACATACACATACAGGACAAATACATTTATTTTGTGATCTACCTTAGTTTTATTTCCTAGAGTAAAATAAATAACAAATAATATTACACTTTATGTTCTCATTGAATAATTCCATTCTAGTATGTTGAAATTATGTTATTTTACAGCCTGTCTTTGGCCGTATGTGTGCTTAACCATATATACTACACATTGCATATTAGCACTGGAGTTCAAGCTGTCCAATGTATTCTGCAAAGAATAGCATTTGTTTCCAAAGTTCTTGAACTATGAATAAAGATAAAGTTTCAATGTCAAAGTATGAGGAAAAAGACTGAGGAAAAGTGTTTTTATGCTAATGGCCATAGCAATGATTATAAAGCAGACTACACACAGAATGCACCAAAGAGGTGCTAAATAATATTTATGGAGCATATGGGTCTTGCTCTGCAGAAGCAAAAATGTTCTTTTCTTCAAATTCTGTTTGCCAAATTACTTTGGACATTAAGGAAAATGCTGAAGTTTCATTTGAACTGTGGATCAAAAACCCTGATGAGAAAAAGCGCTTGGATTTTTGTGCTGTCACTTTATTCACCATGACATTAAATAGAACTGTGACATGCTAGAATGATTCTGGATAAATTGTCTTTTACTGCTTGATATACGGATGCTGTAACGGGAAAAAATGATACAAGGAATAATAACAGTTTGTTTCAGAAAACTTTGAAGAGAGAAGTTTATGAAATACTTACTGGAGTCAATTCCGAAGGCTAAACAAATGCTCTTTTCAATGCAAATTTCCCGCTTCAAGGTTTATTACAATAATCAAATATACCAATGAATATTTGGGAATTATAAAATACTTATTAAAGTTTGAAAATTATAACCATCTCATTGGTCATCCTTATGCTTCAAAATAGTAAATCTTCATGGATTTCTTGTAAACCACTGGTGATTTTCATTTCATTTACTCTGTAATAGAAAATACTTGCCAACAATCAGGTGTGACACCAACTCTTTTACCTCTAACATTGCAATACATATTTTTTTTGCTTATTTTATGATGACAAACTTGAGATCCAGAAGTCAAGGGAGATTGTCCAAATTTACAATGAGTAGCAAACTAAGATCTAGGTCCGTGTGACCAAAAGTGCCTGTCCTATTCAATATACTATTGCTTTGTTAAAAAAGTAGATCAATCCCAATACAAACTACCAAGTGCTATAATAGAGATGTAGAAAACTCTTTGAAATGGAATCAGGAAGAAATAAAATCTATCCAATATATGTTCTGTTTATAGGACAAATTTATTTGGACAATTTTGAGATGACTTAAATCATTTCCTAAATATCCTTGGGTAGTTCTGAAAATATGCTTTATATTTTATAAGACAATGGACACTGTGAAACTGAAGTTTACTCTCTCCAGCTGAAGCTTTAAAGTCCTCATGAGTGTGAATGGCTTTTGTAGAGAGAGTCAGCTCCTCCAGCCTCAGTAGACCAGCTTCTGTTTAAATAAACCTCTTATCAACATGGGAGTTTGGGCAGTTGAGAATATCTAAAATTAGTTACTAAGCAGAGCTTTACATTTCCAATGTTGCAGAGTATACCCTCCTTATCCTATTCCTGCAAGCAAGACAGAATAATCCTTTTAACAGGAAATATATGACTATTTCCCCTTTTTGTGCACATGTTGGCTTATTGAGTTTAAAAACTCATACTGAATGACATATAAATCAAGATATTCCTTTTTCAAATCCATGACAGTGCTCCATTTAGTTTCAAGTTGATTGATTACAATTAACTACTACTTTTCAGAATTTAAATCCATACTTTTGTAGTTTAAAGTATTAGGATAAAACATACTTTTAGTTATTCTTTCCTTGGTAGTGTATATTAAAATAAGTAGTCAATATTTTTCCATAAATGATTTTGTTAATATACTCCAAATGAAGCATGATTCATGAGTTTATTTTTAGCCTTACATATTAAAATCATTTTATATCTCAATATATGCTTATATATATGTTTCTATACATGTATATGCTTTATAAAAATAGTTCTGCTGCTTCTTTGTTGCATCTTTTTAAAATCTTATTGAGTTTATTGATACTTTTTCAGTACACGGTACAGTTACATTTATCATTGGGATCTTGGACTCTTACATGACAGATCTTGGTTCTTATCTTTAACCCATACCCCTGCTCTCCCTTCAACCCTTCCACCCTCCCCTATTTACAAAGACTTTGTTTCCATTTTTTCCTCTTTTCATATTTTTTCTTGTACCTTATTTCCTTTCCCCTACCCTTCCCACTCCCCCTACACATTTAAACCTTTTCTTCCTATTTCACATTATCAGTTATACAATTTGGATCTTATTTACATTTTTAGTTTTTCACAACAGAGAAACTTCCATATTTGCAAATTTGTGTCTTATTTTGTTTAAGAGAATGGCCTTGATATGCATCCATTTTCCTACAAATGACTACTTCCTCATTTTTTATGGCTGAGTAGTATTCCACTTTAAAAATCACATCTTTATCCATTCTCCAACTGATAGTCAGTTGAGTTGTTTCCAACTTTTAGCTATTAAAAACTGTGGCACTATAAACATGGGTGAGCATATATCGCTGTGGTATGATTATTTTAATTCTTTTAGAAAGATATCCAGCAGAGGGATAGCTGGGTCAAATAGGACTTTTAATCCTAGTTCTTTGAGGTATCTCCATATTGATTTCCACAGTGGTTGCACCAGTCTGCACTCACACCAACAATGGAGAAGGGTTTCTTTCTCCACACAGTCCTGCCAACATTTGTTATAGGTTAATTTCTTGATAGCAGTCATTCTTTCTGGAGTGAGGTGGAATCTCAGTGTTGTTTTCATCTACAACTCTCAAATGATGAGTGATGTGGAACATTTTTTCATATATTTATTTGCTGCTTTTACTTCTTTGAGAAATATCTATTAATTTCAGATGCCCATTTTTTAAATTAGGTGTTTATATTTGTGGGGCCTGATGTTTTTGAGTTCTTTATATATTCTAGATAATAGTCCTTTGTCTGAGGAGCAGCTGGTAAATTCTTTTTCCCACATTGTAGGTTGTCTCTTAGCTCTGTTGATGGCTTCTTTTGCAGGGCAGAAGCTTTTTAATATGGATGAGATGTCAGTTGTTGATTCTTTGTGTTAGTTCCTATGATATGAAGGATTTCTTCATAAGGTCTTCTCCTATACCAATATCTTCAATAGTTCTAACTTATCTTCTAGAAAGTTTAATGTTTCTTTTTAAATATTTAGATCTTTAATCCACTTGGATTTTAGTTTAGTGCATGGTGAAAGATACGGGTGTAGTTTCAATCTTTGCAGGTTGAAACCCAGTTTTTCTAACAGCATTTATTAAAGAGGAGATCTATCCTCCCCTAAGGATTGTTAGCTCCTTTGTTAAAGATGAGGTAGCTGATTACATCTGGAGTTGTTTCTGTATCTTCCAAACTATTCCACTGATCCTCAGGTCTGTTTCTTTGCCAGTACCATGCTATTTTTTATCACAGTGGCTTTGTAGTACTGTTTCAAGTTGGGGATTGTGATACCCCCTGTCATGTTTGTGTTGCCTAGAATTACTTTTGCTATTCTAGGCCCTTCTGGTTCCAAATGAATTTTTGGATTATTTTCTCAAGTTCTGTGAGAGATACTATTGGAATTTCAATTGGGATTGCATTGAATCTGTATAGCAGTTTTGGTAGTATGGCCATTTTCACTATGTTGATTCTTCCTACCCAGGAGCAGGGGATATCTTTCCATTTTCTTATATCTTCTACAACCCCTTTTTACTGAGTGCTGTAGTTTTCAGTGTAGAAGTCCTTTGCTTCCTTTGTTAGATTGATTCTTAGATACTTCATTTCTTTGGATGCTATTGTGAAAGGAATTGTTTCCTAATTTCTCTCTCAGTGTACAAGAAGGTTATTGATTTTGGAGTGTTGACCTTGTATCCAGCTATTTTGCTGAAAGTGTCAAGTAAGTATAGAAGTCTAGTGGCAGAGATTGTGGGTCTTCTATGTAGCTTATCATATCATCAGCAAATAATGACACTTTAACTTCTTCTTTCCTATCTTTACTGCTTTAATTTATTTCTCATGTCTAGTTGCTGTGGCGAATGTTTCCAGAACTATATTGAACAGGAATGGTGATAGTGGGTATCCTTGTCTTTTTCCTGATTTTCATGTGGTTTTCAGTTTTTGGCCATTTAATATGATGTTGGCTTTTGGTTTTTCATAGATAGGCCTTTATAAAGTTGAGATAAAAATCATCTATTTGAATTTTCTGCAGGGTTTTTGTCATGAATGGATATTGAATTTTATCAAATGCTTTTTCTGCATCTATCGAGAGGATCACATGGTTTTTGTGCTTGACTCTGTTGATATAGTGCATTACATTTATTGATTTATCCATGTTGAGCCATCCTTACATCCCAGGGATAAACCCGACTTGGTCAGGGTGTTTGATCTTCTTGATGATCCTCTGTATTCTGTTTTCCAGTATCTTATTGAGGATTTTTGCATCTATGTTCATTAAGGAACCTGGCCTTCAGTTCTGTTTTTTAGTTGGGTCTTTACCTGGTTTTGGAATCAAAGCAACACTTGCTTTCAGGAATGAATTTGGAAGCATTGCTTCCCATTCAATTTAATTGAAAATTTTAAAGAGTATTAGCCATAGTTCTTCTTGAATTGTCTTCTAGAATTCAGCAGTGAAGACATCAGGACCTGGACTTTTCTTTGTTGGTAAACTTTTTTCAATTTTACTGATTGTAATTGGGGTGTTTATAATTTTTTTATCTTATTTGTTCACTCTTGGTAATCCATAAGTGTCAAGCAATCTGTCCATTTCTTCTGTTTTTCATTCTATTAGAATACAGGTTCTCAAAGTAGGTATTGGTGATACTTTGGATTTCTGCTGGATCTGTTGTGATTTCATCTTTTTTTTTTCATTCTAGTTGCATGGGTTTGAGACTTTTCTTTCCTTTTTTTGACAAGGTTGGGTGTTTATCAATTCTATTTATTCTTTTAAAAAACCAACTCTTTGATTCATTGATTTTTTTGTATCATTCTCTTAGTTTCCATTGCACTGATTTCTCCTTTGACCTCTATAATTTACTCCCTTGTAAAAGCTTTGGGTTTTTCTTGCATGAGCTTTGGGTTTTTCTTGCTCTTCTTTTTCTAGAAGCCTAAGATTTCATCATTAGGTTGTTTATTTGAGCTCACTCTCTTTTCCTAGTGTGGGCATTTACTACTATGAATTTTCCACTTAGAACTACTTTCATTGTGTTTCATAGATTATTTTATTTTTGTAAAAGCTATCTAATTTCTTCTTTACTTTCATGTGTCACACATTGATTGTTTAGGAGAGTGTTGTTCAATTTCCATGTATTTGTGGAATTCTTATGGTTTCTTATGCTATTGATCTCCAGCATAATTGCTCTATGGTCTGATAATATACATGGGATAACTTTAATTCCTTTGTGTTTATTTAGATGTTTTCTATGAGCTAGTATGTGGTCTAATTTGTGGAATGATCCATGTATAGCCAAAAAGAATGTATATTCTGATTTTGGGGGACGGAACATCCTGTAGACATCTATTAAGTCCATTTGTTCAAAAGCTTGGTTCAGTGCTAGTACTTTGTTGATTTGTCTAGATGATTTGTCTATTTGCAATAGTTGGGTATTTAGGTACCCCACTACTATTGTATTAGTGATCATTTGCTTTTTCATGTCCCTTAATGTTTGTTTTATACAGTTGGGGCATTAATATTCAATGTATAGATTTATCATTGTCATATCTTCCTCTTGGATTGTTCCCTTTACAAGGATATAGTGGTCTTCTTTGTCTCTCTTAATCAGTTTTGGTTTGATATTTACTTTGTCTGAGAATAAAATAGCTACCCCTGCTTTTTTCTGGGCTCCTTTCACATGGAGAACTGTTTTCCATCCTTTCACTTTCAGTCTATGAGTTTCTTTTTGAACTATGTGCATTTCTTTTATACAACATATTGTTGGATTTTGCTTCTTAATCCATTCTACCAGTCTATTTCTTTTGATTCCTGAATTGATGCCATTGACATTGATGCTTATAAATGATATGTATTAATTTATCATTGTCATGTTATTGTCCTGTTCTTCACTCTTTTTAATTTTTTCCCCCTCTACCTTTAGATTCTTTCCTTGCCTAGTTGAGTTCTTCTTTTGGGCCTCATGGTGTTGTGACCTAAATTGTCTTTTTCTAGGATATTTTTTATACTTGCTTAGACTGCTGGTTTGATATTCATGAAGTTTCTCAGGTGTTCTTTGTTATGGAAGTGTCTTATTTCTCCATCCATTTTAAAAGAGAGTTTTGCAGGATACATCACTCTAGGTTGGAGGTTGTTTTCTTTTAGGGCTTGAAATATCTCATTCCAGGCTCTCCTTGACCTAAGGATTTGTGTTGAAAAGTCTGCTGGGATTCTGATGGGCTTTCCTTTGCATGTGATTTGTTTCTTTTCTCTTACTGCTTGTAGTATTTTGTTCTTCTGTTGGATTTCCAGGATCTTGATTATTATATGTCTAGGTGTAGATTTTTTTGATCATGGCTAACTGGAGTCCTATATACTTCAATTATCTGTGTGTGAAATTCTTCACCTCTGTTTGGTAAATTTTCTGTCATTAATTCTGTGAACATTTGTTTTTATGTCATTTGTACTCTCTCCTGATACTTCATGGATTTCTTTCAGTCTTATGTTATTCTTCTTTTCATCATGTACGAGTTGTTGGATCGATTTCTCATGGTCCCTTACTGTTTTTAAGAGACCTCTCTTTTCATGATTACTGACTGCAATCCTATCTTCTATATCTGAGATTCTATCTTCACATTCTTTTATCATGCTGCAAAAACTTTCAATAGAGTTTTTAATCTCCTGGATATGTTTGAATTGTTTTATGGATTCCATTTCTTTCCTCTGTTGGGTGTTCATTGTTTTCATTTCTTTCTCATGCTGGGCCTTCATGGCTTCAATCATGGTCCTGAGCTCATCTATTTTTGTTATCAGTTTCTTTTCTAGAGTCTTGAATCATGACTTTCATTTTGCTCACCATCTCTATGGTTATCTGGGGAATTATTTCTGTTTTAAATTTTTCTAGAGCCTGATGGATCTGTTTTTTTTACTTCCTCTGCTATGAGTTCAGGGTGTCCTGGTGGTTGATTGTCAGATTTTCCCACTTTATTTCCCCTAAAATTTGCTGTTGGTGAACTGGAAGTCCATATTTGTGCCTAGTTTAAGTGTTTCCTCATTTTTATTTTTGTTGTTGGTCTGCCCTTGGTTTAATTCCTGGATTAGTACTTTGATCTTCCTGATATGTAAGTGCACAGCCAGTTAATCATTGTGGTAAAACTTTCAAGTTGAACCAAAGCAATGTGTTTCATGTAGATCAAGAGGACATTCATGTAGAATATAATGGAGGGAGTATGTCTTTTCAACTCTGGAATAAGAAAAGCAGTCCAATTTTCTCAATACTTGAGGAGATATTCACTGTCTGTAGACAATGACAGCAGAACATTTTATCCCAAGTCTAACTAGAAGGCAAGACATTCTTTCTCTAGCCGAAGAGTCATACTTTTGCTTTTTCATACTAGAACTACACAGAAGACCAAGAACAAAATCTAAAAAGGATGCAGCTGAAAATTACTCCAGTAACTTATAAACTTCTCCCCTGGAATGTTCTGGCTTATGTAAGTTTACAAAGATTATTTTTTAATCCTCCCCTTGATAGTATTTCTAGAATGCCTTCTACACAGTAATAGTATGATTTTTTAGTTTATTTCCTGAGTTTCAAAAATATAAAAACTAAAGAAGTGAAAGGGAATGAATAATGATTGCAACTGAAAATAGGAAATCATAGTTATAAAATTTAATCGTGTAAGTTAATGTTATGTAAAGGTGATAACAGATTAAAAGAGAGAAAAAGAAAGGTAATTAAGACTTAATTAGCATTTGTGTGTACTCTGAACTGCAGAAAATTCTCAGGACATGCACTATTAATTTTCAGTGAATTTATTGAAGTTGTAATTTTCTTCACTTTAGAGAGTAGTAAACTGATGTTCTAAGGATAGGCTACTAAAGTTCACAAAATAAATCAGAAAAATAATACTATCTTTTGCAGTCTGGAGCCCAAAACATTTTGAAATCTTAGAATCTACCATTTGAGGAGATCATTTCTAGATATAACCAACTATATTATAAAGATATATTCAAAATTACACCTTTAATCACATTCTAATGCATATAAAACAAGGCACATTATCTTGTCAATTCCAAAACTGACTTAACTGTGGGTTTAGTAGAAACGTAATAACATAAAACTTTAGCAGAATCCAAATTAAATATTGAAATTGTTCTTTTACATTGGCAATGACATGTAGAAAAATATACAGTATTTTTATTGTAGTATATCAGTTGAGGTTTAGGAGGTGTTTCTCAGCTTGTCCTTTAGTCATTTAACAGATGAGATCAAGTATTATCCTTAACATCTTAAGGCATAGCTACATCCTTTGATCCTATAATTACATGTTCTCAATTTTTAAGAAAATAATTGATATATTTCCGTTTGTTGTTTCTTACCATTTCTTGCACATTTCCAGTTCTGTTTAGAAAATACTTTCCTATGCCAATGATTTCAAGTGTTTTACTTGTTTAACTTTTAATATGTCCAATGTTTCTGTTTTAATGTTTGGATCTTTGATCCATTTTGATCTAAGTTTAGTACATGGTGAGAGATATGGATTCAGTTGAAATCTTTTGAAAACAAACATCTAGTTTTCCTGGCACTAGTTGTTGAATAGATTATTCGTCCATCAATGTATGCTTTCTGTCTGTGAAAGAACAAATGGCTAAATATGTGTGGGGATTTTTCTGTATCCTCTGTTTTATTGCATCAATCTATATATTTATATTTGTTCTAGTACTATGCAATTTTTATTATGGGTGCTTTGTAGTATAACTTAAAGTCAAGTAATGTGATACCTTCTGCTTTATTCTTGTTGCCCAAGATTACAATAGCTATTCTGGAATCCTTCTTTGCCTGGAAAAATATAGTATTGCATGAAATAAATCAGACACACAAACTTAAATACCATATACTATCACTTATTTAAGACAGTGTACAAACAAAGAGCACAATAACGGATGGAAGGAGATTAGGGGATAGAACTTTTGAATATGGGAAGGGTTCCACAGAAAGTGGGTGAAAGGAGAAAGTAGAATGAAAATGTGGCATCATCAGGAATCTAACAACCAAACAGAATGTAAACACATGTCATAAACTTAAGATTAATAAATATCAACAAGAACAAAATGGGGAAGGAGGATTTAGAGAAGGATGAAGAGAAGTGAGGAGAAGGGAGAAGGGGATTTTTAAAAAATCAAATGTTTTATGTACATGTGCCCATATCCCAAAATAATTGTAAACTGTATGTACTGCAAACACGTACTAATTTTAAAAAAGAAAATAATTTAATTTCATCTTTTCTTCCCTACTGTTATTTTGATTCTTTTATTTTCCTACCAACTGACAAGTTTGGTTCCTTAATTTTCTTTTCTTCTAACACTGGGAGATTTTGTATCATTATATTACAAGAGAAAGCAAAATATTGAATGTCTCTCAACCATAGGCACACATTATCAGAAAAGCTTTGAAAAGGACTAGCGCAAGGGATCCAAATCCAGAGACTGGCTTAACTCATTTGAGATGCAACCAGGCTGGGTAAAACCCTGGTTGTAGAAGAAAAAGTGTAAAATTTATGGATAGAAATATTTTTTCTGTGACTTTAAACAAGTACTTAAAACCTTTAAATTTCTTATACCTTTGTTCATTTAATCAGTAAATATTATTAAATGTTTACTGTAGGTACAGCATTGTACTTAGTAGAGGCAATGCACAGCAATAATACATTATTGATGCTTTTTAATGTCAAGATAGTACAAGTGAAATACTGACAAAATTGGAATGCATTATACATTTAGATAAATGGATATAAATGTATAATTATCTAAATTTGTATTGCAAAAATAGATAGTAGAAAATGAATCATGGTTTTATGACACTCAACAAAAATAAATCTGGCTTAATTTAGGTTATATAGGGGAAAAAATTTCATTTAGGCCCAGAAATAAAATGGCATTCTAACTAGAAAAGACAAGCTTCTGCCACTGAAAATAGATATTTACAAGAAATAAAGTACCCTCTTGTATTACTCACTGGGACTAACCATTGTACTGTCACTGTGACAAAATACCTGGCACTTGAAAAGTAAAAGTGAAGTTTATTTTGGTTCAGAATTTTAGACAGTTCAAGTAAAAATGGCAGGGTGGAAGACAATGGATAAGCAAAGCTGCTTAAACCATGTTAATCTGAAAACAAGGGATCGGGGAGGAGGCTTGGACAAGAATACAGGGGCTCAGATTGTGCCCTTTTTGGCTCACTGGGTCCAAGCAGGCTTCACCTATTAATAGAACTTTTAGTTTTAAACTCATTGATGGGCTAATTCATTGATAAATATAGTTTCCCTGCCCCCATGATTTAATCCAAAATCCTCACCTCTGAATACATGAGAATTTTAGAGAACATTTTAGATATAAGCCATAAAACCTCTCATCCTCTTCATGAAAATAGATACCTTTAATTTACTTCAAATTTTTGGTAGTGCTAGTTTTGAAGAATAATGATAAAATATCAAAGCTTTTGAAGTGAAGAGGGTTGGAGCTGTCATCTTGAGCCTTCCTCAGAGGAAACTTCCAAATGCAAATCTAAGAGCAGAAATTGTGCCAAGTTGCGGTGGGAACAGAACAACAGATATCACCTTATTTGTTGACTGTCAGCCTTCAGGGGAGATGAGATGGGGAAAATAACTCTTCTGGAAAATTGATATCCTTTGTGCTAGGTAAATTTTTCATGACATCCAGAAAAATGGAACATCAATTGGTAGATTTTGTGGTCTGACAGGGAAAAAACAAGGTTTGAAAACAAAAACAGTTCAAACAAATGCATTACACTTTAAAGTATACATATATCCTATTTAAAAAACATTTTCTGATTTAGTAATTCTAGAATGGACCATACATTTCTAATGAATTATCAGTTCATGCAAATATTGCTTCTCAGTGAACCATGGTTGAGTAACAAAAATCTATTCTTTGAATACACTTCCTCATTTTGGTTTCCACATAGTGTTGATAAAAATATTACAACTATTAACTACAAGAATAAATTAGTGGCTAGTTTTCTTTCAAATGCCTGCCCTGAAAAATCTTTCAAATAATAATATTCTCATCTACTTTACCTAAGATAGAATGCTTACACTTTCCTCTTATACACGCTTTTCACCTTGATCATTTCAGTGTTTTTTTCAATGCTAGTACAGTATCTTTGATATTCCTATTTTCAGATTTCCTGACATACTTTATGCCTATCATTTTAGTTCATGTCTACAGCATCGATTGAATGTATTCACCATAGCACTGATCACTAGTTATTCAATGCACTCTGAAGATTGCATTGATTAATGTGTCTAATGATTAAATTACTTAGTCAGAAATCAATATTGCATTTTAATATGCCACACAAATACTGCTTATTCCTCAACTCTGGAGAGACTAAATGAATTATATTTCTTTATCTGAAATGGTGCCACCACAAATGGTTAATTTACAGTATGGTTTTTTTTATGTTAAGACCATGGAGTAGTTATTCTCCCTTAGTAGTAAACTATTCTTAATTACAGAAGTAGTACTTTTGGGACATGTTGTACTCTTTATTTTAATCTACAAATTTAAATTAAGAAGGTAAAAAATTGTAGTATATTGGTATAGGTGTAATAATTGAATATTAGGACCAAATATAGTATAGTACTTTAGAAGTATTTAGCTGGGCCCATAGCTTGTAGCTCAGAAATAAAGGCAATAGAAAATAGAAAAATGTCTATGACTACATTAGCATGTTAATTAGATCTGATGTGACCAACAATTCCTAAACTTACATTTCTGGGAATAACAGATTCAGAAACCGAGTTTCTGGTTACACATTTGTATAAAGTCATTGTACTTTGGGGGTCTTGTTTCTCAGATTTGAAAATTAAAGTATAATTTATGTAATCCATAATTCAGATTGAAATTCACAGATCTAAGAATAGTAATTCTAAAATACACATGATGCATTTCGTTAACTCAACTTTACCACTATACAAATGTCTTACAGCTTGAATAATTTTGAGAATAACAGAATGCTCACATGAGGTAGTAAGATAAAGGAATGATTATTCCTGATCATTGGATTCATTTTCAATTTCATAATTAGAGGCTTATTTGAAAAGGATACTGGATTTTCATATCAATATAATGAATAGCACATCTCACCAGAGATAATTGGTAGAAAATTTTACATGACAAGCAAAAATAAAAAGCTATTTTAAATATTTAAAATCAGATTAATAAAATATAGATATACTTTGTTTCTATAATTTAACCATTTAAAATGTTAAATAAAACGTTTTAAGCCATATGATAGCCATACTAATCATGATAATACAGCATCTAAGATTACATTTGGCTTTATAGCACACTATGGTTAGGTCTACATATAGATTGTGCATGCTTGCACGCGTGTGTGTGTGTGTGTGTGTGTATGAGCATGCACACATCAGACACATAGGTTAGAGAGATTCTAATTTTTGTTTGGTTGCAAAATCTGTTTTGTACTAAATGAAAGCATTGAAGAATTTATCTAGGTCATAAGTATGATATTTATATTCCTGATGGGGATAAAAGGAATATCATTTCCTCTCTATTTTCTTAACAGGTGAAAATTTTTAAGTGATTTCGTTTTCAGTGAGGTGTAGAGGTTTAAGAAAATGAGTATTACCCAATTTAAATCTCAAAACATGAAAACTGCACAAATGAGAAACATAGACATGTTTTGCCTCCTTTGGTTTGCCTGTTCAGCCTACCCTTGGGAACAGTCAGTCTTCCGAGAGGCATGTAAACATCATGGTGCCTTGTTATTATCCCAAAAGAAATCGGACTCTATTAAATAAGGTGCATTCTCAAACATTTTTTATTATCCCAAAGTTTATGTTTATGTTTCATACATTTGTCTGCTTCGCTGTAAAAGAATTACCTTGAGTGTTCCACGAGCATCGAGAGAGACTGGAGTGTGTGCACAGCTGAACATGAAGAATAACCCACAAGGGATATATCAGTGGCAAGAACTGCAACGCGAAGCAGAAAGGCCATTGGGCTCTAAGGGCTTGCAAGAAAGCTTAGGAAGCTGACTGTATTGCTGCATATAAGGTGCCCGCGCATCTTTTATCCAAAACTAAGTAACTGAGATCATTTCAGAGTTATTTCAAAAGGGAGATCTCTGATTTATGGAGAACTGCTTACCTGTTAAGATTCATTAAAGAATCTCCACACTTCACACAGCATCCTTACAAAGAGCAACTATGTCCTATCTAATCCCTCTAGAGAAAACAGTTCAAGTTGGATCAGTTGGGGAATAGTGATAAAAGCATTCGGCTAACAGACAGGAAAAGGAAATCCCGCTACTGTCTGATAGTATCATCTGTTAGATAAAAGCTCCAGTCTAAGCAGAAACTAGTAGTCTGTCCTTGCACATTTACAAAGTGGAAACAATTTACAAAACCTTACAACTTGTAGAGATGAAAGCTATGCGAATGCCCGGAAAGCTTTGTTGTCATCATTGTCTTATTATTGTCTTTGCATTGCTGTGACATGAGGGATTCTAATCATCAGGGGAGGTGACCTAAACAGGAGGAGAGCCCTTAGCTTGCTAGAGTGCAGTACATACCAGCTGTCAAATCATGGTTCGTGTAGAGAAACACATTATTGATATGGAAGCTGCTTGCTGTTCAATAATTGTGCTGTTCTTTCCAGGTTAGTCACCATTCTCTCATCTCAGTTTTCAAAACATACTTAGTTAGAGGATGTTATTTATTGAAAAGGCTTGAAGAACCTGGATGAAGGCTGTATGGTATATTTTTTGCACACTGATTTGAAAGAGATTGTCATTTTAATCGACAGATCTTTAGTGATGACATTCTCATGGAATTCTAAGTGCAAAGAAAGCCACACATCATAAATTATATGTTCTTTCCACTGTCTTCTATTTGACAATTGGAATGCATATGTTTTATATGCATTTCAACTGACTACTGATATCTTAAATTTTATTATTACAATTACTATGTTTGGCAGAGTGGTTACAAATAATAAAATTATTGTGGAGAGTTAAGTAAAATGAATGAAAAAGTTGCCTAGAATATCATGATATAGTAGAAGTCATTACTCATATCTTTATGAGATTTTTTTACTTCAAATTTTTCCATGCAAATCTTCAGGATAATTAGCATCAGATCATAAACAATATTGCATTTTATGCTACTACACTTAAGAATAAACTAAACATTTATTAGACAAAATATCAAAATCTAATTATAAAAATAATACTATGATTTATTAAGTTCTATTATATATAAAAACAATGGACACATAAACTATTATCTAAGATTGTTGTATCATATAATCAATTAATTAACATATAGCAGGTTCTATAAATTAAGAATTACAAAACTGACTAGAAAGATCGGCTGAATTGGACTAGAATAAAGTAATTAAGGATACTTATAATGAAAAGTTATTTCACATTGTCATTTGTAAAAATATGGAACTCTGAAATCATATTCCATGTTTGGGTGAAGGTATAGTACAGTAATATATCTTAAGCATACCCATCAGAAGTGCACATTATTTTTAGTACTCAAAAAAATTGGGAGTATCTAGCAAAATAAAATAGGGACACATTCTAAGAATCAACGTGTCCATCTCCAGGTAGGTAAAAATTTTGAGTCACATAAAGAGAAACATCAGTATCATCATAGTAATCAATTAAAAGCAGCAATAATTTTTGAACAGAAACAATAATTAAATTGTGGTATATTCACATACCAGAGTATTTCAGTACAAGGACATCGATTCATTAAACTCATTAGTATCAATAAGAATAAATCACATAAATATACTTTAATATCGAGAGAGAAGTGAATATATACAGTATCGAGACATTTAGTGAAAGATGTAAACACCAAACACTGTACAATACAGCTTTATATTATCTACCTATCTACTTACTCACCTGTCTGCACAAGTGCATATGTGCTTGTAATAGGTACACATGTATGCCACTGGCATAGTGTATATATATAGGCACTGTTTATCTCATGTATCATATATAGTCACATCTATATGTAGTATATATTTACATATATATTGACATATAAATACATATATATTGACATGATAAATACTCAACCATAATTTATATCGAAGAAACTGTGATGTGTTCACACAAAGACTTTAACTGTACTTACCAAGTTTTATTTTGTGAGACAG
>NW_022900948.1:4014236-4034091 GCF_012274545.1 Fukomys damarensis | reverse complement strand
ATAGTTCCTTGTAACACTATTATTTAATTCTATTCTAATCCCTATTTTAAGGTTGAAAGTTTTGAGGCAATGAGAAGGTAGGTCTCTTTTTAGTACTGTATGTGCAGAGTGATGACTCCAGCCAGGTGATCCAGTACTAAGTTCATGCTTACTGCAGAAACCACCTCTGTGTCCAGTGCTTAACAGCATGACCTATGCAAATATCCTCCTGAGATCACTCCTGCCTTTCACATATCTGAATGTAAACTCTTAGTAAAGGAGTTAGGGGCACTAATATATAAGCCTGAATCATCCAATTTGAAGGACCCCAAATGTTTGTCCACATCTATGAAAACAATAATGTGCTAAAAAGGTAAAGGTATGGGATAGAGATGACTGGGAGTTTTTTGCCTGGTTTGAAAACATAAGATTATGGTAAATTACACAGGTTAATGATTCTGCACAAAGTGTGATAATTTTAATGTCTGGCCTGTTTTAATTCAGAATAATTTTAGAATTAAAACGGAGTTAAATATTGCCTTTTGTGACTCCCAAAATGAAGCCATTTATGGGCCAGGTTTGAAATCTATTAAATATTCTTTCATTTGGTTCAGAGTAAGAAGTTTCACCCAACGGAGTTGCTTTACTAAGTAGCAAGAGAAAGACTGCGTTGGGCTACACGAGGCAATGCCTTAAGCTCTTTCACACTTCCCCTCCCACTCCCTGCTCACTGATAGCCCCAGGGATCTGGGGAGCATTTATAAGGAGTCATGAGCCCCAGAACATGGACAGCACAACATGATACTTTTCCTTTGGGCAGACAGAGAAAAAGAGGTGGTAGGGGAAGCATTCCCTCCTCCACTGTGAGCACTGTAGACAATGAGGAAGAAAACAGCAGCGTCACCAGGATTAAGCCACTTTTCTCCCTGCCATTTGTTTAAACTACATCTATTAAGAATCATCAAATTACATCACCACTGCTGTAGCACACATTTTGCTTAAATGTTTACTGACTTGCTTATTACAATTTCTGTGTTTGGCTTTCAAAGCTGTACTGCTTGACAGGAACCTTTACTTTCACATAAACGTGATTCTGTATGAAGTTTTCACTGCACTGTATAATGTCAATTAAGTGTTCAGGAAAATTAAAGCATTTGTGAGATTTGCATAAGAAGGGAATGCATGTGCCTGCATACAAATTCTCTTTCTTAAGAAACATTTTCTTGGTTGAAAAAAATGTGTTTTTCTGATTTATTCTAAATATTAGAATTAATTCCTTGCAATCGCTAGCATGATCTTTCATTTAAAACATTATTAATGATTTTTAATGCTGAAATTGATTTCATTGTTTCTCCATTAAAATTTGAGTTAAATCAAAATCCTACATACCATATTTAAAGTTTATGACTATTCAACCAAATGAATTATTAGCAGTATTTTAATTGCTTGCATAATTTATAATAAAAAAGTTTAAAATATTTCTACACATCACTTCAATACTTTCAAACTTCCTGCTATTCTTCTGAAATGACCATTGTGTGAAGATGTTATTGTTGAATATGGGGCTAAATTAAGTAGAACATACATATCAAAATTAGGAACAGGCTTGAAATTGTTATCATTAGAATCTGAAATTACTATGAATTATTGAAAGAAGCTAGCTGTTTACATGAAGTTATTCCCCTAAGAGATTGACTTTTTCCTATTGAGACCAGAGTGCTAAGATATAGGCTTTTTTTCCTAGGGAGACCAGAGTGCCTTCCAGAACTTGTTACACATCTAAGGCAAGATCAAAACTTTTCTACTCTTGTTCCTATCCTGTTAGGTATATTCTAGCAGCCTGAGATACTCTACAAAGGGTTCTGCATGCCAGGATACAGAATCCACAGATTCATTAAAGAAAAGAGAACTGGGGGAGGGAGAGAGGGGGAGAGAGAGACAGAGAGAGAGAGCATGCTTTTCAGAATATGAAGGCATAGCTGGACATTTAGCTCAGTGGTTCCACTGTTCCATTGCCTGCCTCCCAAGAGCAAGGTCCTGAGTTCAATCCCTGGTATCAAAAAAAAAAAGAAGTTCATGACAGAATATGAAGGCATAGGCTGACCCTAAAAAGTTGGTGATTGATACAAATATCCATTCCACTTGGTAGATGTAACTCAGTAGCCAATGTAGATCAGAAGCACTACCACGACTGTGATGCTTCTGTAAATATTCATTTTTGCTAATTTTTAGAAATTACTCCCTTTTAGGAAGGAAATATTGTTAAAAGTCAATTCAAGCATTCTGGTCTACAGGAGTAGGGATACTACCTAATTAATAAGCAACCCTGATTTTGGAATTTGGGGTTTTGGTTAGTGAGGATTAGGATAGAAATACTGACTGCTACGAAGGTACCAGTGGAGTTTGTCAACCAGAAAATGTGTATGCGACTCTGCTTCTGTGATTCTCAGAGGGGATCCATACTAACTTGTAGTATTCTGTATCCTCTCTTTACCTTCTAACTGCAGGGACTGTTTTTTTAAGCCAAAAAATAGTTCATTGGGATAATCAATGTAGTCATATAGCAGATAGCCAGAAGTGAATGTTTCCTATTATCAGTTAATAGGCAATAGTTATTATATAAATCCAAATTGATCAGAAAACTTCCAATGTGGCATGATACCACAGAGACAAGATTTATATCTTGTGTTAAAGTACAAAAAAATTCTAAATGTACCTCTCATCATCTCATATAATAAAAGACTCATAAATGCAACATCTCTCTTGAACTCATGCTTCTCTTGAGTGTCTGGTTGTGCATGTGTTTATCTGAACTTTTGTTCTTTTGTGTGGTACTGAATCTTGATATTCACAAGTATCAATTTGTACCCTTGGAGATTTGTAATAATTCTGTTAAGGACTCTCCTTTGTTTAGCCTAACCCTCTAGAGGCATTTGAGAAGCAAAGTTCCGTGACTAGAAGCTGCTATGCTTTAATTTGTATCAATGCATGATATCAAAGATCATGGAAGCAATGTTTTCCTCCAATTAAAGTTGCTAGAAACTAATGAAAACTGCCCAGAGAATATCCCTTTGTAAATTAAAGATACCCAACAAGGCTTGTCACTTGACTTGTTTTCACTTGGCTTTGTGTGGGACTGATAATATTGGTTAGCAATAACAGTGGGGTGTTTACATCTGTGAAGAGCAAACCACAGAGGACAGAGAGATTAGCTAGAATTCAGTTAAGCTGCTACCAAAGTTTCACTGTTTATTCCAATCATCTTCAAACTCATTAGGTCTACAAAATTGAGTTGCAAATCTCTGGAGCACATGCTTTATTAAGAGATGGCTAGAGCTTCCTCTTTTCCAGTTGGGCAGAAGCCCTGCAAAGGCTCTATATTTTCCCCCAGGAGGACGTTGGCACATCTGTCAACAGTCCAAGCCAGAATCAAGAAGTGCTTCTGAGTGTGAAAGAATGTAGTTTTTAAACTATTGTTTTTTACTCATTATCTTAAACATTTTCTAATATTTTAATCTGGTTATCTAATAATTTCAGCCATTTCTCATTAGAAGAAGTCTTTAAGTAGAGAAGGGAAAGGAATGAATATGAGAAAAGAAAAAAAAACAAAGTCTTTGTACATAGGAAGGGGTAGAGGGGTTGAGGGAGCTCAGGGCGATCGTGAAAAAATAAGAACCAAGATATATCATGAAAAGGTACAGATTTTCAATGATGCATGTCATCATATTGTATACCTAAAATGTACCGATAAACACAAAAAATAAAAAAAAATTAAACCACCTAGCCAGATCCCCTTGTGTACACATATACCAAAGGTCTCCCAGTGTCTGACATTTTCTATTTTATCCCTTTGTTTAACTCCAATGAGCCAATCTTTGGAAAGTTCTTTGAAATAGAATAACCACTAGGAAGAGGTTTGTGGATGATTTTGGTTTTCTCTTAGTTTTGGTTTGTTTTTTCTCCCATATTTTGACTTTAGGTGGGTTAGGACTATCAAAAAGACCCAGAAAATAGTGGCTTCCTCTACCTTGGCTTCCAGAAGGTTAAGACAGATGGAGAAGTCCAGAAAACACTAGATTGAGAGTCCCTGAAGCAGCTAGGCTTAGAGCCATGGAGTCCATGCCCAAGGCAGGTCAGATGCCAGGATTTCAAAGGTCGAGTAAAGATCAGCCAAAAACAAATTCCAGTAGAAGCCAGGTCAGGTGTCAGCAGATTTCTCACAGGGAGAACTGGGACTGCTTTGTTCTACTATGCATCTGTGTCACACTTATTCATGTTAAAGGAGAAAAAGGCCAAAGAGCTGGTTGCACAATATAACTCATATATAAGGAGAAATATAAGGGCATTTATATAACTTCATTTCATCACAGTTGGGAGATAACCAATACTTAGACAAAATTATTCCAAAAATTATGAAAAATTATCTTGAAGATAATAATAGTTTATGAAAGAGTAATTATAGGCTAAACCATCTACATAGTGTTTTATCTATGGGCATTATGATTTCCCTGATGATACTCATGCAGATTAAGAAGGTTTTTGTTATTGTTGTTTTTAGGGAATTTTATTTTAAAAATGAATTGCAATTTGAAAGAAAAACATATTTCAATAAAAATGTAACCTTATGGAATTTGCTATGAATGTTTTAATGTACATTACCCCTAGCTCAATATCATAGAGGCATGGTTATTTTCAACTATGAATATTACCAGTTGAGTCAAGCAATGGCATAAACAAACCATAGAAAGAAAGGACATGACGAAAGAGTAAACAAGACAGTAGAATCAACCAGAATGAGAATGATATGCGGAGAACCCAATTGGGAAATGTCTGTCTGCAAATAATATAAACTTTCTGCATCTCAGGTTGTCTCATCTCACTGAAACCATCCCCATAGCTCTAAATTGTTTGGAAGTATTTCTCAATGTAGATGTTTTCAGTAAATGGACCTGGGAGTGTCTCTTTTTTTGCCTTGAATCTTACTTTCCTACAGTTCCTTATTTCAAACAGTAGCCATTGGCATAATGTCATTTCATAGAATAGTACAGAGCTAATAATTGTGTTTCAATGAATATTACCAAAGTGGGAATTTCTTACATGGATTAAGCTTGCCCTGGAGTGAAATAGATTATATATTTTGTAGTTTGGAATCTTTATTTATTTATTTTTTTAATATCCAGTGACCTCAGAACTTGTCTGCTACAATTCTGTCCCAACACTTTAATGATACACTTTTTATTAGTGAAGACCAATAGCATCTTAATTACATAATTAAAAATCTGACAAGTACAAATAATAAATAATGGCCAAAAAATGAAGTCATTTACAAAAGGCATAAATAGACAGAAATGTGTGCCTCAGGACAAGAAAACAAAAGCCATTAAGGAACATTCTATACAAAGCAAATTACAATTTACAGAAGGTGTGCAGAGAGCTCTCATTCGTTATCTACTGTCAGCAGCGTGGAGCACAAAGAGTTCTGCTCGGCTGGAGTGCCGCTACTGCCTGGCTTACCCCTGGGCTAGTTACATCACTTCCCAGCAAATAGTCCCCGTGTTCTAATCGTGGCAGTGTGGAACCTAACTGACATTTGTTACTATCCTACAAGAAGACCAAGGCCACAAAGCTCTGGTAAAACTTTGAAAACAGCTTTGAAAATGTATTAATTATCTTCAAAAGATGCATATCTATGTATATCTTATATTTAAAATATATATACTCTTTAAAAAATCTAGTAAATTTATTTTACTTCATTTTCAAAGTAGCCAACATGGTCAAAAAAGAAGAGCCACCACCTAAGCACTGGGGAAGAGAAATAATTCTGTGGTGCAACATTTTACATATATAATTCTTACTATCGTGAAATTGATTATACAAAGCTTTCTCATGCTACAGATGATCAAATTGAATTTTTTGAGACTGTTTAGTAACCTGAACAATGTAACATAGCTTGAGGGTTGTAGGCACAGAGTATTTCATTCTAGGTCAAAATCTAAATTGTGTTGTCTTTCTACGGGCATTAAAAACTTTAAAGCCAAAAACAGTTATCAAACTTTTTTAGTAATGACAATCTGGAATATTCTTTTTGGCAACCTTGACTGAAACTGTCAATAAACCTTTTTTTCCAACAATAGCTTATGAGCTGGCTCTTATTGTTTGTTCAAGCACAATTAACTCTATTATCATAATTAATACAATAAAGTCAGCTGGAGGACAAAGAAGATTTAAAAGTATTAAAATGAACATGTCAACACACGCATTTTACCCATGGTTCCCTCCCAATTGTCCCTCTCTCTCTCTCTCTCTCTCTCTCTCTGTCTCTGTCTCTCTCTCTCTCACACACACACAGACTCTCAATTTTAGCTGTTTCATAAATTAATATGTAAGATAAATTTTTCTATGAATAAAGAACATGAACTAGCTGCCACATTTAAAACACACAAACTGGACATAAACATGAACAATTCTTAAAAAGTAAGAACATAGAATAAATTATGTAAAAGAAAAATAGGAAGTATGTAAATGAAACTGGACATATCCTTATTTACTAATTTCCTAATTTAAGGATTTATGTCCACTAATCTCAGTCATTGCCAATAAAGAGATAGATAGAAACAAAGGAGTTGGGTTAAAACAAAAAGATAAATGAGTAAATGTAAGATAAAAGGGAAGTCATACAGATTGATGTTGGGATGTTATAAATGTAAACCCTGCTTAATTCAAATCTATTCATATAAGATCCATATTTTCTACATGAATAAAGGATTCTGTAGTTTCCAGCTGATCTCTGGTGAGTCTAAAGAATTCATGTACTTTCCAAAAAGCCTAAAACTAAATACAGATTTCACAATTAAAAATATAACAGTATATTTGTAAACTTCTTATGTTCTAACCATAAGGCTTTATAGGATGAAATGTTAGACTAATCATAATACAAAAAGAAATGCTATAGTGTGAATGAAAGCTTCCAGTGAATGTAGAGGTCAGGTCTATAGAGAACAAAGTAAAGAATACATTTTGAAATTTATGATTAATGTGATTAACATAAACAGATAATTTTGCTTTGAATATTGATTTTTGAATGTGTATTGTTTGATATATAAAATTGTGGTTACCAAATAGAATATTTACTTGTAAGTTTTCACTTTTATTATGGAACACTGAGTCCTAATAAAGAACTACAAGTATAAGTTGGTAGTAACTAGGAAGAAATTACTGAAGTTGTTAGATAAGCATACACACATAGATCTCTATAGTTTATTTATTGCTGACAAGGTATATAAGTGTTTTTGATGTTAAATCATTCCACATGTACATGTAATGCAAAATGTTATAAATAACAATAATTGAAAACAAAAATATATATACTTTTCTATACCAAAATTAAAACTGTCTGTTGAGTGCAATGGTTTCTAGTTATCTTAGAAAAGGTAATTTAATATTTTTGTCTTTGTATTTACATCAAGCATTTTAGCAAAACTTTAGGGTTGAAATTTTTCATTTATTTCCAGAATAAACCGAAGTAAACATATTTTTGAAATTATTAACTAACTTTTTGTACCTAAAGTCAATTTGAGGAAGAATAGAAGTTGAGTATACTAAAACTAGATATATGAAGAAAAGAAATAACAGCTTTTCATAAAAACTGAGCTACAGAGTAGCAGTTCCTTTAAATGAAACAAGAAAAGAAATCCATAGCCCAATCATTATTGTTTTCTAGGCAAACAGGGTTAAACACTTCCATGAATTTTTTGTGGAGTGGGGATCAAGGGAAGAGAAAAATAATATTTCAGATTCATACTACATAAAAATACTTGTTCCATATAAATCATTTCTAACATAAAAGTTAAAAAAAACAATGACAGTATTGTGTTTGGGGTTTGTTTATTAATTCACACTTATTTTTAATTTTTTCTGCATAAAATCTGATTTTAAAGAATATCGTCACATTCTCCAAAATTAAGAAATTCTTGCAAATCATGATTTTGAACTGATTAAATACACTAATCAACAACCCAACACCATGCCTCACATTGGCAGATAAGAAAAGAAATAGGTACTATAGAATACTAAGTACATGTGCAAAATCAGAAATAAATGAGCATTATGTATAAAAAAGGTTGAATAATTCAGAGAAGGGATTGTGATAAAAAGAATTTCAACTTCATAAATTATGTAATACTATTTGTGGCATATTATATATATCGTTAAATTACTACTCCAAACACCACTTCAATAAAACTTATGAGATGTATGTATATCTCACATATTTATACACACATAAATATAACATAAATTCTCTCATATACTTATATATAAAGAGAATTTAGCTTCCAGTGCAAGCATATTGAAAATTATACTTGAATCACTGTAAAAGTACAAAGAATATATGTTTCTGACATTAGATGACTTTGTATCTCTCTAAATCAGCATTATCATAGAAAATCTCAGGTGCACAGACTCAGCATGATATGAAGATAACCATATTTCAGTAATGCGGCTAAGCATGTCAAATTTGGAATTAATTTATTTTAAAATAGTCATTGATAATTTCAAACATGTGCAATTTTTAATATGTTTTTTCTCATCTATGGGGGAGTAATTTTAATTCATACTTTGTTAGTTATTTGAGATTATATATGTGTGTGTGTTTATATATATATATATTTTGAGTTCATATTTATAGCAGTAGAGCATTGCTTTAGAATACTGATTTGCTTCATTTATGAAATGAAAAATTGATTCAAAGTGTAACCATTTGAATGAACAGGAATATTAAATTTTTTATCACTCTAAATAATTAAAAAGAAATTCCATACAATAAAATTAAAGAAGCCAACATATTTATTTATTTATTTATTTATTTTCTCATTGAGTTTATTGGTACTTTTTAGATATACAGTACAGTTGCATTCATCACTGGGATCTTGTACCTTTACATGACAGGTCTTGGTTCTCATTTTTAACCCATACCCCTGCCCTCCATTCATCCTCTCCACCCTTCCCTATTTACCAAAACTTTGTTTCCATTTTTTAATTTTCTTTTTTGTAATTGAGTTTATTGGTACATTTTAGGGCTACAGTACAGTTACATTTATTGTTGGGATCTTGTACCATTTTTTTCATTTTCTCGTATTTTTTCTTGTCTCTTATTTCCTTTCCCCTACCCTTCCCACTTCCCCTACATCTTTAGTCCTTCTCTTCCTATTTAACATTATACCATTTGGATCTTATTTACATTTTTAGCTTTTCATATCAGAGAAACCATTCAGTATTTACACGCATCATTTATTTCACTTAAGAGTATGGCCTTGATATGCATCCATTTTCCTATGAATGACTCTAGTTTCTCGTTCTTTATGGCTGAGTAGTACTCCATTTTATGGAAAAACCACATCTTTATCCAGTCTCCAACCGATGGGCAATTGGGCCGTTTCCAAGTTTTAGCTATTACAGACTGTGACACTATAAACATGGATGTGCATATATCACTGTAGTATGATTCTTTGAATTCTTTTGGAAAGATACCCAGCAGAGGGATGGCTGGGTCGAATGGAACCTCTAATCCCAGCTCTTTAAGGCGTCTCCATATTGATTTCCGCAGTGGTTGCACCAGTCTGCACTCCCACCAACAATGGAGAAGGCTTCCTTTCTCCCACAATATTTGTTGCTGATTTCCTGATAGCAGCCATTCTTTGTGGGGTGAGGTGGAATCTCAGCGTTGTTTTCATCTGATTCTCTCCAATGACCAGTGATGATGAACATTTTTTCATATATTTATTTGAGCAGCCGACATTTTTAAATTGCTGGGTGTTATAACTGGTCTGTAAGATTTTGGGAGCCCACCTGTTGGGGAACCCAGAGAATCTTTGGGTTCCTTCTCCAGCTCCCAAGGGTTAAAGAAATTTATTTTATTTCCAGAATATATTGAAGTAAACATATTTTTAAATACTTAGCTGACATAAAGTCATCTTGAACAAGAATAAATTGTGTGGGTGTACTGTTAATTAAAATAAATCACACATTCAAGCTTAAATGTCACATGGTTTCTTTTATATGAGAAACCCAAAATATAAATAAAGAGCAAAATAAAATATAGACACTAGGAAATAGGGACATTTATTTTCTGCAAATGAGAAGGGAACCAGAAGATGAAGGGGAGAGGAAGAGGAAGAGGTTGAAATAAGAATTGTCGTATATTACGTATATGTACCAACTCCTCATGAGGAATGTCATTTTTATGTACTACAAACGTACTAATAAAAATAAAATTGAAAAAAATAAAAATTAAAATCTTTTGGGAATTTAAAAAATAAACATAGTGGTTATAGAGAAAAAGGAGTCCCTTTACACTCTTTTTGAGTATCTAAGTTAGTATAGCCATTTTGAAAAAGAACATAGAGAATCTTCAAAAATTTAGAAATAAAACTGCCTAACAGAGCATTGTCTCTATTGGACATACCTAAAGGAAATGAAATCAATGCCTTAGAGAGATAATTAAGTTACCGAGTTCACTGCAGCATTATTATTCACAGCAGTGATCATGAAAGCAACTTAAACGTACATCAAATGGCGAATGAATAGAGAAATCTTGTGTGCAGGTACATTCATGTGTGATGGAATATTTTTCAGGTTTGAAAAGGGGATATTGACCCTAGGAGACTATAAATGAAATTGGAAGATATTTTGCTAAGTGAAATAAACCAGACACAGAAAGAAAATTACTGTATGTTCAAAGTTATATGTGAAATTTTAAAATCAAACATCTAAAACTCTCAGTGCAAAAATGATAACTATGTAAGATATGACATAATATATCTGCTAGTTAGCTAACTGTATCATTCTTCATTATATATATAAATTTTGAAACTTTGTTTTTATCACATAAAATTTTATATCACTTAAAAATCAGTAAATTTTGAAAGTGTTGAATGATGGTTATGAAGAGCACAGAGATACGAAATGGGGAGAAGGATGTCAGTTATGTAGGTTGACTAAATCTGGAGACCACATGCATAGCGTAAGAATTATAAAAATACTGTATAATGAAGACTTTCATGGAGAGTAGATTTTACATATACACACATGCTCATGGTCATGCAAAAGAGATAACTGTGGAGACTAGTTGATACATTGTTATGTAATAATCATTTTACTGTGCATATGAATATTAGGATATTATGTATACCTCAAATACATAAAATAAATTAAACATGAAATCGTTTAAAAGAAAAAGATGAAAGTAAATTAAGTTTAGGTTATTTGTGAGGTAGAGTAGGTCAATTCAAATAGAGACAAGATAGTATTTTAAAAAGGAGGTATGGAATGGAATGACATTCCTTTTTTTCCTTTTTATTGAGTTTATAGGTACATTCTAGTTATACAATACAGTTACATTCATTACTGGGATCTTGTACCTTTACATGACAGGTCTTGGTTCTCATTTTTTCCCCTTGTCCCTGCCCTCCTTTCACCCCCTCCTGCCCTCCCCATTTACAAACACTTTATTTCCATTTTTTCATATTTTTTTTCTTTTCCCTTATTCCCTTTCCCCTACCTTTCCCACTTTCCCTACACCTTTAGCATTTTATTCCTATTTCACATTGTTAATTATCTCATTAGGATCTGGTGTACTATTATAGTTTTGAAAAACTGGAATGACATTCTTAGTGGAGGAAACAAAAACACTACATCCTGAACTTTAAATATAGATATCTGGCAAAATTACAATTTGTCTTGTCAACTAAGAGTTCAGAGACAACTTTTTTTTTTTTTTTTTTAGTGAGTCCCAGGTAATACTAGCAAATATCAATTTAAAACTTGCTTTCAAAACCATGAGTTCCTCTCTGGATTAAAACCTATTTTGCATACTTTCAGGTCTGGCTAACATTAATATTTAAAAATTTGATGGAGCACCAGAGGTAGGCACTTTTCTCTGTAGTGTAGAATCAGGGACAGACTCCAGCCTCTGTCTCAAATGCTTTCCACCCTACATGGAAATAACTGAAATTTCGAAGAACTGAAATTGGGTAGTCTTGTTTCTCAGCTCTACATATGTCTCCGTTGCTGACTGTGTGCCGTGTTCTGAACTCTTTTTTTTTATTATTGTTTATTGTTACATTTTAGATATACAATACAGTTACATTCATCATTGGGATCTTGCACCTTTACATGATATTTCTTGGGTCTTATTTTTTCGCCATTCCCTTGTCCATCCTTCCACCCCTCTTCTCCTCCCTATTTACAAAGACTTTGTTTCGAACTCTTATTTCTCTTTCTTCCTACATTATTCTTGCCTACTATTGAATAGTTTAATTACTTCCTCTTACCAAAAACAGATATCACTGTCTTCTGTATTTTGCCTAACCACAAATTTTGATAGTAGTTGCATAATATCAAGTAAGAAAATATAGCAACATTTTCCACCCCTTTGTAAATGGGATCCCAAGTAGTAGCCAGAGTCTCTTAATACCTCCATTACTTTCTCTCCTCGTACTGTATTCTGCATAGTTTCTTCAGGTATTTCTTCCATATTACTATTTTCTCGAATTTTATAGACTTTTACACTTACTACATGCATTGTTTCAAAGGTTCACAAATATATATTTTTAACTTTTAGAATTTGTTTTATTTTTAATATCTCTGGTCATTTTTCAGAAACTTTATATTTGGTCTTCCTTTAATGCACTGCTTTAATTTGTTTAAACAGATGCAATTTTCTGTTTACTGTCATTGGTCTTAATATATTTCAACATTTATAAACCTGGAAATTCTGATTTTTAATTGTATTTTCCTGTTGACTTATAAAGACTTTTTTTCTTATGTTTCTAGTGTACTTGGAATGTGAGCCATATTCTTTGAAACTTTCTCTGGGAAAATCATTTGAGACTTGGATTAGGCATAAATTCATCCATCATAAGTTTGTGATTCCTTTGCCATGCTCCTGGAAACACAACAAAACTTGGTATTCATTTTTAACTACCTCATTTGAGATGCACTCTGATTAGAATTCTCAAGGCTATCTTTAACAAAGAGGAATGTGTACCTTCAATCTTCCATCACACATTTTATAGGGGGTCAGTGTTTATATTTGTATTCTTTTTCTGAGAGTATTGTTTTTTAGACTTCTGGACTGTGTGAGTATCTGATTTTCAAAAAATCATCCTGATTCAGTTCTGTGTTAAATTTTTTCCTCCGTGTTTGGATATAACCTTAAATATACTTAGGTCTTAATCCAGTAGTGCTATCACACACACACACACACACACACACACACACACACTCACACCCCTTTAGAGAAAAGCTCATCTACTATACTTGTTTCTCGCCATCTAAATTTTTTAAAAATTTTCTCAATACAGATTAGCCATATATGAGAATAACAGTTTTATATTTCAGTCATCATTTAAGCAGTTCTTTTAAATTTAAAAAATGGATGAACTTTCCTGGGGATGTAACTCAATGGGAGAGTGTTCCCCACTACAGCAAACAAGCAAACAAAAAATGTAGAAATTAGCCATAATAACTATTAACTTTTACTTATTCTTAAGATAACTATCTACCAACTAATTATTAGGATTCGTTATTTAAGAATTAAGAAATATCATTTTGTCAGGAAGATATGACACGAAAAAGTATCTTTTTACAGATAGATTCAATATCTACAATGATTTTATCAAGCAATTATAAAATAATACTCTCTTAGATTACTTACTGTATGAGTAGTTTGTTTCTAATATGGATAATTTATATGTAATGTAAGCAATTACATTGCATCAGCGTTTTTTAATGTGACCTCAAATAGCCAACTACTTACTTTTGATGAGTACAAAATTATATTCATATTAGTTCCAAAAATAGAATTTAATATTTAGTTTTTCTTCAAATATCTTACAAGATTAAAAAACAAACCTTTGGCAAACTTTTGCTGAAAACACTGATCTGACTTTGTATATTACCATTTGTATAATTTATTTCTATATAAAGCCCCAAAATACATTACAATAATTTTAAATTATTTGTCAGACTAAAAATGTAGGCAGAACTGTTCAAATATTAATACTAGAGGTTAAGAATATTCAATATCACATTGTTATTAGCAAACAATTAATATTTGTAGCTCCTGTGTATGAGTGAGTATTAAAAATATGCCATCGTTCTGGGAACTTTCATAGATATTAACAATCATGGCAACCCTTGCAATATAAGCTTTCCTATTTGATATATGGGAAAAATTTTGGTCAGCATCTTAGTTCTGCCATGCAATATTTAAAAATTTGTTTTATTTGTTTAAGTTTAGAATTTATAAAACTGAAAGGAAGTATGACTTCCCTCCTTTCATTGCATACCCCTATGCACTTAGGAGCTATAGAAAGTAGAACTTTGTCACCAAGACTATAAAAAGAAAGTTTCAAAGCTGCCCCCTGTTGCCCTATATAGATGCTTGAAGTAAATATATATTGGTTGTGAAATTCACAGAACATCAACATTCATGGAGAACACTTCTGTTTTTTAATACAGGCCATGTTTTCCCATTCTTTCAAATATTTCAGTGAATGTTTTTTCTCTTGTGTATGACAACACTTAAATCAAGAATCAAAATAAGTCTATTATCAGTAAATGACTTGCTGTTTTGATACTACTGGAGGTTTATTTTCAGTGCATTCTCAAGACAAAAATGTATTAACTTCCTTTGATTATAGTGTACAATATCATTTTCTTCAAAAAAGTGAAACACTGGAGTCCATAGCTTATTTTTCATGCTTTTGTCTGTAATCTTCAGTGAGATAATGCATATCAAATTCCTAGAATGATGCCAGAGACATGGTGAACTCTGTTTTTCATTGTGATTATTAACAGATTTAGAGGACCTAATTGAATAACTCTAAAGGTCTCATGACTTTCTTTTAGAGTCCATTGAACTCAGAGCTCATATATTCTTACTAAGTAGGAGTAAGATAATGGCTCTCAGCATATAGAATGTGATCTATTTACTGGAATGGGTTCCATTTGAGATAAATCTATTTTTTTAAAGTTGTATAAAATACTTATTTTATTGAGTTTTTAGGGGGGATTTGATAAATTTTCATTGTACTACAATTGCACCATTAATCTTGCAGCTTCATCAACATTAATTTAAGGTTCTTTTTCATGATGCTGCTGATTATTCAACTCTTTCTGCAGCAGTTCAAGAGTAAGCCTTTTTGAGAAGTCTGCAAGTT
This sequence comes from Fukomys damarensis, assembly GCF_012274545.1. NCBI lineage: Eukaryota > Metazoa > Chordata > Mammalia > Rodentia > Bathyergidae > Fukomys > Fukomys damarensis. The sequence goes on along the minus strand of NW_022900948.1, from coordinate 4,018,891 downwards.
CCTTCTGAATGTTTATAAAAGCATTATTCATTCTACGAACTTTTTCAGCATTTAAGATATTTATCTTTTTAAGATGAGTGGTGACTGGTTTTGCTTTGTTTTGGGATTTAAAGTTTTTTTTTTGGCTGGCTCTGTGAAATACATTTCCCGACTTTTGGCCTCTTAATTTGTTCTTGGCCATTGTCTAAGTTTCATCAACTTTTCACTAGACCTTTGATATCCTCGTGCCGCTGCTCAAGTCCAGGTGAGGACATCTGCACGCACAGGGTCCAGGAAGCTCCGGGGAGAGAGTGAGATAATGCTATTTTTAAAAAGGTCATCCTAAAACTACACTTTTCTCCAAATTAAGAGACAGAAAATCTTCCACTTGTAAAGAAAATTTATATACTGCTAAATTAGAACTCAGAGAAAAGTGGTTTTTCCCAGCCTTGAGTAATTCCCCTCCTTGTGACTGTTGCCCCTGTTCTGTTACAGATAAGATTAACAACTACTTTCCTGTAATTTTTTTTAGTAATAAAATTTTATCTTTTCCAAATGTACAGCTGGTTGAACCTGTTCATCATGCTTCTTCACCAGCAGCAGGGGCATCTCCACCCTTGGTGTTTCTGATATAAATAACTTGATCTCTGTGCTTTGAAACCAACTTGAAAAGTCCTTTACTAAGGAGCTCCTGAAGGGCTGCCCTGGCCAGTGACCCACATATCTTCATTCTCTCAGACGCTACAGCAGGCGTTATAAGCTTATAGTTGGGAACTTTTTTACAGAGTTTGTTCTAAGTAGCTTTATCAAACAAAACCAGGTTTTTGAGCTTGTCCCGAACTTTGCCTTTGGACCACTTCTTCTTTTTGGCCTTGCCCCCAGATTTGTTCACTGGGTCTTTGCCTATCTTGGCCGAATTTCCCGCATCTTTCTTGTTCTTGTCGTCCTTGGGTGGCATCGCCAAGCTCAGAGAGCAGCTGGGACCACTGCAGTCATACACTGCTAAATTAGAACTCAGAGAAAAGTGGTTTTCCCAGCCTTGAGCAATTCCCCTTCCTTGTGACTGTTGTCCCTGTTGTGTTACAGATAAGATTAACAACTATGTCCCTGTAAACAAGGTCCTGTGACTTCCTATTTTTACAGGAATCTGTTTTCTTTCAAAGCTAAATTACAGGGCCTGGGATTTAGCTCAGCAGTTCAGTGGGCTGCCTGGCAAGCGCAAGGACCAGAGTTCAATCCCCGGTACGAAAAAAAAAAAAAAAAAAAAAAAAAAAAAAAAAAAAAGTTACAAAGCTGTCACTGTATGTGTAACTGCCTTTGTCTCTCTACATTTACCCACCCACCAATTTCACATCAACCCCCTCTCACCAAATATAGAAAACTGTAGCCCTTCCTTTATTCTGAGCTCAGCCTTTATATGTGTATCTGCTGGGCTGGTATGCACCTAAAATGCAGGAATAAAATCCTCCTGTTTCATCCATTGGTCTCTCTGGTCTCTTAATATCATGCAACACTACTAGATAGAAAAATAACCAATGCAAACTGAATTACAGAATATTTGTATACAACAAGAATAATTTCAGAAAATACTAGCAATTAGTATTATTTGGCATTCTAATTCTTGCAGTTTCTGTGTTTATTCTTAGGAAATTAAATTCTTTAATTTCTGAATTACCTTTCCATTCATCCATGGAAATGTGATGTATTTTTATGTGAAATTCTAGAATTTTAGTCTTACAAACACATCCAGAATGCCTAAAGATCTATACCAAGAGAGAAGGTAAGAATGCTAATTTTATTTAGCCTTCTACACAATTACTTATATAAAGAAATGTTTTAAAAAGTTAATTTTTATTCCTAAATTTTATGGCTGATAATACTAAATTTTATAGCTGTACTTGCCAGCAAAAGCTAAACATTATTTGGACTCAAAGGATAAATACCTATTCTAAGAGGCAATATAATTTTTTCCTGTGAGGAACAGAGAAGAGGAAATTTGAGGAAATGGTCTCTACTTTTAGGTCAGTCTTCTAACATGACTCATTCAAAGCTTGTCGACAAGGAACTGTTGATATAATCATAGAAATAAAATCCTTCCCTTTCCAAGGACCTCATTGTAGAACATGATATAACTTTGATGAAAAGTAATGTAGTCAGGAAGAATAAATTTTAAAAAATATATAAGAACTGCCATAAAAAGTATGAAAAGAAGTGCTCTAAGCACCAGATTTGTTAAAGCAGTTTTATAGGGTAAGGTAAGGAAATGTTCCATTATGAAGATTCTGGTTATGGATGCCATGTCTTCTCAGAGAGAGGTAGCTAGGACAGGGACTGTCATGGGGGAGAAGCTTAGGCAATTGAATGGATGTAGAAATCAATAATCTAAAGACAAACAAGAGTCAGACATCTTGAAAGAAGCAAAGTTTTCAGTGTTAGAAATGTGAGAGGAAACAAAGCTTATGACAAAATTACAAATCAGTTGTTTACTTTAACATTGAATTGATCTAAAAGTGGTAGTTTAATTGCATATTACAGCTTTTAGTTTTTCATGAATTAATAAATTCAAATATGACAGTGAAAATGTTATCCCCTTGCTACATCTTCAAAATTTAGTGTACATTTCACTTGCATTTACTTAATTTAAAGTGGATTATACAACCTATGGTCACACTACCTGACTTGCTAGAATGCCCAGGTACCAAGACAAGTTATTTCAGTAGCTAAACTATGGGTGCTAATTTACCCAGCTTTCCATTCTGATCTTTCCAGCATGTTGGTTTCTCCTTACTCCTGAGACTTTTTGATTTTTTGACACAGGGTCTTTCTGTGTACTTTAGGCTGTCCTGAAACTTTCAACAATAGTCCTAACTGAGCCTCTCAAGTGCTGGGATTACAAGCTTGCCACCCCTGAGAATTCTGACTGTAACTTAAATTGCAATCTTTAGACACACAAGTTTCTAAAAAAGCTACTCAAAGACTAGTAGACGATTAGAAGAGCATCATGCAACCATAAACCCTTAGAAAAAGGGTCAAAGTCCCATAGAATGGATTTGCCAGTGCATCTTCCTAGTCAGAATTGTATGACCAGAAAGAAAAAGTGTTAGCCTATATAGCCGAAACTAAATAAGTTTCATTCCTTCAAACTTGAACCAGCAGCTTTCTAAGACTGAGGCCCGGTTGTAAAAAAGGCTCAGAGGAGCCTGGCTGTACTATAGTCAATTCAAGAATCCACCAATAGGCAAAAAGCATTTCCAAGTCACTACAGATTCAGATTTTGGAATATTTTTAAAAATTCATATCTACTGGTAATGAATCCAATGTTTCTGAAGATACAAGTTCATTTTTTAAATGTATGTAATGCAAAACATATATTTTCAAATTGTCTACTTTTGATACAAAATTATTAGACATGTAAAAATTCCATGACTTTTATTTATAAAAATACATGATTTTATATGGAAAATCCATATAGATTTAATTCTTAACATTCATATAGACACAAAGAGGCTTAAATAAAAGTGTGTACTTAAAGTAAATTAAGAGGCTTCTAATGGCTATGATAAAGTAGGTTTTACCAGACAACTGTGGTACTCTGGCCAAGATCAAAAGATGCAGAATGAAATACAAAAGAAAAAGATCTCTTTATAAGTCTTGAAATATTTCAAAAGCAACCAGAATAGAGAGGGAGAAATATTGGAAAGAAACCTTTGAGTCAAATTCAATACTGCACTTGACACCTTTCCCTCAGAATATCTGTTAAATATGTGGCTAAGTGCAATACCAGACTAATGTGCCCAGCAGAAGGTGTATGCTAACAGCCAAAAAATCCCCCAGAACCTTAGGCAATTTCAGGAAGAATAAAGTTTCTACATGCCAAAAATGCCAGAAATTAGAAGTCCTAAATTCCAAAGAAAAGAGAGGTATAGGGACCTGGCATTATGCTTATATTTTCCAGAAAATATTTATTATTTATAAGACATGTAAAATAATTTAATTAGAAGTCCACACATAATACTTAGAAACTGAGTGGAGCTTTCAACAGACACCCCAGTAAAGGGAAGGGGAAAAATGAAGAGTACTCACCAACAAAAAAAGAGCCTTCATAATCATTGGTATGTTTCCCATGTTTTCCAGCACCTTTTCTCTTTCCTGTAGTGAAGTTATTTGGCTCCTTTGTCAAAGATGAGATGGCTGAGTACGTTCAGAGATGTTTCTGCACCTTTTAATATATTCCACTGATACTTAGGTCTGTTTCTTTGCCAGTACCGTGCTTTTTTTTTGTTTTTTTTTTAGCACAATAGCTTTGTAGTACAGTTTCAAGTTGGGAAATGTGATACCACCTACCTTGTCTTTGCTGCCTAGAACTGCTTCATAAATTATAAATTGCTTCATAAACCAGTGGGCAATCCAGACATATGCAATATGGTCAAAATATATGTGTATGTGTAAATTAGAAATAATATTGAACTGAAGACACATTGCCATGAGTCCCCTGAAAATATTTCCCTTTACTTCAAACACTCTTATCCCATTGTTTTTCTAGTTTCTAAAGCACTTCTGCAGCCCTCTTTTGTGAATGGCTTTATGAAGTATGATAAAAATATATAATAAATGTTACTGCTGAGTGCCATCCAATGGAAAGGCAGGCTGGGATGGAGCTCAGTGTAAGATCCATC
>NW_022900948.1:4011788-4014077 GCF_012274545.1 Fukomys damarensis | reverse complement strand
AAAAAAAAAAAAAAAGCCACACTGTTGATGGAACTTCTGGGAAAGAAAACTCCATTCTGCCACCTAATCCAAAGTCAGTAAAGTTTGCCAAATTTAAAGTTGCTAAGAGTGTCTTGAGAAGGCAGGGAAAACATTGCTGAATATGGAATTAATTGAGAAAAAAGGGTGGCTAAGGGACAGAGGGAGGAAGAAAAACACTGTGCAGTAGACATTCCATCCAGCTGCTTCTCAAGCTGTTTTCATGTAATGTTATAGTCACATCAAACAATTTCCTCTTAAACTAAATTTTGTTCTGCTTACAAACCCAAGTCTGAACTGATGTATCAAGTAACCCAAACCCAAACCCAAACCAAACCGAAACAAACAAACAAACAAAAAACCATAAAAACTAAAATAAACAAAGAGAAATGTGAACCATTAGCATTTAATTCTTTGGAAAAATTACCTATGTTTTCTTAAGGTTGTGACTTGCTCATAAAGATACTAACCTGACAATTTAAAAAGAATTAAAGATGACTTTTTCTGAGTACTGGAAGATCTGATGCACCACAGAAACGTTAGAAGATTGCAGTGACAGAGATCATTGAAGAACTGCAGAAAGAGAAATAAAAATTGCATTTACTTCATTGAGTGAGAACCAAGCAGGCATTTTTACAATATTTATTGAAGATAATGTAGCCTAAAATTTGGTACATGAGTAATGTTCTCCGGGGTCATGCTGGCCTTAGATTTGATTTTCTGAAGAAAACTCTTTGTTTCCATTTTTCCCCTGCTAAAGTATATTCAAAGTGATTTAATCAAATAATATATATTATATAAAAATGAAACATTAGTTTAATCTAATTCTTTCTTTGAAGTTATAATTAAAATATTCATTTTATGAAGTCTCATCAATTTCTGAACTCCTCAGCTTGACATTTAATTCATTCACTGTACCAGCTAATTCTGAAATTTACTGTCTTGTTTCCTTTCCTGTCTTCATTCTCATACAGTCTAACCTAAAGCCATCCACTATAACCTTGATCTATTAGAATGTTTCTAGCTCTCCATTGGTGATCTCCCTATTTTATGGAGATTAAAAAAAATTATAAACAAATTAAAATTTAATTTCTATTATGAAACTACAATAATACTTTGAGAAATTTGTCTCAATATATTTTTATGATTTTGTTTTCATATATATATTTACCCTTTTAGATTGAAAAGATAGGTTTCCATACCCTTGTAATCTTCAATTTCATATGTTGTTCAGAAGAATGGTATAATAAGTGCAAAATTATTATTATGTGACTGAGTTTTTAAAAATAACCAAATAATGAATAAAGATGCATGCTTTCTGATATTACTGAAATTATTTTGTGTAAATTTCTGTGTCTCAATCTTCATTCCTATAAACACACATACAACACAAGGGAAACATATTGGAGTGATTTTTATCTTTGAAACATTTACAAAATTATAGAATAACAGTATTTTATAAAGCATGGTAAAAATTATAAAATTTCACACTATATGAAAATGGATGTTATATAGATACTAGTTAGTGTTTCTAACTCAGGTTAAGTGGTTATTAATAATAATTACTGGACATGATTTTTCCATATTCTGATAAATTTGATTATTCCATGTTAACCTGAAGTATAAATCCATACAAATGTGTACTAACTTGAGGAGTTTCTCTTATGCTTTTAATGAAATATGAATGTCATTTTATAAGAACAAAGTTATTCAAGCATTAGAGGGGTACCTTACAAACATGATCTAAAATTACATTTGCCTAGATAATTTGCACCTTAAAATTTACTTTCAGCTGTGTGCCTGCCTGTGATCACTCGGCGGCGTGCGCGCGAGCTCCCAGCCTGCGCAACAACAGACCCAGGAAGGAAGGTAGCCGCGCGGGCGCCCGTGAAACACCCACACGACGACCCCCCTGTTCTCAAAACTCCTGATCGGGCCAGTCCTTAGACCAACTCTGCAGAGGCATAGGTTCCCATGAAGGGTAGTTTTCTGAGCTCCGAACTTTGAACATCTTTAAAGAAAGGGCAGGGGAAACCTGTAATAGAACGGAGTGGAGTTCAACCCTGAGGGTAAGGAAACTAAAGTTAGGCCTTGTAGATTGTGTTCAGTCTCAGTCGTGAGGAACAGCCATTGGCTAGCTAAGACCAGGGGATTGGGTTCCGCATATGACTGTGCATGTGGTATAATATGAGATCAGAGATAGCCTGAAAGAGGACCTTCAAATTCTTTTTCTTTCCCTCTCTCTTTTCTCTTTTTTCCTCTTTCCACCCT
>NW_022900948.1:3957278-4007291 GCF_012274545.1 Fukomys damarensis | reverse complement strand
AAAAACACAAAAAAAAAAAAATTTACTTTCAGCTGAACTAGTCATATCTATTTTTGTTCTTTAATTCATGTTATCCATATAGGCATAGCCTAAATGATTAGCCCAAAACATTCTTAACTAGGCATTAAATTGAAATTTAATGATCATTATTTACAATGAATGTAACTGTACTGTATCCCTAAATGTACCAATAAACTCAATAAAAAAAAAATTTACTTTCAGCTGAACTAGTCATATCTATTTTTGTTCTTTAATTCATGTTATCCATATAGGCATAGCCTAAATGATTAGCCCAAAACATTCTTAACTAGGCATTAAATTGAAATTTAATAGGATCATTATTGAAGTTAAATAGACACTTTAATTATTTTTTTAAAAGATACTTATTTTTGTATAAATTTTGTATATATTCACTATTAATTATAAATCCTCATCAAATACTTATATGAACAACAGAATATTTAATCAATAACAGAAAGATCTAGTTATGATAGTCATGACCTATCATTAAAAGATCATTATCAAAATATACTTTGGAGGCCTGAGCTGTGTTTTATCTTAATATTGACATGCTTAATGTTATGAGTACCATTTGAACTTAAATGAGATTATTTTTGTTAATGGAAATTCTTGTATTCTCTATTTATATGAATATGATCTATTATATTAATTGTACTTGAATTTGTCACTGAATTTTGAGTTGTTCAGCCATAGTATTATATGTAAATTTGAATATATTTTCATAATGGGCAATTTTGAAAATAATGCCACAAAAATAAAGAACACTGATGAATGGGCAAATAAATGTAACATAATACAGATTCCAATGCCAGAAATATCTCAAAAGTTGCCAAATATTCAGAAACTAAACATTGCCAAATAATTAATGTATCAAAGAAGAAATTAAAAAGAAAATTATAAAATATTTTGGATCAAATAAAAATATAACATAAATTGTGAGATAAAGCTTTAAAGTGATAGTTATAATGACGTTTTATTGATGATTGATTAAAATAAAAAACAATAAGAAAAGTCTTAAATTACTAATCTCTTTAACCATATCACATTGGAATTTCACTTACATTTGCATATTAAATTGATTTTTTGTTATTATGTCTCAAAAATTTGTGATAGATTATGTATTTTTATATATTGTTAGGTTTCTTTTGTTAAATTTTGCATATAAATTTAACATATTTATTGATGAAGAACATTGGTCTTTTATTGTCTTCCATTTTATCATTTCATTTTTCTTCTAGTTTAAAATCAGAATTATGGTCACAGGGTAGAGCTCAGGAATCTTTACTCTATTTTTTCTGGAAGAATTTTACAGAATTACTATAATGTTTCCTTAGGTGTTTGGTAGAATTCATCAGTGAAACTACTTGGATCTTCAATTTTCTCTGTGGAAATATTTTCCATATAATTCCATTATTCATGAATATAAAGACAGTTTATTTATTTCCTCCTTTAACTGTGCTATAATATTTTGTACCTTTCAAGGAATTTATTTTAATATTATTGCCATAAAACTGTACATTTTTTAAACTCATACTTTTTTTAACTGTAGAATCTATAGTGATGGCATTTTCTTCTTTCCTAGTTATTTTTTTGGGGGGTGAAGTGAAGTTTTTTTGTTTTTTGATTTTTTGAGACAGGGTCTCATTATATAGCTCAGACTGCTCTGGAGCTCACTTTGTAGCCCAGGCTGGTCTCAAACTCACAGCGATCCTTCTGCCTCTGACTCCCAAGTGCTGGGATTACAAGTGTACTCCACCATGTGTGTTCATATTGAAATGTATCGCTGATAGGCAGAATATGGAGATGCTGGCATTGTATTCAGTATAAAAATAATTTATTTATAAATGATGTATTTAGAGTAGAGTTACTACTTGGAGTTTAACGTGGAATTGTTTCAGTGATTTCCCTCAGCTGCCAAAATATAAGAATGTCCCAATTCTTTATATAGAAAAGCATAGTATTTGCATATAACCTATGCATATCCTTTTGCATATCTGAAATTAATTCTAAATTAATTATAATATGTAAAATAATGCAAATATGATGTTATAAAATCAATTATTTATAATATCAAATATAATGTAAATACCATTTAGTTGTGCTGTATTTTATAAAGTGACAACAAGTCTGTATGTGTTTTCTGTAGATGAAATTTTTAAAAAATAAAATGACAAATCTTTATGTGTTTTTTGTAGATAAAATTGAAAAAAAATTTGGATTCTTACATAGCTTAATGTGGTATCCACAGAAAGCCATTTTTATCGAGATTTAATGTCATAAATAGCATCTTTACTTTTAAAATCTATCACTTAGTTTTATTCATAGATGCTTTTAATATTTCAAAGAAAATATAAATTTTTCTTAAACATAAAGATTAGTACAATTAATATTTGTACTTAGTAAAATGCTTTACATGAGTAATTAATTAAATTCTTTAGTAAATTGTAAACTATTAAATTTTGTAAAATTTAATAATTCAAAATTAAAGCTAATTCTACATTCATATTTTGTAGCTATTTATTATATGTATAAATTATAATTTGCACTTACCAAAACTTATACCTTATAAACAAACTCTATTTTACCACCTTTCCTTTCTATTGAGGTTTAAAAAAACTCATGGCATTTTATTAAGTGTCCCAGTCTGCTCTGTCTTCTGAGAACTAGGGTTCAAATGACTGTGCTTGATTCTGGCTTCTACAGTCTTCTATAGTCTGTTCTAGTAGTCTATATTTCTGCTTTTATGCTAATGCCATATTTTTGTGGTACATTTTTAAATTAGAAAGTGTGATTTTAGAAAGTTTTGATGCCAGAGAAAAAAAATTGGAGTAATTTGTTATTTTTCAAGGCTATTTTATGCTTACATATATATATATTTTTTAATTTTTTTCTATTTTTATAAAATGTTATTGAAATTTTGAGAGGGATTGCATTAAATCTGTAATTTTCTTGGATATTGTGGACATCTTGATGCAAACATCTTCCAATCCATGAAAAGAAAGTTTTTGTTTGTAATGTTTTTAATGACTTTTACTCCCTTAAATTTATCATGTGGTTTTTCCTTTTGATCTTATTATAAATTTTCCTAATTTTCTTTTCAGATTGCTTCTTATTATTGTATAGAGATCGGACTGATTTTTACATTTGATTTTACAATTTAAACATTGCTGAAATTATTTATGTGCTCTAAGTGTGTATATGGGGAGTGTGACAACACAATATTGGAGTCAAATTTAAAATCTAGAGAAAATGTTCTATAACACAAATGTATATATTCCTTTAATATATACAAGTAACAATTAATTTAAATAAATATTTCATTATTGGTTATCTTAAAATTTCTTAGACTAAGGTAGGATTTTAGTGTGTTTCAAATATTAAACATTTTTGTATTTAAAGGCATACAAAACAAAAGTGGATTATTTTGTTCTTTTACATAGGTTTAAAGAAAATATTCATTTAAATGTGAATTTAAACTTTTTATCTGAGTTTATGATTGAGTCCCCCTAGGAAACAATCAATATTTTTCCAATGTATTAAATTAAAGAAAATTAACCAGTTATTCTATCTTAACAGAGCAGAGAATAAATACTGTCTATAAATTCCTATTTGAAAGTACTCTATGTAATGCAGTTCAGCTGAGACCTTTTTATGGTGTTCATACCTTATTTTAAAGAACTATTCATTCACCCTAGTCCCTGAAATGTCATAGCTCAACTTTGCAAAGATAGTTTTACCAATATATGCACATATATACGCCTGCTTCATTACATAGCATGAATAGGTGGGCATGACCTATATATTCTACATAGATATTGGTATGTCCATATGCCATCCTCTGTTAACTTATTGAAAACATTTAGAAGCAAACGAGAAAGAAAAATAAAGCAGGATAAAAAGAATGAGGAAAAGACAGAGAAAGGTGTAAGGCAGAGAATCATGCCATCTCTCGTCTTTGAACACTTCGCTGTCCGTTGCTATCAAGCACCACTGCCGCTGTCGACATCAGTGCGTTCTCTGGTCTCCATAAGTAGTCTACGTGGTGTCATTTGTATTCACCTCGAGCAGACACACAGCCTCTGCTCATTTCATCAAAGAACTATTTATGAGGCTGTAAAAAAGATGAGTTTCTCCGAATAGTTTCCAAATTAAACTTTTTAAAGTTTAATGTTGGCACACAAGAATAATTACAGTTATAAACCATTAAACATTTAGAAGAAATTTATAGGATTGGAGGGACAAAATTTACAGCTGCGGCCTAATACAATAAATTTTCCCTGTAAAAGCAGAACCACAGAAACGTTTCTATTCAGGACTCGAGAATAAGAAAATGCTTTATTAATGTTATCCAAACATGCATGCACTATATTCGGACATTATTTATATAAAAAGATGAATACCTTTGTGAGGTACAGTTAATTAACCTTACTAGAAAAAGTCAATATTTTTTGTTTTATTTATTTATTTATTTATTTATTTTGCATCAGTAAATAGGGTATGCTAAATGCATTTCTAGAATTAGGCTGTATATACTTTCTTATTCCAGAAGACAGTCCGTTGCCTTACTCTTATCTCTTTGAGGAATTATGATACTGCAATTATTGCACTTCTGCATGGGTTGTTGATAAAGGTAGGGGAATGTCATGGTAATTATAGCTAATATTTTTTAAATAGCTTTAGAAATGCATTTCAGTTACTAGGATAACATATTTATTTAAAATTCTACTTTGTCTCATAGTGCAGGATATGCTTAGATTTTTTGCTATAACAAGTTCTGAATTCTAATGGTCGATTAATGCCATGTTGCAGAGCTGTCCATTTATTGAGAAGATGCCAGACTACCCTGAAGAACTGCGCATTCAGCTACTTGCCCACTGCTTAGGGCTCAGGTCTACCTGCCATGAAACTTCTGCCAAAAATAGCCGTAGTTTTATGTCTGTTTGATCTGCTTCTGAACCTTCGGAGCATTTAAAAATACTTCTCCAATAGCTCTCGCACATTTGTTTGTTTGTTTGGTACCGGGGATCGAACTCGGGACCTTGCATTTGCGAGGCAGGTGGCAGAATCAGTGATCTAAATCCCCAGCCTCTGCACATTTCTTATGGATTCTAGATTATTTTTATTTTATTGTACAAATAGATCCATTTCATTACTTTTATTCCTCTCCTGATTGTTGTTTCCTACCTTTTTATTGAATTATAATATCCCTTGCAATTTTTATTCTCCTGGATTTTCAAGCTAAATAATAATATTGTCTATGAATCAGATAATTTTACTCTCTACAGTCTAAATTTTACTCTTTTTACTGCCAAAATTTCAAACGTCTTTAAATAATTGTTGTGATAGAAGAGGTCTTTTATTAGAGAATCTTTCATAATTTGAGGATGTGAGGGTGACTTTTGTGCCAGTTGAAACAGTAGGTAAATAGCTAAGTCACACCACACTTAGGGAATGATTGTAGTTTTTGCATTTGCAGTGCTGGAGATGGAATATAGGAACTCACACAATCTAAGCAAGCACTTTACTAATAAGCTATATCACACAGCTTTGCAATAACTGAGGAAGTAGTTGATTGATTGACTGATTGACTTCTATTAAAAGTTTTGAACCCTGAGCCTTTGCACTGAGTTGAGTCCCTATCCCTGAAATAATTGAGAAAGTGTTTCTTTTTGTTGTTGTTGTTGTTGTTGCTTGTTTTTATTAATGTACATCCAACCCTCACACTGGGGATTGGAGATTGAACCCAGGACCTTAGCATTGAGCTACATCCCTAGTTGTGTCTTTCTTCTTCCTCTTCTTCTTTTCTTCTCCATCATCCTCCTTGGCTCCCCCCTTCCCCTACCCTCTCCTCTTCCTTCTTCATTTTCTTTTTGTGAAGCAAGTTCTCACTACATTGCACTTCTCAATCCTGCTCTCTCAGCCTCTCAGAGAACCTCCATACCTGGTGGGAAGTGTTTTTAACGAGGCTTTCAGCAGTGTTGCATCTTATACTTCATTTTTCCAATTTAAAAAGAATCTTATACTTTAAAATTGTATCTGTTTCTGTGATGAGTTAATAGCTTTATTAATAGTAAAAAAAATCTTTTTTTATTTCTGGAATAAACCCCATATGCTTACTGTACATTATTATTTAGATATACTATTCATTTTTTAATAAAATTATATAAAATTTGAAAAAAACTTTCTTCTAGAATTAATGACTGACCAACAAAACACACAAATATTAATAATAAAAAGAAGACATGCATTAAAGTGAATTTATTTTTTATAAAACTTACATGGGAGATAAAAAGCAAAAACAACAACAACAACAACAACACATTGTTTAACTGCATAGCCTATTTATTTGTGTTTTTATGAAGCTTAAATAGCCACCGGAATTAACCATGAGAGTTTTAAGTAGGTGTCTTTATTACTAATGTTTTGAAAGTAATAATGTAATATAGCTTTGATGAATCAATTCCTATGATAAATGTGTTAATATAGTGATTATAACGGGAACAACAAAACTTAAAAATCCACATTTCTGAAATAAACCCATTTCTAATTCTGGAATGATAGTGAGGGAAATTTGACACAATCTCTAATTAAAAACCCACTCTGTTAGAAAAATTATACAAACATTTCTTCCCCCCTAAAATCCACAAAAAACATTTTCCTAAGTACATGCAGTGAATAGAGAAATACTCACTGAAAGAGGTGGTTTTAATAAAAATAGTGCCTATGGTATTTGAAACATAACTTGCTCACACCCCAGTACCTAGTTCCATTGGTGTAAATAGCATTCTTGATGGCTGTGGAAAAAAAAAAAAAAAAAAAAAAGAGGCTCCTTTTCTCCATGGCTTCCAATCCAGACCTGTAAGAATACAGAGGGTAAGGATACAACCAACACCTCATCTTCCTCGGCAGTATCTTGGAGCAGCACTACTGTGAGTGAGCTACTTTCCTTCACTGTTAAAAGCAAAAAATATGGGAAAGAATAATTAGGATGACCTGGTAGCCCCATAATACTGGTGTGCAAAACAACAGAGAAACCTGAAGTTAGAGACTAATAGGAAGAGATAGAGCTGAGAAGATTTTCCTTAGGATTACACTGAACTGTGGGCATCAGGAAGACTACATGTTTTATGGTTTGTGTTTAGATGTCTCTCTCTCTGCAGCCTTATGTGAATGAGTTAAGGCTATTTCAGAGATGACTGACTCTAGAGTGTGTGATTCATGGTGCAATGCTATACTAGGATTAATAGCGTGAGTGCTACCCACCCTAAGTAGTCTGAATAAGATAAAATGGGCACGAAGACACTGCTAAAGTCTCTTGTTGCTTTTGCTACTGAAAGAGGACCATGAACTGTTTTTCCTCTACTATGCCCCTCTGCCATTGGGTCACTTTACCTTGGAGCCAGCCAGTTATTGTCTAGAATCTCTACAAACTGTGAGATGAACCTTTCCACTTTAACTTTGGTTGTTGGGTATTTTGTCTAAGCACTGAGAGGAAAGTCACTAAGGCAGCACACTTACCAAGCTGCACCCAAGCTCAGAGCGGAGACAGTGCATAATTGAAACAATTGTCCTGCAACACACTATCTACTAATGCGATGGAGAAACCAAAGGGCACAGAGATCTTGTGAGGAAATGGCTAATGCTAAGCTGCTCTAACTGAAAATCAAATATATGAAGCTTATTTATTTTCAAATATAGTTTCATGCCCTTCTGGCAATCTGCAAAAGTGTGTCTATGCCCAAGTCTGTGCCGTTTTTGTTTTGTTTTGTTTTGTTTTGTTTTTTAGCTAATCAGAGTAGGAACTCCACACTAGCAGCCCTTGGCTAAGTGTGTGTTAAAAGCTAACTATGATAACAGTCTACAAATAACAATCATATCCAAAGCAAAACTAATGAGACAGACCTGAATACATCCTTTGATTGGTATCAGCACATGCAGACCAAGAGGCAACCCTTGGTCATTGCCCTAAGAGATGTAAGTAAAAATACAAAAATCTAGCTAAGACAACAGAGACTTCAAATCTCAAGCAAAATAAATTTCAAAGAATCGCTTTTATCAAGGCATTAAATACATAAGCAAGTGGCCAAACAACAGAGTATTAATTGTGTGTGAGCACACACATGTGTGTGTGTGTGAGACTCAGTTTACACAGTTTGACACTGTTTTCTTTTAAATGGTGAGATGGATTTTGTTTTTAACTTGTTCCAGATTGTTTGAAGTATAATTGACAAGAAAATGTGTATCCATTTAAAGTGTAAGCTTGATAGTTTGATATACACATCTTGTGAAATAATTACCACAATTAAGCTAATTAACATATCCAGGAACTTACAAAAAATATTACCTTAAAATATAGTTTTCCACAGGGAAGTGAGAAGACATGCTAGTTTCTGTAGAATGTGACCCATAATAAGGAAAACCAAAGAAAATACAAAAAGAAGCAATTGAAATTGAATGTGTGGGATTCAAATTTTGGAAGGATCAGACAAGAACTGAGAAGGACATAATAATTTATATCAGGAATTAAAAATGACAACAATGTGTATAAAACCTAAAGGGACTCATGTTCACAAGGTCTTTTCTTAAAATAGTAAATATCTATAATTAGATTGGAACTATACTAAAGAGCCAAATGGATTTCAAAAGTTAATCAAAATAAAACATAATGAGATTTTTCCCAACACATATCTATAGGCAAAAGAAAATTTCAGCAATCTTGGAAATAGATTATAGAGATAATCAATTTCATAAATAAATAAAAGAAACAGGAACATAGCTTCAGACCATGTAGGAAATCACTAAGAAGAGCAACATATATATAATAATAACATCAAAACAAAAGGAGAAAGAAAAAGGGGTAAAATAATTTGAAGAAATAAGAGCTACATATATTTCGAATTTGATGAGCAATAAAAATCTACATGTTTGAGAAACACCACACACCCCAAGTAGATAAACACAAAGAAATTAAGACCAGTGTCTTAGGTAAATGGTGATAATCAAAGGCACATCCTACTAAAATGCACAATTTTTATGCTTTCTGTATTAGTTAGAAATAAAAGAACATCAACGATGGAAAGCATACTGAACATACAAAGAGAAAAACAACTCATTCTACAGAAAAGAAACCTATGAAAATTAATAACTTATTTCTTATTAAATGAAGGAAGAAAGCAATAAGTAGCATATTCAAAGTTCACAATGTTAAAAATTAATAAATAAAAACAAAATAAAGAAAATTTGTTGCCCTCAGATGTTATAATAGATTACAAATTTGTATAGATAGAATATAAATAACAGACTACATCAAAGCAAAACGCAAAATTAGAGTTCTACGTAATAAATTATGTAGCTAGGTCTAAAAGGTAGTATAATTATAAATGTGTCCTCTAATTTTAAATAATTAAGGGAAACATCTTAATTATATGACTTATACTTAAGTATATGACTGTGTTGCTGGACTTAAAGTGTGTATGGTGGTATGGGAGTACAATGGAAAGACACACAGAGAGAAAGAGATACAATAGCAGCACTAAAACAGTCTTAAAAAAAGTTGCGTTGGAGTAAACTACATCTTAATTATATGACTTATACTTAAGTATATGACTGTGTTGCTGGACTTAAAGTGTGTATGCTGGTATGGGAGTACAATGGAAAGACACACAGAGAGAAAGAGATATACAATAGCAGCACTAAAACAGTCTTAAAAAAAGTTGCGTTGGAGTAAAATCTAATAGTGCTACAATTTTATAGAAAAAATGAGAAGAATCAAAGCTATTGAAAATATCTATATAAGATGTTGGTAAAATTGTCCAGCTTTATTAATTTGGTAAAAAAATTGAATTATACACTTTAATTTGTTTTATATACACTTGCAAAGTGTCATTTGAATATGTTAACAGAGGATAGAATTTTAGCACAGAGAAAATCTTTCACAGGATAGTAAATGTTCCATTTAAAATCTAAGGATAGTCATACATAATACATAGTATAGCAAATAATCTGTATCCAGGAAAATAAGTGTGCAAAAGTCAGCTAATGACAATTTTTGTATTTCAAGGTACATAGTAGAATTTTTTGGTATGATTTAATTTTAATTTGAAAATACAAAATATACTTATATAATAGCTTATTGGAAATAAATATTCAGTTTAAAGTTCATCCACAAATATTTATTTAGCACACATGTACTTCATAAAATACATGCTTGGTGTTGAAGATTGCAAGTTTTTAAAATTGCTTTTGAGCAATCAAAACTACTAATACTTGGGTTGGGGATTTAGCTCAGTGTTTCCACCCCCTGCCTCGCAAGCACAAGGACCTGCATGCATTGTACACTGATAGTACTTTTTCATAGTGATAGGAAAATATAGCTTAGCCAAGATAGATTACAAAACAATAGGGAAGGATAAAAAGAAGGAAAAGATTAGAAGTATGTTTCTACTCAAGATCATATTCACAATATTTAATAATGACAGCCCATTACATGACACTAGAATTTTTTTTAGAAAACTCTCATCAATTTCAATTTTAAGAAGTGGCATGTTAATGTGTACTTTGAAAAAGCATTTATATTTGTGAGTCTGTGTTTGAAAATGGAAGCAGGAATATGGTAGAAAATTGAAATAGTGAGAATCAGTATTTTTTTCTGTAATAGATGAGAATTATATTGTTACTTGTTTTGCTATCTTCCTGGCCAGCATTTGTTGACTGGTGCAATCAAGTGAAGGAGCAATGGTGATGGATGTCAGATGATTATAATTTCTGTGTTGTTGTTCCAGCCATCAAACGTCTGAAATATTTTCAAAATTGCTGCAGCTGCAACTGATGGCGTTTCTGAGCAATGATCATAAAAATTTGCAAATATACATGGATTAGTATGATTCCATGGGAATTAATATACTTGGCAGCTGTTCACTTTTAGAGTGTAAATGTCCTGTCTTTTGGGGACAGTGCCTTTGTACTAGACATTAAAATAAGGTGAGAGATAATGCTTGTGTGTTAGAAATCCAGATCCAAACTCAGGTGCATGCTTATAGTGTGCATAAAAGTTAGTAAAGCTCTTTTAAAAATGTGAAATAGGAAAAAAAGGTCTAAAGGTATAGGGGAAGTGGGAAGGGTAGGGGAAATGAAATAAGAGAAAAGAAAAAAACATGAGAAAATGAAAAAATGGAAATAAAATATTTGTAAATAGGGAAGGGAGGAGGGGTGGAAGGGAGGGCAGAGGTAAGGGGGAAAAATGAGAACCAAGACCTGTCATGTGAAGGTACAAAATCCCAGTGATGAATGTAACTGTACTGTATACCTAAAGTGTACCAGTAAACTCAATTAGAAAAAAATGTCTTGGAATTTACCTGGGCAGGCCAAAAGAACTGTATTTCAACAAGATTCTTAGCAATCAACTGTCCTTCACCAATGAACTATAAAACAATATAAAAGTAGAGTAGTACAAGATTCAAACAGGAACTGAATTTAAAAATATGTACAATTTCTATGTGCATAATTTTATACATAGAGCAGAGACAAAGGAAAGAAAAAGTTATAGATAGTAGTCTGGAGGACATGCAGATTATATACTTTGGAAAAACAGTAAAATACATTGGACAAGTAAAAACTGTAAAAGGGGTAATCAGTTACATAAATGACATTTAGTGATGATTAATATTCAGGAAAATTTCTAATATTATTAATTGATATTGAAGTAAATCACTGAGGGCCAGAGTTATCTCATAACTTTTAAAAAAGCAAAAATATAGAGCCAGAATTTAGCTAAGTGGATTCGCCACCTGCCTCGCAAGCACAAGGTCCCAAATTTGGTCCCCAATCACACCCCCCCAAAAAAAAAGGAAAAAAAAAGGAAAATGTAAGATTTGATTGATTAAAACTGAGAGAAATCTGAATATTTAGAAGTGAATTGATAACAACATAGCCAGAGAAAATTTGCAAACTGTCAAGTATTATGAAATTAGAATTTTTCTTGATATTTAAGAGAATTAAGAAAATGCGATAAAGCATAAATATAAAATTATAAAAAATTAAAAATGAGGCAGTGTAGCAGATTTTACACTGTTTCCTCTAAAACCTTTTTTCTTAAATGATTAGAAAGTACAGACCATTTTTGTGATCTAAGGGAGACTCTGATGATGCTTGAGTAAATATCTAAACAAAACATTATCAATATAAAATCAAGAATGTGTACAGTATATGGAAGAAATGATTGCTTCTGATTATCATTTAGTCTCACAGTGATATCTTTGCATAGCAAAGAGTGAATATTTTAATTTTCAACTTAGAGAAGACTAAAAAGCTTTCAAAACCAATGCACAATTTGTAGGATAGATAAATTCTAGTACTTTTGCTACTACATTATGATGCAAAATAATGAAAAAAAGACTAAAATATGTATTTCTATAGCTAGGATGTTGAGTAATGTTATGTGTGTGTAGAAGACTAAAAAGCTTTCAAAACCAATGCACAATTTGTAGGATAGATAAATTCTAGTACTTTTTCTACTACATTATGATGCAAAATAATGAAAAAAAGACTAAAATATGTATTTCTACAGCTAGGATGTTGAGTAATGTTATATGTGTGTGTGTGTGTGTGTGTGTGTGTGTGTGTGTCTGTGCATGCCAGTGTGGTTTTTATTTCTCAAAGTATTTTTTTTTGAGTAATGTTACTTTGTTTATATCTGAGACCTGATTTTGCAATAGTGATCTCTTTATTCTTCCACTAATACAAAACTATTGATTAGTATAGTTTGATATTAAACTCCAAGTAGTGTTACCTTAGTCCTTTGACTTTGTTATCCTTTTAAAATATTGTCTTGGTTATCTGGATCATTTGCTTTTCACTAACATCTTTGAAATCAGTTTGTTGATGTCCACAAATTGACCAGTTTTCAGAATTTTAACTGTGGTTGCATTCAATCTGTATATCAATTTGGGAAAAATGTGTACCTTTATATTTTTGAAGTTTCAGACTTATGTGCATGGAAGAGCTCTCAACTTTCCTATATCTTTGAATTTTTTCTAGCAGAGACTTTAGTTTCCCTCGTATAGATATTGCAGTTATTTTGTTAGATTTATATTTGATTATTATTTTGGTGCTAATAAACATGATATTGTTTATTTTATTTTACATTAAAATTGTTTACAAGTGGAATATAATACATTGATTTTAATAATATCCTGATATCTTGAAACTCCATTATAACTGTTTAGTAGCTCCAGGAGATTTTTGTTGATACTTTGGGATTTTATTCATAGACAATAATATCTTCTCCAGATGATGAAAGTTTTATTTTTCCTTTATAATGTGTATAAATTTTATTTCCTTTTTATATCTTACCATATTCGTTATGACTGTTAATATGATGTTGCATAGAAATGATGAAGGCAGGAGTAATTTTCTTGTTCCTCATAGTAAAAAGAAATATCTGTTTCCTGAACAATTATCCATGATGTCAGCTGCACGTTTTGTTGCAGTTATTTTTTTAAGTGGAGAAAGTTCTTCTGTATTCTTAATTGTGCTCAAAGTTGTAATGATACGAGAATGATGGTTTTGTGTTTTATTTTTCTACATCTATTGACATTGTAATTTAATTTTCTTTCACAGTCTGTAGATATATGGGGTTATATTAGTTAACTTCCAAGTAATGAACTGGTCTGGCGTATCCTACCTCTTTTTAATTTAGAATTATTATACATTATTGGACTCAGTTTACTAAATTATTGAGGAATTTTTAATCTGTGTTCTTGAGAGTTATTGGTCCATAATTTTAATTTTTTGTAATATCTTCATTTGCTTTGGTATTATGATAATTCAGAACTCACAGAATAAATTAGGTTGAATTTCTCTGATTCTATTTTCTAGGACAAAGTACAAAATTCATCAATTTCTTATTTAAATATTTAAATATAAATTATTTGTAAATCCATCTTGACCTGTTTCTTTTTGTCTTCACTACTAACTTTTAATTCTATTTTTTAAAAATAAGCTTGCTTTTATTTTCTTACTTTATCTTTTCTTTTTATATTTTGGAATCGGGGATTGAAATTGGGTCCTTGCACTTACAAGGCAGGTACTGGAAGCACTGAGCTATATCCCTGGCCCACTTAATTATATCTTTGCATTACATATTTACCTCTCTAGGTTATTTTTCTCCCTTTTGTGATGTTTGGTAGATTTTGCATTTCAAGGGCTTTGTGTAATTTATTTAAGTTAGCAAATTTGTGGCATGAAGTTTTCTGCGTCCTCTTTTCTTATCCTTTCATATCCAATGAATCATTAGTAGAGATGGTTTTTTTTGTTTCTGATAGTATTAATTGTGTCTTTATTTTTTTCTTACTTTCCCAGGCTATGTACTCAATTTTATTTACTTAATCAGCTTTGGGATTCATTGATTTTCATTGTTGAGTTCCTATTTTCAGTTTCCTTGATTTCTGCTCTGGTCTCATTTTGGATTTAATTCAAACTCATTTCTGGATTTTTAAACATCTCTTCATTCTATTTGTCATCTGGAATTATATTTTCAATGAATATGCCCTTTTAGTTTAGATGTTTTTAACTTTTTAGAACTCTTTAAGCATCTTTTTCATTGTTTCTTCACTTCATCATTTCTGATGGAAAGTCAGTTGTAATTCTTGATACCAGTTTTTCAAACAAGATGTTCTAAGAGTATTTTGCCTTTTTTTACTTTAGTTTGGTTTGCATTGTCCAGTTCTTGTTGTTCTATCAAGTGTTTCCAATCTATGACTTGATTTAGTTTATGAGTTTTGTAATATGCTTAGCTGTCATCTTCTTAAAATTTTTCTTCACATTTATTACACCTTTTAAATTAAATGTTCCCCATTTGACATTTTTGTTATTTATTTCCTCAATTTTCTTACTATTTTGGAGAGGAAGGATGGCTCTTTTTTTTAATCAGCCTTTGTAATTTGTCAATTCTCCATTCCTACATTGCATGAATCATATATATATATTTTTTTGAGACAGGTTCTCCCCATGTACGTCAGGTTAGCGGTGGATTCACTATGCAGCCTAGGCTGGTCTTGAACTCCTGGGGCTACTCCTTTCTCAGTCTTCCCAGTACTGGGAGTAGAGGTGTGCATCTGACTAACTAACCCTATGTAATACTCTCAAAAACCATTATCTGGCACATTTTTATTTAACATAATCTTCTTGGCCCTAGTCATAAACACACACACACACACACACACACACACACACACACACACACTACTCACACAGAATATATCAAAGAAAATAAACTCAAAACCATTAGTACTAGAAAAAAAATGTATAAATTTTTCATTACTTGCTAAAATGTGATTAATGTATATATACACAAATTTTTATAATTAAAAGTAAATTCATCAACATTAATAGATACAAATCACTATAAACAAACAAAATAAAAGTCTATAAATGGTCATTATCACATTTAAACACATAAAATGCCTATAAGTAAATGCAGTAAAATATAGGTATGATTTCTATACTTATAAAAATAGAACATAGGTAAGTATAAAATTTAAAGATCTAATTAATTTTCTACCATTTGCATCTATTAAAATATTTGAAAAGCCAACATTTTAAAACTGTTGTACTAATTTAATGAAATAATATTCAAAATTCTATGTAAGTTGGACATTTGTGTAAATCAAACCTGAATCCCCAGTACTAATTTAAAGTCCAGATACTCGAGGAAAAGTTGAAAAAGAAACACAAAGTTAGAGAAATTTTAGATTTAAGCATTGAAACTATTACAACACTACACTAATTTAGAAGTTGTGTATTTCTTGCAAGAATTCACAAGAACCAATGGAACATATTTAATTATTATTAAATGAGTATACCCAGACAAGGGGAAAATTTGCTGAAATAAATGGTTTTAAGTTCAATTAAATATGTTCATATTCTGAAATGATGATAAACCTTGACCAATACAGCATACAGAAGTCAGTTAAAGGTACACAATAGATTTAAAGGACAAAAGGGAAGGAATAAGCTTTTAGAGGTAAACATGTTTATATGTGACAACGAAACAGGTAAATCTTCAACAAAATACAACGTGAAAATTAGTTTAACAAATTAAACTCCATTAAAATGTAGTACTAATTGAAATACATCATTAAGAAGAAGAAATTCAAGTCAAATAATGTGAGAACATATTTGCAATACATTTATCTAGCAAAGACCTCGACCCCTGTCACTTCATGAATTTCTTCAAATACTAAGAAAATGATTGGTCCCTAAAAATAGGTAAAAGTTTGTATAATATCTTCACCAATGAGTTTTTTCCAATGATAACTATTCATTTGAGACCTTTAAATAGTTAATAAGAAATTAAATTAGCTACCATAGTTAATAGAGTGGGTAAAATAAAAATGACATACAATACCAAGGTTTATTGCAGATGTAGATGATGGAAATTTCCATGCATTTCTGTTCGGAGTGTACATTGGTCAAGTTTCTTAGAAGTATTGTGCTACAGGATCTCCTAAAATGCAGAATATGTCCAGTAATTCTGTAAACCCCTTTTATTTCACCAAGCCTTGCAATGACCACTTATAGAAATGCTTCCAGAAATCAGCATTTATATTAACTGAACTTTGCAAAAATATCCACAAATTATAGAACATATATTTATGGCATACTAAGAAAGCAATAACTCAACAGAAACATTGTAGCATATTCATAAAGCATGGTAAAAAGTACACAACACACAACAAAATGGGTGACACTTCAAGCATAATTTGAATAAACAAGGTTAGAGATTATAAATAATTTCACCTATGAAAAGTTTTAAAAACAGTAAATGCAAAATAGTAACATTTCTAAATGCATACTTCCTGTAAAATTATTTTAAAAAGCAAGAAAGCATTTGCTTACAAATGCCATCAAAACAGTGGCTTTAGGCAGTGAAGAGGAAAGGAATTTTAATTTCAGAGTCATGCATGAACCTTCTAAAATGTTAACAATATTTCTTTTCTTGACTTTATAGGTACTATCCAGGCATTTAAAAATAATTTATGCAGTCTACGTATGTATACTTTATAGTAAAAATTTAAAGTAAAAAACCTGAAATATTTATACAATTCATTAACAGATATTCAGATTGTAGGCATTCTGATTATTAAAGGAAGTTTCATAAGGAAATCAAGAATGATGGATACATTGTGTATGTGTACTTTGTGTGTATAAATAGATGATTTCAATTTCTGTTTTGCAATGTCATTTCCAAATTTGATCAGTTAATTATTAAAGAAAATAAATGTAGTTTGAATAATAACCACAAGTCTAAATGGCAGTTACAAAAAATAAATACATATGATGAAGATACAATTGAAATAGAAGGCAGACATTTAAAACTGCTTCTCATAGTATAAAACTTTGCTTTATTAAATCTGCTTATTTTCTCACTTATTTAGGACAGTAGAAGGAAAACTGCATTAAATATTTTAATTTTTATCTTAAATCCAAACAGCCTTTCTGTGTTCTCCTTTGGATAAGTTACTGTGATGTGCTTAAACTATATATTTGACAAACTTATATAGATGTATTAAGTGCAGGTGTTTTCAGATATTTTAATAAGCTAAATTATTACTTAATGCATAAAGAACAGCTTTAAATGTATACGACCGTACCATCATTTCAGCAACATTGTTATGGGGAACATTTTGCACCCTGTAAAATGGAAAAAAGGGACTTACTTTCATGTAAAAATAATAATAATCTCTTTCATTATAGGATAGTATATGATTCAACATTTTTATCAGCAGGACCCATACCAAATACCCACATGAATATTAAAGAAAGAAAGGTTTAATTTGACCCCAGGTCTCAGGTAATTCAGTCCATCATTAGCCATCTACAAGGGACAAATGTGATGGTGGAAAGGCATGGAGAGAAAAAAAAATATGAAGTTCATGGCATTAGGAAAGCAGAGCAAGGGAATAATTCCAGGAAGGAAGATGAAAGGAACCAGATATAGTACCAAAAGTCATGTCTCCCTCACTCACCATGACATACACAAAAGTACCCTTTACTAAGTTTCTTGGTGAATGTAAAGTCAATTAACTTCACACAGTTAAAGTGAACTATCTTATTAATCCCCTTGCCAAATCTAAACACATATTCTTAAATTATTCTTACTTTTAATGTAAATAAAAATGAAGTCAGTGATTCCACCCAACAAGTCAGAACTATACTGGATACAAATGGAAATCTAACAATCTCTTTGCCCAGATTTCAACATTCTACTATTTTTCGAAAGTTCAAGTTGAATTCTCTTTTAAGACTCAGCACTAACTCTTAACTGTGGAGCTCTCTGAAGATAAAAGACAAGCTATACAGTCCCAAGGTAAAATGCCACAGGGTAAACATACCTGTTCCACAAAAGAAAAATAGTAGCATAGAAGAGTGCTATATCAAAACAAGACCAAAGTCCAGCAGAACAAACAATACATCCTGTAGATCCATGTCCACTACATGATGGTAAAATGTGGGTTTCAGAGGGCATGAGTAGTCCAGATTCAGTGGCCTAACGGGTTGTAGCCTATGTAGCCTATTTCTTGGATTGGATCCATTCATGGCAAGCAGCTTTCCTTGGCTGACTTTCCACTTTCCTCTCAAATTTGAATTCCTTAGATCTTCACTGCATCTTTAGCTTCACATAGCCTCATGCACTTCCCTCTCAGAGGCTTTTTCTGGTGCCCCAAGCCTTCCTTTGAGATATGGTTAGAAGCCTCTATAATACCAGAAGTCTTCAATTCTGCATGCCAGGAGAATTGGTATCACATGGATGCACAGAGGTGTGCTGCTAGCAAAAGCAGTAGGCAGCCTCTTACAGTAAGACTGAAGGGTCTTCTGAGTGACTGGATGGCTATGGCTATGCGCAGGAAAATGAATCCCAAGGAACCAAGTTCCTAGGCTGCTCTTGTAGAGCAGGTGTCCCAAGAACTTTTCTCAAATATAGGATTAACACTTGTACCTTTAAACCTACAATGCATGGGATCTTATTTTACTTCTGAGATTCACTCAAGGCACCTTTCTTCTTGTCCCTCTATAAAGTACTCTGTTTCTTTTTACTGGCATTAATCTCTTCAGCCACCACAAATCTTCTGGCTACAACTTTATAGAGGGTAGAGGGTCCCTTTTAGGCCCAAATTTAAGTTTTCCAAATTGCTCTGCTCTTTACACCTGAATCTTACTATAAATCTTCAATAAAGTAGCCAGCAGTTCTGATTCTGAAGCCTGAATATTAGACTGCCTTGATATTTCCTCCCTTTGATCAATTAATCATAGCTTTTAAATTTAGCCTTCCACAAACTATCAGAGCACAGGCAAAATATAGACATGGTTTGTTATTATTGTTTTCCCCAGAGTATAACAGGCTGGGTCTCTACTCCAAATCCCAAAAGAATTCTTGTTTCCAATTAAAACTTCATGAGCCCAGACTTTACTGCCTATGATGCTATAACCATTCAGGTCTTCTGAGTTCTGACAAGAATGGCCCACCAACCTATACTTACATCGTTCTAGAGGAGTGGTGGTGAACCTAAAGCATGCATGCCACAGCGGGCTTGCAAAACCCTCTCTGTTGACATGCAAGGCAAATGTATGAGTTGTTTTTTTAAATAAACTAGAGCTTCAATATTCAGGTCTAATTGCAGGGTTGCATTTTGTAATAAATTAGTAGGCTTTGGTTGCATTTGGGCACTTGCCTCTAAAAGGTTCACCATCACTGTCCTGGGGCTTCTCTAGCCTGTATCACCAACTCCTGCAAACCTGTTCTGCAGGGTTCTGAACCATGGTCAGGTACAATCACAGCAATGGTCCTACTTTTCCAGTGCCATTTTTTAATGTTAGCTTTTCTGTCACTAGCACAGAACACCTATAATTTAAAGGGTGAAGGTTTAATTTTGGTCATAGTTTTAGGGAATTCATTTCATGGTCATCTGGGTCCAAGAGAAAAATATGGTAATGGAAAGTATGGCCGAGCAAAAGTACACAATCCATATATTGATATTCTGCTCAGGGTGCTGGAGAATGAAAAAGTGCTGGAGAGGAAGGAATGCGGGACATGATATAGTACCAAGATCATATGCATGAGCTGCCTAATTACACCCAGAAGTGAGCTCTACTAATCCCCTAGGTGGCTCTGAAGCCAATCAGTTTAACACAATGAAGCTTAACAACCACAGATTGATACTATAAAATGAAGGCTATTTTACCTATCACTTTTGGTGACTTTCCTGATTTTATGATCTCACTTTTCAATTCAATCATTTATTTTTCTATAAGGCTTTTTGGTTTTCTCTATTAGTATACTTCTAAAACTTCTTATACCAACTTGGTAACCGGGAAGTTATGGATGAAAGAACTAAACTACAATAATAGGGGGCTGTTATTGGTATAATGAATATTTTAGACTATTTAAGATGTCTCATATTAAATGTACTTTTCATGCATATTTTTATATCTGTTGGTCATAGGAGTTATTTATCACCTCAAAATTGACATACCTGTAAATTTCCAAAGCCCAGATGGTTAAAATTAAAACAAATCAGCCAGAATTTACATATATACATTTTAGATAATCAGCTGTATGTCTGGAAACATGTGTACTAAATCAAGGATCTGTGTGAAAGCGATAACACAGCTATAAAAAAATGCCACACCAAATATTTTGCTAAAGAAATAGATGCTCTAATAGGTTCAATATAATTTTTAATGTGAGGTTTATAACATTTAGTACTTTAAAGGAACAGGGGATTTTAGCATTGTTTAGTTCCTGTGGAAATATTTATATGGCTTTATAAACTAGAGCATGTCAATTATGAATCAATTGACACTTAAGAGAGTATTGAGATGTATTACGAGAGATTCTATAATTAATTTAAAATTATAGGACACTAATATAATTAGATTTTTAACACAAAAATTATAGGGAATATTTATGCACTTAATTGGAATTTTAAAAGCCAGTGATAACAAGTTAATAATTATGACAACTAAAGAGTATCCTAATAAATGTCACTGTTTTTATTAATTGATATTTAATTTGCTGTAGACTGCCTTGGTAAATGTTAATTAAATGCCAGAAAATTCTTTATAATTTTAATACATTAATAATCTTATAATTATGCCTTTATTGCTTATATAATTGTGAGTTAATTATATAGCTACTAGATTTACTGTACCCTTTATAGACAGCTCAAAAATAATCTATTTTTCTCCACAGGTCAATACATTTGATTGCCTGTTAATTGGTAATAGAATATCAAAATCTCTGTATGAATAAATATACTTTTCTAAACAGCCTGGTAAACATTACATATCCAATTAGAAAAAAAAGAAATAATGGATATCTGTCATTATACCTATATTAATAATTACTAATTTATTTTTCTGAGGAAAATTTGAAAAAGTAGATTATAAATGAGAATTCCTTCAGACTGTTGTAAAATGGCATTTGTGAAGAGTATTTTCTTTCACTGTGTACTTTAATTTTTCATTTACAATAAGTGTGCAAACTGTAATTATTATAATTTTATCAATAAGTAAGCTCATTTAGAGAGTACTTTTCCAGTAGAATTCGATTTTATCTTTTCTTATACATTCACTAGCTTTATTTCATTTGCTGTATTTGTGCCTCACTCCCTCTGAACTATCAACTTCTATATCTAGATAAACTGTCAGTATATTTTTCTCAATTATGCGAAGAAAATAAAAATAAACATAATAATTAGCTCTTCCCAAAACCTATGTTTCTGGAATAATTTTACCAGATTCTTGAGGGGCTTGGAGAGATCATGTTTTACTCATCTCTATTTCTATCTGTTGATTTTTTAAAGGCAATATACTATTTGACAAAACAAAAATGAATTCAAAGCTTTCAATTTTTAATTTTATTGGTACACGGTTTATATGCACAGTTTGCACACTGATGGTAGGAAATTTTGTACATGCACATGATATATCTTGATTCTTCTTTTTCCCCAAACCCTTCCCTTCACTTAGACACTTTCCCCCTTTACTTACAAAAGCTTCATTTCTATTTTCCATATATTCTCTTTGTTTTTCTTTTCCTTTCCTTCTTTTCCCTCTCCCCTCTCCCTTGTTCCTTTCTTCCCATTTCCCAATATTTATTCTACATTTTGATAATTACTTACACTTTTGCTTTCTCTTACCATACAAACAATGTGATATTTAGACATGTGTGTCTGATTTATTTCACTTAAGAGTATGGTCTCAAAGCTTTTAGTTAAACTAACTCCATATATTATTCCTTGTTGTTAAAATAACATAATTTAGCCCCCAAACTTTAACTCTGTGCCTCTTTTATCAGTAGACAATATTTTCTCCTACAGAGAAAAGGCTTTCCACCGTCAATCATCAAATGTTATCTTTAGTTCTCAAATTTCAGCTTCTTTTCTACTTATTCTTTTTTACTTAAGAAGTAATTCTATTTTATTTGTATAGTGAATCATCCACTAACTTTCTTGATCAACTATATTACATCTATTGTTTATCAATTTATTGACCTTTATTTGCCTTAAAATTGGTTCACATTTTTTTTGTTTGTTTATTTTTGGTTCTTTTGGGTTTTTTGTTTCACACTTTAAAAACCAGGTTCGGTGCAATGTTATAGTACTTTTAGCATCTTTTCTTGACTTCTTCCAATATATATAAGCACTTAAAAGTTATGTTTTAAAATCAGTGTGCATGGATGTGCATCCATACACACAAATTTACATGAGGAAAAAGGAAAAGTAATTTCATTTTCCAGTTTATAGAATTTTGATACAAACCATGCCTCTATGGTCTATAATCCAAATCTTGACTAATTCTTTTGCATCATGCTATAATCCTTTCCTTCCTTTTGCTGCTAAATTTCTCTAATCTAATTAACCAAAAATATGCTATATACTACAAAATTCCTAAAATCAATATATATCCAAAATATTAATTTGAGGTACAATTATAAAATCTAATTTTTTCTGGTATACTAATGAGAGGGACTTCTCTTTTGTAGAGAGACACAGAAAGCAGGCATTGTTAGACAACCTGAAACACAAGTCGAAAATGAAGTACAGACTTACAGGTATATGCAGAAAACTACCACAAAGGAAACAGACACAGACAAATTAATTTGGTTATTCCTTAACAGAAATAAAAGTAAAATTGGGCATATGGGATTTCAGGATCTATGCTTGGGAAGAGGATATAGACTCAGTTGCTGGAACAATTTTACAGACTCTGGTAGACATAAAATGTTTTACTAGTGAAAATGATCAAAAGGCTTTTAAAGGATAATTAATAGTTTGGCCACAAAATAAAAATAAATCAAGAACAAAATCCACAGAGCAGAAATCTTAATGTGAAGTCAAAGAAAATAGAGCTCAGAGGTGCACAGATAAACAGTGCCATGGATATACAGGACTCAGTCAGAAATCCACCCAGATAACAGCAGTTCAGGCTCACAGGCCACAACCAAGGCCCACCTAGAGAACAGCTGCTCAGGCCTGCAGGCCCCAGACAGAGGCTCACCCAGAACCATATGTAAGTGTGTGCAGGCCACAGCCAGAAGCCTGCTTGGAAACCATTGGTAAGGGCACACAGGTCCCAGCTAGAGGCCCACTGGGACAGCAGTATAGTGTGGGGATCCAGAAGGCCATCATTCTGAGCCCACAAATTTGTGCAGTGATGATTAATAGAGAAGAGGCTTCTCTGAAGTTTATTGAGAATTGAAGCCCACTGGGAGAGCAAAAAGTCACCTCAGTAAAGGTGCAACAGATTGCAACAGTTGGTGAGTTGTTGCGGTCAACAGCTCCTAGTAGAACCAGACTTGTTGTGGGAGAAGAGCAGCTGAAACCTGCAGTAAAACTGTTCAGAGAAGGCCAGAGATTTAGCACAATTGTTCTGCCACCTGCCTTGCAAGTGCAAGGAACAAAGTTGGATTTCCCAGTGCCCTCCCACCCCCTCAAAAGAACTGTGCTGAGTTCAAACCTGAGGGAGATCAGGGAGCTCAATTCCAGCCTCACAGCAAGAAACCAGCCTGAACTTCAGTGGACTACAGCTAGCTTGCTGAGATCAGTCAACACAGATCTGTACTATAGCCACATCATCCAATGGAAAAAACAGGCATGCCTTGAATGGGACATTTTTTTTTCTTCTTTTCTCCTTCTTCTTAATTTCTTCCTTTTCTTCTTCCTTTTTTTAAAAAACTCCGTTGTACTTATTTTTATAACAAGAATATAGTCTCTTATTTTTCTGTTGCTGTCAGTTTGTTTGTTCTTGCTTTTGTTCCTTTCTTTTCCTTTTGTTTTCACTAGTTTCCTAAAATTTGCATGGTCTTCCTGTGTCCTTGAACCTTACTTCTAAACTTTTCCTCTTCTTTTATTTCTCTGGTTGCCCCCCCCTACATCTCTCTAAGGGGCAAATTCTCTATATTGAAGGGCTTATTTGCTCCAAATATATTTCTGATTGGTTCTATATTTTGATATATAACCACAAATGTAGTTCATGCAGTCAAATGTGGTAGATTAATAGTTACCACAGTTTATCATTTTCTAGGTTGTGATGTTATTATTGATGGTGATTGTAATAATCTAGCCACAGTAAGGTGACTTGCTATATTCAGTTTTCCTTCCTGGTATACCAAGACTGAGGTTACCTAAGGCCATTACAGATGCAAAATCCAGAGACCAACTAAACCTGGAAGACAATCCAAGAAATAGTCAATCTGTAATGGTTCTAAATACTGGCAATAAAGATACCTGCAATAAGCATTTACAAGCATCAACCCAGTAATTAAACCAAAAATATCAATAAAACAACAAAAAGTAGAAATGGAAGATACCTAAACAAGACTCAAAACCAGAACTTCATATCGCCAAAGGCAGCCCCAAAGGGCAAGGAGGTGGAACAATCTGAAACTCCACAACCTGGACTCCCTGAACTGGCAACAAAAGAGGATCTTGCAAAAATAAAATTAGAAATTATTTTGTAGATAAGAATGGAGACTGTGTCCATAGTGCAAGACATGATTAATAACTCTAGAGCAGACACACACACACAAAATAGAGGAGCTGAGAAAATATGATGGAATCTCAGCATAAGAAACTAATGAAAACCATAAAACAAATACAAATAATAAAAACTTCATTGAATATTTACACAGTAGAATGAGCCAATGTGAGGATAGAATATCAGTTATAGAAGAGAGCATTGAGATTAGCGACCAAGAAAAAAGTTTTTTAAAATAGCAAGGGACCACCAGAAATCAATCCAGCACTTGCTAGATGATGAAAAGAAAAATAACATAAGACTGATCAGAGTCAGTGAAGAAGCAGAAAATAGTACAAATGACATAAAAAACTGTTCACATAAGTAATGGCAGAAAACTTCCCAAGCAGGGGAAAAGAGTTTTACATACAGATAAGTGAGGCATAAAGGACTCTAAATACCCTTGATTAAAACAAAAATTACACCGAGGCATATAATAATCAACATTCCAAAACCCTACAGAAGAACAAAATAAACATTTAGAGAAAAGAAACAAATAATATACAAAGCAAAACCCACCAGAATCACAGCAGACTTCTCAAAAACAAACCCTCAAATCAAGAAAAGCCTGAACTGAATTATTTCAAGATCTAAAAGAAAACAAAGTACAACCAAAATTGATGTACCCTATAAAGTTGTCTTTAAAAATTAATGGAAAAATAAATTACTTTCACAACAAAGAAAACCAGAGGAATTTCATGAATATCAAACCAGTACTCCAAAAAAACTGAAACAATATTCTAGCAAAAGACAATGAGGGTCACAACTCCATGAAGCCCAAAAGAATGAATCCATCAGGCAAGACAAGAAATTAAATTAAAGGGGGAGAATCCAACAATAGGAAAAGGTCATGACAAGGAAAATCAACATGTATCAGTTGTAATTATCCCACCAATCAAAATAAATAGACTTGCAAAATGGGTCAAGAAGCAAGAATTAACATTATATTTCATAAAAGAAACATAATTCATTCAAAAGGAACCTCATTGACAAAGTTAAAGGGTGAAAAATAACACTCCATCTGACAGGAAACTGAGAAAAAGTGGGAGTAGCTATCCTATTTGTAGATAATATGGATCTCAAAACAAGAGTAATTAAGAGAGGCAAAGAAGTCCACTACATCCTTTAAAGGAAACAATCCAAGAGGAAGAGATAACAAACATAAATATATATGCACCAAATACTAGTGCACCCAACTATATAAAAACAAATATTAACGAACATGAAAAGTCAAACACTAATATAATCGTAATGTGTGACATCAATACCCCACTGTTACAAATAGATAGATCAACTTGACAAAAAATTTATAACTGAGTATTAGAACTCAGTCAAACTCTTGACCAAATGGACTTGACAGATTTCTACAGAGTGTGTTCTACAACACAAAATCAGAGTACATATTCTTTTCAGCTGCATACAGTTTTTCCAAAATAGAACACATACTTGCTCACAGAACATGTTTAAGTAAATTCAAAGGAATTATAGCTATCATCTGTATATTATCAGATCATAGTGCAATGGAATTGGAAATCAATTGCAAAAGAAACCATAAGAACTTAAACAAATGGAGACTTAAACACAGGGGAAGGGGATTTGAAAAGGGTGGGGGAAGTAAAGAAGAGAAAGAAATAAATGCGAGGAAAAGAAAAAAATGGAAAAATGTGTTTGTAAATAGGAAATAATGGAGGGGTTTAAGGGAGGGCAGTGGAATGGGGAAAAATAAGAACCCAGAAATATCATGTAAAGGTACAGATTTCCAATGATGAATTTCATCCTATTGTATAACTAAAATGTATGAATAAGCTTAATTAATTAAAAAAATAGAGCTCATTTAAGGAGTCTTGGTAGCATACTTCCAATGTGTGTGTAACTCAGGTGTTGTTCCCTTTGGCACCAATGGAGATACATAAATCATGAAAAGAAAAATATTATTGAAATTTTCACTTCTTAGTGAAGACATTTTTTCTTTCTGTTTTAATAATATATATTGCAAAGTACTCACATTTGGGAAGAATTCACAGGCTAAATTCAAACTTTAAACTTCACATGACAGTCAATAATTTTCATTGAATTGCATTTGCATAATTTTTAATAAAATTTTAAAATCAAAACAAATAACATCTCAAAATACAGATATATTATATACAAATGAACATATATTCATGTGTGTGTGTGTGTGTGTGTGTGTGTGTGTGTGTGTGTGTGTGTGTATGAGAGCAAAAAGTAAATCTTTCAGCCATGTGTATGATTTTTTTTTTCATGACTAGTGAAAAACTAGGTTAGGGTAAAGGCTATCACTTTTATTTCAGATCTTTTTTGGTAAGAATTCATTGGATGTCTAAATGTGAGATTAATTTCATTATGATTTTTAGTTGTTCACTTTAACACAATAGATCTTATAACTTTGATATGAATAAACATAGAAACTCAGGCTTAGAATATGATTGTTCAAGACAAACACCTCTCTATCCTGATCCCAGATCCATGTTCAGACAAATGTTTTTTAATCTCTCTTTTTTAGTAGAATATGTTTTCTTTCCTGTCCAAACTACTGCTGAAAGGGTTTCACTGTGTAAGTCTGATATGAGTATGAAAAATGTTCAGTTAGTAGGACTAAAAAACAAATAGCACAAGGGATTTATCTGTGTATCTCTTGGGTTCAATGCAGAAAACACAGTAGGACTGATAAAAAGATAAAGATATTTGAGTTTTCAGTTTAAATATGATGAGATATTAGATTAAGATAAGTAAGGTTTGGGATTATGTATTATGATTTTTTAAGCATGTCTTTGTATTTACATTTACATACCTGTGGCAAATATTTTGTATTTGACATTTTTTAGTATAAATCATGAAGTACTTCTTGCCTGGATTCTCTGAAATAAACGAAGAATTGTTACTTGGAGGGTAAAAACAAGTTGACCTACTTTTCTAAGTGGTAACTCATATAGTAATTTCTTAGGTATTTTCAAAGGAAGTATTTCCTCTTAAAATTGTGAAGATGGGATGTGGGTATGTACATAATAAGTAAGCTGATTCAAGTTCAGTTATAAAAATATGGAATTAGCTATGACAAAACATATTAAAGAAGATAGCAAAGCTTTAAAGCAGTGATATTATTAATAGGTTGGGCCATGAATTTTTAGTTGTCAGGGACTGATCAAGCAATCAGTAATACAATAAGTTTCTGTTAGGCCAGATAATTCTAACAATTAAGATCTATATGTACACATTAATTAGTCAGCTGAAGTATTCAAACTTTCTGAGCTCCTTTTGATTAAATTATTAATACTAATAATGCTTCTATAATGTCCTTTTTTATTCAAGTGCCAGTAAAACTTTAAATATAAGTAAATGCATCCTGCAATTTTAAAGTTTTTCTATTTGCTATACTAAAATATTTAAAATTCGTATTTTCCAAATATCCATTTAAAATTTTATGTTGTTTTGAAATTTGGGTAAAATAACAATATGAGGTATCATCAATGTACATTAATTAATAGATACATAATATATATTTAAATTTTCTGCTATGATTATAGCTGCTTTATTACCTACATTAATTATTCATTAAGATTTGAATATGATGAGTAATTGATAAGGAAGGCATTTTTAAAAGCATAATGTCATAAATCTCATAAATCTACCTCACATTCTGGCCATGCCTCATTAGAAAAAAACATTTTAAAATCTCATTTACAGTGTATCACAATCTTATGATCTGTACCAGACAAACAACTTCTTTAATGTGTAATGTAAATTCAAAACAGAAACACTGACCTTCACAGAATGATTTTATAACTAATGTACTTCGCGATGATGTAAAAATCAATTTGTATATATTGAGCATACTCTGTGTGAGTCAGAACTCCATCTCCAAAACATTTAAGCCCTCTTTTCAAGAGTTATTCCAGAAATCAAACTTTTCTCATTTTTTGAGAGGTTAGCCAGTATTTTTTCTCAGAAGCTAATTCACAAAAACTTCCTAATCTAATCATATTAATTATTACAGAATTTTTCTGAATTTAAAACCTATATACCTCTGGTCATTTTGTTTTCTGAAGCTTTCTTGAGTAAAACCTTTTGGAATTTTCCCTGAATTTTGGTCAAATCATAACTCACTTTTTCACATTTTCTTCAAGTCAATTTTTTTGGATATACAAATCCTGTAAAATGTAAAGTTCAAATATTCTTTCTGTAATTATCTTAATTAAGCTAATTTATTTTTGTTTAAATTTACTATTGAAAATTTCTTTTTATAATCTAATTCATTTCACTTCCAAGTTCTGTGTTGAATGCTTTTCTTCATTTTCACTGAAGTGCTATGATTTTATTACAATTAGACTTTTTGATCATTATAATCAATATTCTTAGCTGCACAATATATGCTTTAGTGTAAAATTTAAACTTTTTGAACTACAGTTTATATTGTAGTTACAAATCACAATTTTCCTTAGACTCTTTGGGGATTCCAATATTTGAAAATTTAATTCTCTTTAACTGCATTGAAAGGAATGGAATTAATATGAGAAAACAAACAAAAAAGAAAAAAAATCCTCATGATTTTTTTTCCTTTTTATTTCTTCCATTATCATTTTACATTTGAATGTTTTCTTCTTTTCTACATTTGATCTTAGCCAAAAGGCCAAGAAGCACTGTTTTCTTCTTTTCTATATGTATTTCTCAGGAAAGTTTTGGGTTTATTCTAAGACATACCTCTTCTAGTTTATTCTGAATTTACAAAAATATGTGTTATTATTACTAGTTGTCTTGAATTCTGCTACCTTTCTTTTAGTTTTCATGATTTTGATTGTGTTATTTTGAAAATTTTCTGCATATTTTCTTATTGTCTCATTTTAAAATCATGTTACAATCTAGGTTCTTTGTTATTAGTATTTAGTTTTAGCATAAGATATATCAAGATGTTATCATCTTCCCTATCTTTTTCCTTAATTTTATGTAAATAAATCTAGATACTTTGTTATTCAATTCTTTTGGATTTGATTTTTTTTTTAACTATAGGATCAAGGCCTTGAATCTGAATTTCTATCTTCCCAGAAATCCAAATCTGTTATTTTGTGATATGTTAGAAGTTATGGTAGGTTGCTTTCTGAAGTTCACCATTTCTGTTCTTCTGTCATTTTTTAAAATCTTCTGTTACCTGTTAAAACTTTTTCTTGCTTTGTTTTGACATCACTACTTTCAGTTTTTCTTCAAGTAAAGGGGTATCTAAAATTCAGTGGGGCCAAAGTATCTTAGATGTTTTTGTGTTGAATGGAAGCTAAGAGACTTAAATGTTTTACAGAATAAAAATTTTCCTATCTCTTGTTGTTTTTAGGGGACTGACTCAAAACATTGCTAGTAATACTAGAATTTTATTACTGTTTTCTGACCAGTTATTCAGATTAAATACAAAATGTTTCTACAAAAAAACTTATTGATAGGAAAAATTAAATTTTGTTTCTCTAGCAAAGTAACAAATGTTTATGTATTTATTTATTTTTTTACTTTACCTTTTTGCTTTAGGGAAAATTCATAAGAAGAAGAAATGAAGCCAATTTTGATGAATATTCTGAGAAATGATCACAATATTGATTTGGAAATTTAAACACATTCAAAGACATCAGGATTACACACATTTAATTATTGCATATTACTGGAGTAAAAAGATGTAAAGATAAATTTTTCATATATGTGAAAATATATATGAATAATATGTACACTTTATAATCTCCTTATTTTTAAAGTCACTACATGGATGTTTACATTTCTTCTAAACATTTCATGTCATTTTATGGGTATATTACAAAATGTCATAATATATATCAAAATGCATCTATTTGAAGCAAAGTCTGAATAATATGAAAATGAAATAATCACCACAGTGCTTTGTGACAAACTTCCTATTAATCCTTTGTTTAAAAACTAGAAAAGTAACATGTTCATATTTTATTCAAAATTTATATCTCCATAAGGAAATCCTAAAAGATAATGGAATTTCACTTATTCTCTTTTCTTTACAATATTATTAGTATGTGTGTGCAGTACATAGTGTTTACATTTCTTGTGAGGGGATGATACATGGATATACCACGTCTTAATTCCTTTTTTTTCATTTCCTTATCCTGTCCTCCCTTCCCACTCTCTTAATTTCTTCTCTATTTCTCATTCCACATTCCTAGTATCTGTCTATTATTTTGATTTTTATTTATAATTTGGGTATCTCACATGAGAAAATCCTTTACATCATATTACAAAGAATCATGCAGACCATGTTTTTAGCAGCCCACATAACAGCTGAATTAGCAAAGCCTATATGTCCATCAACTGATGAATGAGAAAAAATGTGGCATTTACATATAATGGAGTATTACTCTACCATAAGGAAAAACTTGAATCACCTGTAGGAAAATGGATGTATCTTCAGAGCATGATATTAAGTGAAATAAATCACTTGGTTCTTATTGTCATTGCTCATGGGTTCTTCTCATGATGAAAGCTTTATAGTGGAGCTTTTGTAGGTAAAGATCAGGAATCTTTTAGGTCCATTTAAGACCATCAATTCCACATTAAATTAGAGTAAAAATGTTATTTAATAAAAACAATATTCATCTACATGAGATATTTTTTAGGATTCAAAATATCACTCAAAAATGCTATTCTATGTATTTTACTTTCCCTCACATATAAATATATATTTTATTTACTTTTGTTCACACACATAAATATACAGGTTGATGCTAAGTGCATGTACAATAAAACAAGTAATTCACAAAAATAACTAAAATTGATGTTAATTTTTATAAAAAGATCTATTGGCATATGGTTTACATACATAGAGTTCACATGTATAAAATGTGTTATTCAATGGTTTTCCATAGAGTTATGCAATTATTTACCACCATTAATTGCAGAACTTTTTTATCACTGCATAAGGAAACTCTATATGCATTAATGGTCCTCTTCATCTCTTCTTGAACATCTGCTCTCTCACTCTTCTACTCCTTTACCTTCACCCTGCTTTCTAAGTCCTCTGCTACTTTAGCTTCCAAGAATTAGGCAGATAATCATCTGGGGGGGTGTTTTCTATATACCTGACTATCCTGAATATTTTATATACACATAATAATATAATAGGTGATATTTGTGACTAACTTTTTTTTTTTTTCTTTTGAGACAGGATCTCACTCTATCATTTAGGATGGCCTTGAACAAACAGTGTAGCCTAGTCTGGTCTCAATCCTGCTCTCTCATCCTTCAGAATGTTGAGAGTGTAGATATTTGCAACCACACCTGACTACAATTTAACATGTTTCTGATTATCTGTTTGATATGCTGCACCTGTATTCTGTGCTTTATTCCTTAATTTTATTTTTAAATACTAGCTTAGTTAAAGAATATACCATATTTTTTTCTCCATTGGTCAATTGGAGTAGTTTCTACTTTTGTGATGTTAATAATAATGCTTGTTTGAACATTTCTATGAAGATTTCTTTTTGTGGACATATATTTTCATTCACTCTAGCTACATATTTAGAACTGATATCTCTATGTTATGTTATAAATCTATATTTTATTTTTTAAGAACTTCCAAAATCTTTTTCAAAGGGATAAACAATTTCCAAAATGAGCAACAATATATGAGGGTTTTCATTTCTCTACATTCTTACTGTTATTACTATATGTTTTTCCCCCTGTTAAGTTTATTGGTACCTTTAAAGCAAACAGTACAGTTACATTTATCATTGGGATCTTGCACCTTTACATGGTACATCTTGGTTCTGATTTTTTTTCCCATACCCTGGCCCTCCCTTCATCCCCTTCATTCTTCCCTATTTATAAAGACTTTGCTTCCATTTTTAACTTTTTTCTCCCTTTTTTTCCATTATTTCCTTTCCCCTCCCCTTCTCACTTCCCCTTTTCTTCTTATTTCACACTCTCTATACCATTTGAACCTTATTTACACTTTTAGTTTTTTTTTTCTTCATTGAGTTTATTGGTACATTGTAGGTATACAGTACAGTTACATTCATCACTGGGATCTTGTACCTTTACATGACAAGTCTTTTTCTCATTTTCCCCTTGTCCCTGCCCTCTCTTCACCCCTCCTCCCCTCCCCATTTACAAACATTTTATTTCCTTTTTTTTATTTTCTCCCATTTTTCCCTTATTACCTTTCCCCTACCCTTCCCACTTTTCCCTACACCTTTAGCCCTTTTCTTCCCATTTCACAATGTCAGTTTACACTTTCAGTTTTTTGCACCAGAGAAAATATTCAGTATTTACTCATGTGTCCTACTTATTTCACTTAAGATTATAGCCACAAAGCGCATCCATTTAGCTATAAATGTCTCTAGTTTCTCACTCTTTGTGGCTGAGTAGCACTCTATTTTATAGAAAAACCACATCTTTATTAGGTCTCCAGTTGATGGCATTTGGGATTTTTCCATGTTTTAAGAAATAAAAAGAATAAAGACAGGAAAGGAAGAAATGAAACTCTCATTATTTGCTGATGATATTATACTCTACATAGAAGACCCAAAAAACTCTGCCAAAGACTTCTAGATTTAATTGACAGATTCAGTAGAGTAGCTGGATGCAAGGTCAATGCTGGGATATCAGTAGCCTTCTTGTACACAAATAACAGATTCACTGGAGAGAAATTAGGGAAACAATTCCTTTCACAACAACACACAAAAAAAAGGTAATATCTGGAATCAGTCTAACAAAGCAGTTAAAATACCTCTACACTGGAAACTACAGCACTCTGAAAAAAGGATATAAGAAAGAAGCTATAAGAAAATGGAAAGAAATCTCTTGCGCCTGGGTAGGAAGAATCAACATAGCTAAAATGGCCATACTTCCAAAATTGCTATACAGAAACATTGCAATCCCTATTGAATTTCCAACAGTATATTTCACCAAACTTGAGAAAATAATCCAAACATTCATTTGGGACAAGAAGAGAACTAGAACAGCAGAAACAATTCTAGGCAATAAAGAGAAGTTAGGGGATGTCACAATCCTAAAGTTGAAACTATACTACAAAGCTACTGTGATAAAAACAGCATGGTACTGCAAAGAAACAGACCTGAGGATCAGGAATAGATTAGAAGTTTCTGAAACAATTCCTGACATATTCAGCTATCACATTTTTGACAAAGGAGCCAACCATCCTCACTGTTGGAAAGATAGCCTCTTTAACATATTGTTTTGGAAAAACTGAGTTTCAACTTGCCAAAGATCAAAACTAGACCCATATATTTTATGATGCACTAAAGTAAAATTCAAGTGGATTAAAGATATAAATGTTTTTAATCCATTATAGCTATTGGCATGTAATATTATGTTTTTGTAATTTGTCTGTGTATTTTCCTGTTTGCAGAAGATGTTAAAGATGGCATTTTTATATCTTAATAATTGTTTTCAGAAGAAAATCATCATTCATTTTTGTCATGGTTGTTTGGAATTTTATTCCCAAGAGGCTATTGTCTTACTTGAACTGAAAAGTTTTAGTTTTTAAGTTTAGATACCTTATCGATTTGAGTAGATTTTCGTAAATGATATACTATTAGGGTTTAATTTTATGTTTTTGCATGTGACTATGCAGTGGTTGCATGATCACTTGGTAAGACTATTCTATTTAATTGTTCTGAAACCTTGCTATGAATTAATAACCAAAATTGTCAGAAGATATTTTTAGACTCTCAATTACATTCCAATAGATTATGTACTTGTCTGTACCTTATGATACTACCACATCATCTCAATTTCAATGGTTTTGCAAAATTTTTAAAATCAAGATTATGCCTTCCAACTTGATTTTTATTATTCAAGATTATTTTTATTGTAGACCTAGATTGTACCAATAACCTCAATAAAAAGAAAAAAAAAAGATTATTTTTACCTATTCTGAACTCTTGAGTTTCAGCATAACTTTTAGGAAGGTCATGTTAATTTCTGCAAATAAATAGTACACAGTTGGGTGAGAATAAAGAATAGCAAAAACATTGAAGCTGCAAATCAATAATCAATTACAAAATAACACTACCTTTTTTAAAAATTAAGTCTTCCAATTTATGATTTAAGATGTATTTATATATCTTTAGTTTTTGTTTTACTTTTTACAGCAATGTTTTATAGTTTTTGTAGACTTTATGTTTCTTGTATTATATTTACTGCTGAAATCTTTTTTTTTTAGTTTTTTTTTTTTTTTCAGGGCCAGGGCGTTTAAAACTGAGGTGTATCCCATCCACCTCCTCTCCCCTTTTACATTTTTTAGTCAGGGTTTCACTAAGTCACTAAATTGCCCAGAATAATATTAAACTTCTGATCTTCCTGCCTCTGTGACTTAGAGTGGTGAGATTAAAAGGATGTGCTACCATGTCTGGCTGGGATTGTTCTTTAATGTATTTTATGGATTATTTGCTACAAGTGTACAGAAAAAATATATAATAATATATGATCTTCTTTTATTAGTTATTATAGTTTTTTTAGTTATTTAAGATTTTCTATAAAGGAGATTCCTGAATCAAAAAAATAGCTTTATTCCTTCTTTCATAATCTAGATGTCTTTTATTTTGTTTTCTTTCCAAACCATTTTGAGTAGAA
The DNA here is from genome assembly GCF_012274545.1 of Fukomys damarensis. Taxonomy (NCBI): domain Eukaryota; kingdom Metazoa; phylum Chordata; class Mammalia; order Rodentia; family Bathyergidae; genus Fukomys; species Fukomys damarensis. Next base: position 3,971,579 of record NW_022900948.1, on the reverse strand, counting down.
CTCCCAATAAAATGTCAACCAGAAATAGTGAGAACAGACTACCTTTTCATGTCCTCAATTTTAGGGAGGAAACAATCACCTTTTTTCCCATTTCATAATATTAGACAAAAATTGTTTTAGATTCCTTTAATCAGTTTTCTTTTATCAGTTTATCTCCAAGTTTGTTAGATACTGTTTATAATGAATGAATGAATGAATATTTTCATAGACTGTTAATCTCCTGAGACCAGGTGTATTTAATTCTTATTTTACTGACATATTGTATTAGTTAATTGACCTTGAGGTACTTTACTAAACAAACTTTCATTCCTATACATATCTCAGTTGTTAAAATGTATAATCCTTTTTATTTGTTGCCCAAACTAATTTTTTATTATATTGAGTGTTTTTACATCTATATTCATAAATTACTCATAAGAATTTTATTTCTCTGGGTTTGGAATCAAGATAATACAGTTCTCATGTAAGGAGTTAAGATGTGTTCTCTCTCCTATTTTTTTTGGATAACTTGTGAAAATTTTATATTAATTATTCTTTAAACATTTTGTAGAGCTCATCAGTGAAGCCATTTAGTACTAGAATTTTTTGGGGGGGTACTTGCTTTTCATTACTAAATCAATTCATTTTTTGTCATAGGTTTATTCAGATTTTTATTTCTTCTTGAATTAAATTTATTACACTTTCTACAAATTTTTCTATTTCAACAAAGTTAACTATTTCTTTGAAAATTTCATTGTTTTTCCTGTTTCAATAAATGTCTTCATTTTTAATTAAGAAATGTATTTTTTAATTTCCTTGATTTTTTAAAAAATATTTTTATTCAGGAATGCATTTTTTAATTTCCACATATTAATTTCCCAATTTTTCCTTGTATTGATTTCTAAATTAATTTTTTCATTACCTTACCAAAGAAGATTTTTTTTGTACAATTTCAATAAAATTGAATTTATTGAGTCTTGGTTTGGCTTCCATATATCCTTCACAGAGGTTTGTTTGTATGCATTTGAAAAAGCAATTTATTCTGCTGCTGTTTAGTAAATTGTTTCAAAAGTATTTATTTGTTAAGTTTAGTTATTTAAATTATATTCATATCTTCTCTTCTTAAAAGCAGTGTATTGAAAATTCCAACTATTATGGTTGTAGTACTTATTTCCTTTTAATTTTGTAAGTTTGTGTTTCATGTTAGTTAGGGCTCTGTTGTTCAGCTCATGCTGTTATGGTTTGTGCCTGGATGTTCTCTCAAAGCCTCATGTGGTCATAGATAGGGGTTTTTCAGAGAGGGATCGATCTAGAGTGTGTGATGCTGGGATTAAGAGTGCGTGATTATTGATTAGTTTGGCACCTGCCCTAAATTTGGTAGCCGAGATATAGTATAAAAGGTTGGAAGAAGCTGCTAAGGTCACTTGGACTCTCTCGCTTGCTGCTTTGGTTATGTACTGTCTGCCGTGAACTCCTTCTCCTCTCTGACACCCCTCTGCCATTCTGCCCTGCCATGGAGCCACCTTTAACTTTAGGTGTTGGATGTTTTGTCTCAGCCATGACAAAAGTAACGAAGACATGTACATGTTTAAATTGTTTTATCTTTTCCTGCATGACACAACAGCCGTACCTCAGTTCAAAACACTTTTGCTTGCAATCAGTTTGGTACCCAAATAGAAGCATTGGAAAAATTTTGTTTTAGTTTGAAGACTCCGTGTAAGGTGACAAACATGACCACAGCCATCTTTCCCATATAAACACAAATGATGTCATCTTTCCCAAAATTGTTGAACAAATTAAATCTGTGAATGGAGATATGAATGCATCATTATGAAATATTCTACTTTGCTAACACTTTTTATATTAAAGTCTATTTCATCTGATGTTAAATCTGATAATCAGTTTTTGTTTTTTTCTCATTTACTGGACTCACTGTCTTTTTATTACATTTCTCATAATGTTGTATTGAAATGTAGACATTATAGATAATATATTTTAGTAACAATGCTGATTGTGCCTTCCTCAGCACTTTTCTTATTTACATTTTTATTGATCTAAAGATATGGCTGACCTATTTTTGTGAAATCTGTTTTCTCCTACTGTGAAACCTATTTTTCCTTTTAGTGGCACAGCCTTGGGCAAATGAATTCACCTGACAATGATTTAACAGTATTCCTCTTTTGTCTTCTGATCTGTATTTCTGTTAAACTGTCATTACCACATATAACTATGAAGTTCTACTAATGACTGCTGACTCTTCTATATTTTTAGCAATTCTTTGGAGTATACATTTTCCCAACATCTGATCGAATCAAATTTGGGCCCTGCTATGGTTTCAATGCTTATTTCCTCAAAAATTTATGTTGTAATATAATTTTTGTTGTAGCACTATTAAGAAGTGGTTAGGCCAGTAGGTCTTCTTTATAATATATGAAGTTAATGCTGTTATAAAAGGGAGGGTTAGACCACATTTTACCTGTTGGCCTTTCTACCTTCTACAATGTAAGCACATAAGCAAAAGTCTTGTCAGAACAGAATGACATAAATGTATTGGCACCCCTGTCTTGGACTTTTCAGCCTCCAAAACTGACCTGAACAATTGCACATATTCTGTTGAGGTAGCATAAGATAGTGACTAACACATGGGAAGTTTTTGAGGAAATCTTTCAAGTCTTTTTCTGACAACATGAGGTTTTTTTCCTTACTGTAGATTTTCCAGAATCAATGTGTCTTCATTTAACATCCATAGGACAATTTCTACAGATATTAAATAATTTTTAAAATAGCCGGCGATTTAGCTCAGCAGTTCGGTGGCCTGCCTTGCAAATGCAAGGACCAGAGTTCAATCCCCGGTACAAAAAAAAAAAAAAAAAGTTAAAATAATTTTTATGAGTTTTGTCTTTTTGCTGCAGAGTCCATGCAGTTTCTCAAACTCTCATTCAAAAGTACAAGATAGAAATTAATTAGTTTGTATAAATCTTAATTTTTCATTTCTTAGCATCAACAAGTTTATCTGCTTTAAAAGACACATGATTCTTGCTATGAGCCCATACAGAAATATTCACATATATTAATGCCTATAGATTCAGGATAATCAAATATCTAACAATTAAATTCCCTTACCCATGGCCCTACTTTTCTTGAAAACATCATGCTGTCAATCTCTATTTACATCATCTCACTTGTTTTCATTTATGATCATTCCCACATCCAGAACTACATATTAATTTGTCAGATATGTGGGATGAAAAGTATGATGTTTGAAGTAAAGTAGCATTAAGAAAGATTCAGGTAGCAAAGCATTATTTCTTCAGACTTATTTTTAGCCTTATTAATTTGATATTCAAAAGGGTAGTTTTTTGTAGTAGACTTTCTGTTGATGAACAGATTTTTCTGGTGGTCTTTTGAGGAGTCAAAACTTGAAAATATCTTTGATGAACTCAACCCTGCAAATCAGAGGAATTCAAACTGGTTAAATGTACAGAAAATATTGGGCAATTTAGAATAATAAGTTTTAGCTATATGTTAAATATAAGAACATAGTAATCTGACAATAGCCTTACCATTTATTTGCAATTTTTATTTATGTTTATACAAATAGATTGCCCTTTATATTGGAAAAATTGGGTCATATTTCAGGGGAAATAGTAGAGTAGTAGCAACAACAAATAAGCCACCGGAAAAATTGGAAACCAGACACTGGAAAGGAACAACTTGGGGAAGAAAAGAAAGGAGGTGCATCCCTTGGTCACAACAAGAATCTAACAAAAAGATCAAATTCTGGAGTGATGTTGAAGGGACTGAACACAGCATGAGAAAAGTAAGGGACAATCCACTTTCTCCCAGCTCCTTAATTGGGGCTCATGAGAAAAAAAGAGTGAATTTACCAAGACACAATAAAAAGGGGGGTCCCAGTGGCGGTGGAAGGAACCAGCAGAGGATGCTGTCTGGTTTAGCAGCTGGCATCCCCTAGAGAGAGTGGTCAAATGTCATCTAGGGAGGGGTCAACTGAATCCAGGACTCAGAGCAACTATGGGTTGTTCTCATTTCAGGGCTCGAGTGTTTTCTTCTCACATTGAAGGGACACATACAGGAGACATTTGTGGTCAAGGAACCATGGTCAGATCAGCAAGAGATCCCTCCGGAAGGGGTTTAAGCTATACAACCTAGGTCCCACCCCCATAATCAGAGGCCAAGCTCAGCTTGAATAGCAGTGGATTTGAAAGTCCCAGATATGACTACTTCTACTGCCTGCTTGCTAATTGACTACATCCATCTCTGATTACCTTCTGTATCTATCAGTGAGAATGGGCACATATCTTCATTTGGACACTGCCTTCAATCTATATGCCCTAGGTGGGAAAACATTTGAAGTCATAGAGAAATTTAATTTTTAAATCTTTTTTTTGTTTCATTTCTGTTTGGTTATTTTTTTTATTTTTGTTTTTGTGAGTGGTAGTGCTTTTTTGGTGTTTATTTTTTATCTTCTTTCCTTCTCTTTAAATTTTCTCCCCATAATTATTTCTCTCATATTTATTTTATATAATTTGCTTATTTCCATTCTCTCTTTTTATTTCATCTTTTAATTCATGACAGATTTTCTACCTTTAGATAATTCCATAAACATTTTTCTACTTCAAAATGGGATGCTTAGTATCACTTAGCTCACCTTTTTCTCATATCATAGAGTTCAAAGTCTCCAACATTTCTCTAGCCTTTCCCCATTCCCAAATTCTCTATCTTTAGTATCAAAGTTTTTGTAATCTTTTTGTAGTGAACTCTAAAATTACATTGAATTATTTTCTACCATTAGTGGATATATAGCTATTCCATTTAGTACTTATTAAGTCTAAATCAATACTTCTATTGATTTGATGTTTTCATCACAATTGTCAATATCTTCTCTAGCATTAAGAATACTGAGTATACATAATTGCTTCTTATGTTATACTAATATATTATCCATCTTGGATATACTACAGTGGTTGATTTTCCTGATATTAGCAGGGTCCCATAATGGTAGTCTATAAACCATCACTCAGAATGCTTTTGTAACATTTACAATACTAAAATACAATCCCAGAGAACTTGGATGCTAGGATAACTACACTGCATTCTCCCTTCCCAAATTAACATAGATGGTAGGATCTTGGGGCTGTAGCAAAAGATTACAGTTAGTCACACTCCAATGACATCATTGATAAGCAAACTCGGAGATTGCTATACTAGCAACAAAGTCTTTAGACTATATGCATCCACAAACCTCAGCACAAAACAAAACAGCCTGGCATGGTGGTGCACATCTGTAATCCCATCATTTGGGAGGATGAGGCAAGAGGATTGTCATAAATTCAAGGCCAGGCAGAACTACATAGGAAGTTCAAGGCCAGCCTATACTGCAAATCAAGACCCTGTCTCAAAAAAACCAACCAAACAAACAAACAAATAAACAAAAATAGAAACATAAAGAGAAAAGGCAACAAAATGCCACTCCAAGTCCCAAATCCTCTGAAACCATTCCAGGGGACATTGGGGGTGGGGTGGAATAACTAAGCCATACACCCAATTTACTGGAAAAGAGGTCACAAGAGGGCAGAAAATAGCTCAAAGAGGTACTTGGCTTATTAGATAAAATATAACTATATAGACAGTGGATTTAATAACCAAAAGATGCAGGATCTTTCAGAAGATACTAATAAAAAGCTAGATGAGCTCAAGAAAAATGACAAAAAACATTAATGTCAGATTTATCAAAGAATAACAGTCCATAAACGTATTTCCTTAAAAAATCCAAGAGATTAAAAATCATATTGAAGATGTGAACATCAGAGCTTACCAATGTGAGGAAAGATTTTCAGAACAAGAGGACAATAATGTTTTCAAAGACCAACTGCTCAAAGATGCCTTAAAAACAACAAGAAATCATGAAAAAAGAATCCAATAACTGTTAGTTGATGTAAAGAAGACTTCTCTAAGAATAACTGAAATCAGTCAAAAACAATAAGCAAACACAAATGGCATAAAAACCTTTTCACAAACATGATGGTAAAAATTTTCCAAATATAGAAGAAGAATATATTGTACAGATAATTGAGGCACACAAAACCCCATATATCCATGGCTAAAAGAGAATCCTTGCATATTGCATTATCAAAATTCCATCACAGGAAGAAATTCTCAAAATCTGTTAGAGAAAGGTAATGAATCACATGTAAAGGTAAACCATTAGAATTACAGCAGACTTCTCTACACAAATCTTAAAGGCCATAAAGGTTTAGAGTGAAGAGTTTCAAGAACTAAGAGATAACTTCCTACCTCAAATTGTGTATTCTGCAATCTTTTCCTTTAAAAATCAATGAAAAATAAGATATTTCCATGACAAGAAGCACCTGCAGAAATTCATGATGACCAAATCAGAGTAACAAAAACCTCTCAAAGATATCCTAGAAAGAGATGATGAAGCCAACAATGCCAAGATGTCAAAAAGAAGGAACCCACTTGCATGATGAGCAGCAAAGCAAAAAGAGGGAAAAATTCAATAAATCAGCAAGAGATAAAGCAATAATGGGAACAAATCAGTTCTTTTCAGTCATAACTCTCAGTGTGAATGGTCTCAATTCCCCAATGAAAAGACACTGGTTAGCAAGATGGATCAAGAAAGAAAATTCAACACTACGTACTATGCAATGAAAGCATTTCATTAAAAAAGACTCACATTTTAAAATCAAATAATAATAAAAAAATACATGCAACATAAACCCAGAAAAAGCAGGAGCTGCTATACTTATCCTAATTTCAGACATAGTGAATTTCAAGCTAAGACTGAATGAGAGACAAAGAAGGTCACTACATATGGTTTAAGGGAACAATTCAATACAAAGAGATACCAAGTATAAACATATATACACGAAGTACCAGAGCAACCAACTTCATAAATGCTAATTGAGCTGAAAAAGAAGACAAAGACCAATATAATGATAATGAGGGAACCCAACACCCCACTGTCACACATAGACAGATCAACTAGACAAAAAAAAAAAAAATCTAGAAAAAAAAAAAAAAGAAAGAAATTTAAGAGTTGAATCAAACCTTTGAACAAATGGACTTAAAAAGTACCAATAAACTCAATAAAAAAAAAAAATACATACAAAGTGTTCCATCCAGCAAGGGAATACAGATTCTTCTCAGCAGCATATGGGAATTTCTAAATAATAGAGCACAATACTAGCCCACAGGTCTTGCATAAATAAATGCAAAAATATTAGAATTACCTCATGCACATTATCAGATCGTAGCGCAATGAAACTAGATATCAGTGGCAAAAAGACCACAGAAACTATGCAATCACACAGAAATTACTACCCTCTTTCATAATCAGTAGGTCACAGATAAAATTAAAGAAAAGATTGGACATGTTCTGCAATCAAATGATAATGCAAGTAAGATATACCAGAACTTTTAGGACACAATGAAAACAGTCCTAAGAAGGACTGTTTATAGCAGTGAATTCCAAAATTGGGAAAACATTGTGAGCCCAAACAAATAACTTAATGATGCACCATGAGGTCCTATAAAAACAGGAACAATCTAAACACAAAGCTAGTATGAAGTAAAAAAGTATGAGAGTAAGAATAGGGATTAATGAAATTGATACTAAAAAAATAATGAATTGAAGTTTTGGTCCTTTGAAATATTAAACAAAAATAGATAAACCCTTAGTCAGTCTTAGAAAAAAAAAGAGGAAAGACAAAAATCCTTGTGATTAGGAATGAAAAGGAGAAGTCACAAAAGATTCTGTAAAAATAGGAAGATTATTGGTAGCTACTATGACAATGTGTGCTTTAATAAAATGGAAAATTCCGAAAAAATGGATTTCTAGATACATGGGAGCTACCAAAGCTAAACCAAAAAGATACAAAAATCCTGAATAACCAAATATTAGTCAGTGAAACTTAAGAAGTAATAAAATAACTACCAATTAAGAATAGCCCAGGTCCCAAAGTATTCACTGCTAAATTTTATAAGAACCTTAGAGAAGGTCTAATGAAAATATTCCCCAAACTCTTCCATGAAACTGAAGTAGAGACAGTGCTCCCAATATCATTCCTGGGAGTAAGTATTACCCAGAAAAGGACCTAACCAGAAAACAGAACTAAATATAGACCAGTTTCTCTAATGAAAATAGATGCAAAAATCCTCAATTAGATACTGACAAACAGAATGCAGCAAATCATCAGGAAGACCATACATCATGACAAAGTAGAATTCATTCAAGCGATTCAGGGATGCTATGCAACATATGCAATCAATAAATATAATACACCACATAAACAAAAGCAAGGAAAAAATCTCACATGATCACCTTAGTAGATACAATAAGACTATTTGACAAATCCAACTTCCAGTCATAATAAAAACCCTTAAGAAAATAGCTATGAATTTTATATCTCATTCTGATAAAATCCACCATGAAAAGTAATGACCAAGATTATACTGAAAGGACAAAAGCTGAAAGTTTTCCCTCTAAACTCAGAAACAAGACAAGGATTTCTCATGACCACTCTGTTTAATGTTTCTGAAAACATTAGCTAGAACAATTAGACAAGAGAAATAAATAAAAGGGATACAGATAGGAAAGGTATTTGCAGATGACATAATCCTTTTGATAGAAAACCTCAAAATCTCCACCAAAAGACTCCTAGAACTAATAAATCAAATTCAGTACTGTAGCAGGACACAAAATCAACACTCAAAAATCAATATCATTTCTGTACACTCTTTGCAACTCATAAAGAAGACTACTAAGGAAATGGTACATTTTGCATTAGCATCAAGAAAAATAAAATATATAGAAATTAACCTAACCAAGGAAGTGAAACACTTTTATAATGAAAAGTATAGTACTCTGAAAAATGAGGTTGTTAGAGGATATAAGAAAATGTAAAATTATACTCTTTAACTGGGATAGGCAGAACTAAAATAGCTAAAATGTTCATACATCCTAAACTGTTATGTAGATTTCATGCAAACCCAACAAAAATAAAAATATCAGTTACCATTTCTTACAGAACTGGAGCAAGCAAAAATTTACATAAAATCAGAAGAAACTTAGAAGAGCAAAAGCAATTCTGGGCAATACGAGCAAGTCAGGGGCAGCACAATTTCAGATTTCAAATTATACTACAAAACTACAATGATAAAAACAACAGGGCATTGGGGAAAAAAAAGTACTGTGGATCATTGGTACAGAATAGAAGATGCAGGATGAGTTCCAGGAGGTACACTCAAATATGTTATCTTTGACAAAGGGACCTATGCTTTTGCTAGAAGAAAGATGCCTTCTTAACAAATAGTTCTGAGAAAACTGGAAGATTGATCCTAGACCTGTATCTCTCATCAGACCTTAAACTAAAATTAAAATACATTAAAAAATCTAAACACTAAATCCACTGGAAGATAAAATAGATACAATAACTTAAGAATAAATGTAGGCGAATAGTTTCTGAACAAACCCACAGTTGCACAAGAATACCAAAGATCAATAAATAAAACCCTAGCAAATTAAAAATCTTCAGTTCAGCAGAGAACATAACCAACAAAACAAAGAGACAACACATCTTCTTTATTGAGTCTCCAAATGATGGGCAAATGGGCTGTTTCCAAATTTTAGCTATTACAAACTGGGCCTCTATAAACATGTGTGTGCATATAACACTGTGATATGATTTTTTTTAATTCTTTTGGAAAGATACCCAGCAGAGGCATGGCTGGGTCAAATGGAACCTCTAGTCCCAGCTCTTTGAGGTATCTCCATATTGACTTCCATAGTGGTTGCACCAGTCTGCACTCCCACCAACAATGGAGAAGAGTTCTTTTCTCCCCACAACCCTGTCAGCATTTGTTATTGTTTGATTTCTTGATAGAAACCATTTTTGTGGGGTGTTGTTTTCATCTGCATCTCTCAAATGACAAGTGACGTGGAACATTTTTTCATATATTTACGTGCTGCTTTTACTTCTTTGAGAAATGTCTGTTCATTTCAGATGCCCATTTTTTAATTGGGTCTTTATATTTAGGGGGCTGATGTGGATTTTCTAAAAAATGTAATGGAATACTACTCAGCCATAAATAATGAGAAATTAGATTCATTCATAGGAAAATGGATGCATACTGAGGATATACTCAAGTGAAATAAATAGGTCACACATGTGTAAATACCGAATAGTTTCTCTGGTGAAAATACTAACTGTATATAAGATCCTAATGGTATAATTGACAATGTGAAATAGGAAAAAAAGAGCTAAAGTTGTAGGGGAAGTAGGAAGGGTAGGGGAAAGGAAATAAGGGAAAATAAAATAAAATGAGAAAATGAAAAAATGGAAATAAAGTATTTGTAAATAAGAAAGGGAGGAGGGGGTGAAGGGAGGGCAGGGGTAAGGGAAAAAAAATCAGTACCAAGACCTGTCATGTAAAGGTACAAGATCCCAATGATGAATGTAACTGTACTGTATACCTAAAAGCAATAAACTCAAAGAGAAAAGACATAAAGTCTGAAAATTTGTTGGCTTGAAAAAAAAAAAAAAGAGACAACATGCAAAACGAGACAAAATTTTACCAGCTATTCCTCAGACAGAGGACTGATAATTAGAATGTATAAGGAACTCAAAAAAATTAGAACCACCTAGTCAAAAGCCCAATCAAAAAGTAGACATCTGAAATGAATAAACACTTTTCACATGGCCAATAAATACACACAAAAATGTTCATCTTCTCTGGCCATTTGAGAAATCCAAATTACAATACCATTGTGATTCTATCTCACTCCAGAAAGAATGACTACCATCAAGAAACCAATCAATGGACAAAGTCTGGTGAAGCTGTGGGGAGAAAGGAACCCTCTTCATCTGTTAGAGGGAGTGTAAACTGACACAACCGCTGTGGAAATCAGAAGGAGATTCCTCTGAAAACCAAAAATAGAAATTCCATTTGACTCAGCTATTTCCTTTATAAGTATCTTCACAAAAGAGTTAAAGTCATTATACTACAGTGATATATGAATACACATGTTTATAGCAGTGCTATCGTAATGGTCAAATCTTGGAAACAGACTATATCCATAAATTAATGAATAGATAAAGAAATGAAGTATTTATACACAATGGAGTACTACTCTATTGTAAAGAAGGATAAACTTGTCACTTACTGGAAAATGGATGTACCTTGAGATACACATGCTTAAATATCACAGTTTCTCATATAAAAGCTCAAAATACAAATAAAGTGCAAAATAAAAGGCAAACAACAGGAAAAAGAAAATAAGCCAGTTTAAAACTATAAGAAGACTAGGAGCTTAGTTATTAAGACTGGTTTCAAAGTCACTGATTTTCTGTCTCCACCAATTTTATGCCAATATCTCAAAAATTGTCACCAACCCCAACCAATATTCTGCCTTCCATGAACATAAATATTTCCCTTTGATTTCTTTTCTCTAAAAAACTATTCAAACTCTTTCAATGTGGCACCTCCTTAAGGAAATATTAGTAGTAAATATAATTATTGAGCAACAGACTTTATTTTTTGGTCATTTTGGAATCAAAATTTGAAAATGTCATGGATACAATTTTTCAAGTGATGGAATTTAAAATGATTAAAAGGTATAGCAGTTTGAATTTTAGCATTAATTTTCTTTAACATTGGCATACCATTAATATTTTGAAATTATGTATTTTAAAAATTGTTATTGATTTAAATTATTTAAAGTTATTCTAACCTTTTAATAATAAAAGAGAAAATTACTCTAGCAAAAATAGTGTATTATTCATTACATAGCCATATAATTTTAAAACTAAAACACTGGATTTGTGACAAAAATTTGTTACATTATAATGAATTTAGTAAATACTACATAGGAAATTTGGTTGAATTTAACATCCCAGCCTCAATATATCAATGCCTAAACACTTCTACCGATGGCTAGAATTAATATATTGCAAAAACATATTTAACATACTTTCTACATGACAAATGATACAGGTTGTTAAACACTTCACATGTATTTAAAATAGCACCTCTTGACTTTACAAAATACTCAATTTGTCATTACAGATTTTCTCATAAATGTTATGCTGTACTAATTTTACTCTAAATCCTTAGCGCAATGATATAAAATCAGTGGAAATTCTAATGCAGGTTAATAATATAGACATAGAGAAATTCCTTTTTTTAAAAAAAATAGACTTTTCAAAAGTGCACTGTAAACGACCAGTTGAAAACAGAATTCACAATAAAAATGTGTAATGAGAGTCATTTATGATTGTGGTTTGAATAATACTAAGTTGATGAAAAATTTAAATTAAGCAAAATATTGGCAGACAGATTTTTCATCAATTTACTATTTGTTATGGAGATGTTATAAATGTTTCATTTTCTTTTCTTTTGTGTATGTCATAATATAATAGAAATCATATTTCTTTTTTTTTTTTTTTTTTCTGGTTTATTTTTTTTTTTTTTTTTTTTTCTTTCTGGTTCCGGGGATTGAACTCAGGTCCTTGCGCTTGCAAGGCAGGCCACCGAACTGCTGAACTAAGTCCCCAGCCCTAGAAATCATATTTCTAAAAAAAATTTCTTAGCAGAAACTTTATATAAAATCAAGTATTTATACTACTACATACTTTATATTACTATATACTTTGTACAAATCGCCTGTTTATACTATTTTTAAGATAAATTCTAAATTAAATGGTCTCCACTAGTAATATTTATCTATATTGTTTTTTATATAAACAGATCAATCAAATTATTAGTAAAACACAGAAAACTCACAATTTCTCAAAGTTATAACTCAAAATTAAGCCCGAATTTGTGAACTTTAATTTTGTTACAAAAAACAAATAAATAAATACATAAGAGCTTTTTTATTCTCCTATGGTAACTATAAACTTCCATCCATATAAAGCTATGATGTAGTGTTGTTCCTTTCAATTCTCTGATAAGTTAGATTAGTTTCTTTAAATATTAACATTGTCCCTGGCTTCATAATCTTCTAGCAAAAAGAGTATAGCACGAGTTCTGGTGTTTGATATTCAGTGATTATTAAAGCTGCATGTATGTGGAAATGTACTTTCGAGGTTGTTTTATTTCCTATTTTCACACTTCATACCACAGAGTAGTACCTAAAGTTAAATGTGTTTTCTTGAAATGAGCCATACGATAAAACATTGCATCAGAAGGCAATAGGGTGCAATGCAAGTATGCTGTGAAAATGAGTAAACCAGATGTCAGCAATGCTTGAGCTCAGTTGTAGATGTGTTAATTTTCCCCTAGATCTGCTCAGGAAGCTGGCAGGTAGAATCTTTTGCCTCACAGATCAGGGAAATAACTAAGAGAAGTCTCAGAAGCAGAACTTGCAATTGACAAGGGAAATTTGTTGAAGTCTGTATTTTTAAGAAAAAGTGAATTTTTATTATATTTTTGTGGTTGTTTGTTTAAAAGCAGAGTATGTTGCTGATAATTTAAAGATAAACAATAGAATGGAATCTAGCCAATCCTTATTCTCTATTTGGCTGATTAAAAAGAGGAATGACAGTTTGCAACTCGAGTGTCTGAGCCTATAGCCAAAGTAATATTTCTCCCCATATATTCTCAGAAGTCCTTACTTGGGTGTCTATAAATTAATGTCCTTAAATTTAAGTGTCTATAAGTGGGGATATGGGGTGGCCTTCTCTTTCCTCCATTATGCTATCTAGAATACATCATGGTCACTGAGTAGCTGGAGCCAAAGCTGATATATCTCTCTTGAAAATTAATGCTATGAATTTAAGAAATTCATAACAGTGAGAATGAGAGTATGGGAATAACAATGGAGGACTTTTCCACAAGGATGGAACAAACGTGCTTCTTGAAGTCATTGTCCCTTTGGATTTTGTAATTGTCAGCCAACCCATATTCTACTGGTTTGAGTCCCTAATACATACATAGCAGAGGCTGTTGCAGGAAGTAGATAGGGAAAGAATCCCTTGTACTCTTTTGGGATTTATATTCTGGTTAAGGTTAACAGCAACAACAGATTAAAAGATGGGGCTCCAAGGTAATGGATTTTTTAATTTCATATGACTGGTTAATGGTTTTCTGAAAAAGAAATATTTGTTCAAAACTTTAAAGATATGTTGAAATGAATTATACAGAAACCTGGGGAACAAATACAAGTCAGAGATAGAAGACTTTTTTCCTTTGGAACCTTGGAAGACCAAAATCCAGCACAGTGAGCTGGCAGCAGAATGCGTGGTGGAGAGAACTGTGGGAAATGTAAAGACACACACACAC
>NW_022900948.1:3927310-3956868 GCF_012274545.1 Fukomys damarensis | reverse complement strand
AAAAGTAAAAACACACACACACACACACACACACACACACACACACACACACACACCCACAGAGCCATTATAAGAAGGGCTTTGGGGCTGGGGATTAAGCTCAGTGGTTCTGCTGCCTGCCTGGCAAGTGCAGTGTCCTAAGTTCGATTCCCAGTACCAGAAAAAAATAAAAATAAAGCATGGCTTTTACTCTGACAGAGATGAAGAGTATTGCAAAGAATCTTACACAGAGACAAGGCACTGTTGTGTCATCTGACAGCTATGCTACACTGTTCAAAAAGAAGTTATACTGCTAACATATATTGAAAGCATATTTTAAAAAGACCTTGTGGTGCAATATTTCTTGAGACAAGAAAATGTGGTATTTTCTAAATATAATTAATGACTTACATGAATTAATTTTTGTGATCATTATTTATAGCTTATTTTTACAAAGACCCTAAGATCTTACGAAACTTCATTTGATATATGAGGACAAAGTGAATCAAAGTTTCTCAGTATCACAAGTATAACTAGTACAGCTAGTTATCAGATTCAAAAAATCTTAGTCCATACCTGCCTGCTTTTTTGAATATTTTCTCAACATTTATGCACTATTGCCTTCCACTTAGATTGCTTAACAGCATGAATGAAGACAGAAGCTACATGTAGAATGGTTTTTCAACTAAAAAGGAAAGAAACTATATTTTTCAATCGATAAAGCATATAAGACAATTCACATTAACCACAATTTTTGGTGTATTTTATTTTACCAGAATAGATAAATGTATATTTTATTATCTGGTGTTATTTAAACCTATGGAAAATAAATAGAGTAGCATGAAAAGGGTTAATGAGTCCAAAATTCATAGTTGTTATTAAAATCCTTTGGGTTTTGTTTAGTTCTAACTGGTAGAGAATTAATTTGTCATGCTCCAGGGGGTACTAAGCTCCAATTAACACCCTATGTGTAGTTAGCACATTTGTAATGGTCTGGCTGTATCTTAGGATAGAACCATGAGGGTCAAGCTCCTACACAGACAAGCGATGGAACCACAGTCTCTGAGATTCCAGTTAAGCCCAGGGTAAATAAAAAAGGATGCTGCTTACTGGCTGCTGGAGCCTCGTCAATGACTATTCTTCAATTTGAAAACTACCTAAAAAAGTACTTGTATTTCAGACTACCTCTAGGAACCTGCACTAGTTGCAGGTAGCAGATAAACTACTTTTTCTAAAGCTTTCAGGAACTCAAATTCTTAGGATCATTTACTTATAACTCTGATGATTAATGATATTTACAAATAAAATAATATTTTCCAGTTGCATACAAGAACTAGTAAATTAAATTCTAACCATCTACTTAAAAATAGTAATTTATCATGAGGCAGGCAAAATCAAATTTTGATTTTTTCATTTTATTTTGTTACTAATATGCAGTCATGTGCTAATAATCAAAGTAACATTTTCACTGAGATCTAGTTTATATTATTTTAATGGTAATTCTTACATAGGTTGTTGAAAGATAGAATTTCAATTCTGAACAAGAAACATTAATGTAATAAAAACTCAAACTTTTTTTCTAATTGCACTTCTATCTTCTGCATTTTATATCAATGCTTATAACTTGAAATGATGAAATAACAATTAGAAAAAACAATATGAATAAAATGCAGCAAAATGCTGAGAAAAAAGTTAAATTTGCAGTAAATTATTAATAAAACAAAATAGAATTGTTCCAATGGTAACAATTACCTCCCACTTAATGGCAAAATTCCCATTTAGTGTTAATGGCATTTTGGTTCATTTTCTGCAGAACTATCTAGATGAAGTGGCAAACTAGTACACTATTCTACGTGAATATTTATTTATAGGGGTTTCATTTCATTTGCTACAATAAAATGCAAACGAGCCTGTTTTAGAGAATGATTTAGAATTTTAGTAACAGTGCCAAAAGGCACACTTTACAATGAAGAGTAAATCTCTACCACAAAATACTGAATATTGTTGCGTTCATTGTCTCCTCCCATCAATAGCTTCAATGATTACACGTAGTGACCAGCAGTGTCCCTTCTCTGTGGTTCGCACTCGGTCAACACCCATTCCAATCCTGTGCTTAAAACATTGGCTTAGGGTCATCTCATTTCTCATGGAAGCCATTTTTGAATGAAACCCTCAGGAGAAACAATAACAGTAGAAATCTCTGTTCCTTGTGTGCAGGAGTACAGATCTATTTCCAGGAGCCTAGAAGACATTCTTTATTCCACATGCTGCGGTCCAGTCTCTGAAAAAATATGGGCAAGTGACAGGGTAACAAGGGAAAAGACAGAAACCTAATGGAATGCCTAAAGTAGTCAAGGTTTCTCCTCAATTTGACCCACTAAATAATATGCCTTACTTTCGATATGAATGTAGCAAGTGGTCACTTTTGTTTTATTTACTTATTTATTTTTTGTGAACTAAAGAGTTAAGGACACTCTTAAAACTTTTTCGTCTTAAAAGAACACATTACAGAATGGAATAGAATATTAAAAACAAAGACTCAAATAAAACCTTTTATTAAATAATGAAAGGAGGATGATATCAATATGTTTTTTATCTGGACAAGAAATTTTTCTGTAACAGTCTTTTGGTGCCTGCAGTTCTAATGGGTTTATGATTACTAATGGCTTTTTAATCTCATAGTCTGCAATGTTAGAGTTTTAAATCTATTTACTTCAATTTCCTGACATGCATCAGAGACAAAGAGGGTATTTATTGGCTTTGTGGGCTTTGTGTTACATTTTTTATTGCATTAGAAGTTGCCCAGACTTTTGCATCAGCAAGTTGACTGGATAGTTTTGAGGGAAGAGAAAACAAGAAGAGAAATGTCATCAAATACCTAGTTTTAGAACCACCACCATAAATGATATAATGGTTTATGCTAGATGCACAGCATGTAAGTACTTTGTATTCCAAGAAAATTTTATCAGTCTTGGCAGTTTGTGAATTTGGAAGGAGCCAGACAAGAAAAAACATAGTTTTTCTCTATACTATTTACATCTGCATGAATATAGTTATATTGACGCTTGCTATTTATACTTCACAGTTCATGATTTTGCTTTTGAAAAATATTTTATTAGTATATTTTACTTTGTTCTTATTTGCTTTCTATCCTGTTTCTACAGTTTCTGTATTTTTATTTTCTCCTAGTAGAATGATGGAGAAAATTATTTGAAGAATTCACTGAGTTTCTCTTGTTCTGACTTTTCAGGCAATAAAGAGTCAGCATGTTACTTTGCCCCCAAAGTGTTTAAAATCATATCATGTGTCTCATGTAGTTTTTTATAAACTTCCATATTTTAAGGAGAATGAATGTAGGGTATACACTGGGGAAAATAAAGTGAAGAGAAATCAGGTAAAGGTATTACTAGTGCTTAATAATAATAATAATATATAAACAAAATCCATTGATTTTATTTGACTCAGCATTTTCTCTCCATCTTTGTACTAAAACAAATCCTTGCACATATAGTATTTATCCAAAAAACATTGAGGTAAAAGCCTACTTTTCTTAGAAACAAAAAGTTAAACTCAAATCAGGACTTTAAATTTTTAAAAAATATATTAAAATACAAACTCTGTTCTTGAGCCATTTACCACAGAATAGCTTTGTTCTTTTCTCCTCAGTGTATCCACTGTTTTTTGAGCATACCTCTGCTATGGTGGTTGAAATGCTATTTTTAAAATATCACAATATAATATCAGTCCTGTGACTTACACTTGTCCAGTACTAAGTAACCATCCTTGTCAATATTAGGGGCCCAATTATTTTCACTGACATAAGCCACTTCTTTGTAAATTCAAAGATAATGTGTGGGAGCCCGCTGGCATTTGACATTGGAAAAGTAACTTCTTCTACCATTGAGGCATTGACACAATCTATGACTCTATTTGGCTTTTCTGAGATGAGGGTCTCAGCTATGCAGATGAGATTGACCTGGAGCTCTCTGTGTAATCCAGGCTGAGCTCACTGTGTAATCCAGGCTGGGTTTATGGGATTATCCAGGCTGGGTTTATGGGATTACCGGTGTTGACCTGGAGCTCATTGTAATCCAGACTAGTTTTACGGGATTACGGGTGTGCACCACCACGCCCGGCTCAAGGACTTTGTTAAATTTGACCTTTGATCTCCTCCCTAATATTGCTTGATGTTTCCTGTTGGCTTGCCTTTAAAAGGAGCTGTTTCTGTGTAATAAACAGGACCTCTTGTCTCCACACTTTGAGTGTGCTGTCCTTTCTCAATCCTCACTCCCCAACTCAGGTACGTTCGTGTTGTGATGGCCGGACCACCACAATAATGCACATTACAAATATTAAAATGTAAAATCATGATTCATTTTCTAATCAAATAATTCAATGCATATACCTTTAAAAGACTTAATAACAGGTATTGAAAACAGGTAATATTTTTCCTGTTCTGTCATTAAACAGAATACGTAAATCTTTTTACTTATGGTAACTGAGCTTCTTGCCCTACTCTAGAAGGAAAGATTAGATAGATAGATAGATAGATTGATAGATGATAGATTAAATTATTGAAATAAACAATTCAGTTATATTTATCACAGGTTGCTACTGCTACCATTTAATTTAACCACATGTATGGAAAGCAACTGCTAAGGTACAATAATAGCAGTTATATTAGTAATGATAGTTTAGGATTTGCTCAAATCACCCTGAAATATCAATGGCTCACAAAGTTGTATATTTCATGTAATCAAAGTCTAATGCAGGCAAGTGAATGAAACAGTATTTCTCTGTGCAACACCCTACTTGCTCCCATCCAGTTCCTCAGTGCCATTAAGTGACCATGAGGATGTCTAAATGCAGGAAGACAGAGGTAGAAGGGGTGCAGTCTACCGTAGGTGCACATCACTTTTGCTCATAGTTCAGTGGCCAGTATTAGCCCATTGACCTTGCTCAACTAATTCAGATCTGATGAATGTAGGAGAGTACGGGCATATTCACTCAAACTCATATGTTTCTGCAGTAAGAAATGAGAATGAAATATAAATATTCAAGAAAGTTCTAAAGATTACTTTAAATGAACAGTTGCCATAAGGTTGCAAAATTTACTGGTTAACACCCAAATGGCCAGCTGGGGTTGTGTGGGTAAAAAGAAAGAAATAAAAAAGGCACTTGTTCAAATATGCTGCAAAGTAAAAAATGGACATAGCCACATGTGGTCTTCTTAATCAGATGGCCCATATTTGGTGTTTATAACAAATTATTCATATAAATGCAATTATGGGTTTTAAAAACATTTAAAATTATTATTCTTATTTCTACAACCTCCTATTTATGATTAGAGAACAGTGTGTAACATATCAGCAAGTGTCTTAATTTACAATTGCAAAAAATAAATATTGCAGTATCACAACTATGCTGAGAATTAAACAAATTGATATTTATAGAGATCTTAGTTTCTGACACATAAAATATAGTAGGATTTGCAAAACATAACATATTTTCAAAAACTTTAATTTCTTGACGTAGTTTAAGCAGTTTTGTTGAGAAATTTTTAAAAATGGGATTTTCCATGAAAAACTTACCTAATGCATACAATAATAAAGTGCCATAAAAATATTTTAACTGAAGGCACCATATAATCATCTCCTTTTTTCAAAGACATTTTTTGTGCAGATTATATTCAATTTACTAAAAGTCAAGGCATAATTTAAAAGTCTCCAGGATAAAGTGCTAAAGCATAAAATAAGAAGAAAAGAACAAAGTAACAGTGTAGCCATTGTAGAACATGCCCATTATCTCAACTATTGGGAGGCTGAGACAGGAGGATCACCAATCCAAGACCAGTCTTGGCAATTTAGTAAAACTGTATCAAAATAAGTGAAAAAGGATTGAGGAAGAGCACAGAGTTAGATCATTTGCCTAACATGCAAGAGTACCTGAGTTCAATCCCCAGTAACACACAGACATACACACAAACACACGCATGCATGCACACTCACAAAATAACAATAGCAGGACATAAATGAATAATATATGTGAGATTAGAAATTATTATGGGAATCTAACAAATTTTAATATATATGTATTTATATTTCCTCAAAAATTTCAAGACAACTTGTTCAAAATAAATGTGAAAAAACAGTAGTTATTTAAAAATATAAAGCAATATAATGGATTGAAAAATTGGAAAAATTCAAGAAATTAATTGGATTTGCATAGTAAATTTATTCTAGAAGTACAATAGAATAGGAACATTGCTGAAAACAGTAACACAAAGGAAAATCAGTAGAAAATCATTTCAAACAAAAGGAAAAAAAGAAACTATAATAGATGTGACAGAATATTTAATTCATTGTATTTTACGTAAGAGAAAAATCTAAGTGTTCATATCAGATAAATATATAAAAATAAAGCAAAGCCTGAATCTATGCCTTGTTATTTTTAAACATATATTGTTATTGATAGCAACACCTTATGCTTGCAAATATATATATATATATTTTTTTAATATATATATGGTTATTATATATATACATATATATATATATATATTGTTATAACATATTGTCTCAATGGTCTGTATGTACTTGAAGTAAGATTTACATATTTATTTATTTTGCTATGTTGTTCAGTCTGGCCTTGAACTCACTATGTAGCCAGGCTGGCCTCAAATTCCCAGTAATCTTCATTCTTCAGCCTCCCAAGTGCTAGAATTACAGATGTGCACCACCGTGTGTAGTGTCTAACAGGTTTTTCTATTTTCATCTTATGATTTGGTTAAGTATATATTAGTCTATTGACTTCATTTTGGAGATCTTTGTTAGGTTTAGTCATTCTTGCGCTTACATAAATAAGTGTGAACTATGAATAAGTATCTGTTTCTGTTTGCAGATTATGGTCAGTGTAGATACTAATTTATTCCACTGTGAATGAGAATGAGAATACGAAGGAAGTTATGGTCTCTCTGGTGTCAAATTTCATTAAGATTGAAAATAAAATGATAAAAGCACACAACCAAACAAAAATGAGGTTGGGAAATTAAATCATTTTAAGCAAGTCAGTCCTCTTGCACAGGCAGGTTATAAATTCTGTACAAAATAAAAGCAAAACCATAAAAATAATAATCTCAAAACAGCAAGCAGTTTGAGAAGAGATTCAAAATTTGTTGAAAGCAACATTTACTAGTTGCATCTCCAATATTTTAATCTTTACCTTGAAAGCCACAGTTTCAGTGCTAAATCCTTTCTTTTGAATGTCAGAGCAAATTGCTCTGTAGCAACCCGCAATGTCAAGGAGTAACTGAGAAACTCCAAAACACAAAGTAACAGAAAGTAAACCTTAATTTCTTTAGGTAGACTCAGCTCAAAATTTTGGCTAACTTCTGACCTATTTCAGTGAAAGCTAAATTTAGAAGCATTCCTGGAAAAGACTTTACAGTACTGAACTGAGAGCCACTATGGCATCCTTGCAAAGGCCTGAGTTGGAGACTAACAAAGGTGAGTGACTACTAGCACAAAAACATTAACAGTAACAGGGGAATGTAACTGGATGATCTTATATAATGATAACACCCACATGGCTCAAAAGAAAGTAGTGAAAGCTAAATTTAGAAGCATTCCTGGAAAAGACTTTACAGTACTGAACTGAGAGCCACTAAGGGCATCCTTGCAAAGGCCTGAGTTGGAGACTAACAAAGGTGAGTAACTACTAGCACAAAAACATTAACAGTAACAGAGGAATGTAACTGGATGATCTTATATAATGATAACACCCACATGGCTCAAAAGAAAATACAAAATTACTATGTTCTAAAAGAGCAAAGATTAGGCAGCTTATTCTCTAGAGAAAAGAAAATTAACACATGAAGACCAATGAAAGATGGTGATGTTTAGAAAAGTCTGGTAATCTGTACCAAATAACCTAAAATAGCATTAAAATACATACTCAAAACTAGAAGAAAACTCAATGGTGAAAATACTTTATTACAATGTTAGGAAAATTTAACTCATTTTTCAATTGACAAAAAAGGAAGGGAATATGCTATTTGAGAAATCTACTTATAAAACTAACTATACATAGAGAGAGTCAGTATACGGACAGAAAATACTTTTTCTCCTTTGAGTTCACCATGAATCTCTTTTTAAAATTTTATTGGCCCAAAATACAAACATTTTTTTCAAGTAAATAGAGTATGTTCTCAGGAAACAATGCAAAGCTATCATATGTATGTGTGTATGTACTCCTTCATTTATTACTTCAAGGTACCAACTTGCACACTTAAAATTTTATAAACCCTGCTTCTTCTGAAATATGGAATACTGAAGTTGGTTTAAATCATATAGCTTTAAATTATACAGTCTAAAATAAGAGAAATATCAGTATATCTACAAGCACTCATTATATTAATGCAACCTTATATTTCCAGTAATTCATAGACTGGTATTCTTCATTGTCAGTAACATTCAAGACATTATTAAAATATGGCAAATGTATACATTTTAACATTTGTGATAGTAAAAATCAATACAAAGCCCTATGATATGAGTCTATCTGAAGTGAAGGGAAATATTGTAAGGAGGATTAATAGCAATATTTTTACTGCAACTAGATTTTTAAATTTAAACATTAATAATATGATTTTTTTTTTGATGCAAGGTTTTACCATGTAGCTCAGGCTGACCTTGAACTCACTACAATAGCCCAGGATGGCCTCAAATTCAAACTCCTCCTGCCTCAGCCTCCCGCATGCTGGAATTACAGATGGACACCCCCCTACCCTGCTTCACCATGCTTTGATCACATCTCTTCTGTCTTCATGCTTTTCTACTTAGTATGCCTCTTCTGCCTAGGTTCTAGGAGGTCTGCAAGTATCTCCTCTAGACTTTTAATGCATCAGATTATTAGAACAAGCATAATAACAACTTTATGTAAATGTTATTGAGAATTCCACATACTACATTTGCTGGTTGTATATAAATAATAAGCCAATTAAAACTCTATTGCTATGATTCTACAGACTTTTCCATAAAATTTATTTATATAGAGATTAATGGAACCTGGAAAATGGCTTGATAATTTTCTTCCACATTATTTTGGACTTTTTTGTTATAATTGATTTTGCAGTTCTGATAAAAATGATTTTTCTTCTTAACCATGCTCACATTAGTCTTCCATACTTATTTTAGCACATTAGCTAAAATATTAAGCTGTGAAATCTTTTTGATTAGCATTGCACTCATTTTGTTGGTTTTGGGAACTTGAGCAGAAACCTATTACCTTGAACTTATATACCTCATCTGTGAAACAGAAATCTTAATACATATTTTGAGGCCCTCAGTAGAAGCTCATTAAATATTAGTTATTATTACTATTGTCTAATACTTGCTACCAAAAAAGAATCACTTCCTGTATCATTCCATTTGAAAAACTGAAAACAATATCTTAAAAAGTATAACAGCAACAGAAATATTCTATATTCTATTATTTGTATTTCTACTGCTTTTAATCTGCTGAAAGTAACTCTTGTGGATCAAAAGATTTGTGTTTGAATATCTATTTAGATGTAAGTTATTTGTTTTAACTGAATTTTGTCATAATATGTGATTTTATGTCTAATATTTGATTGCAGTGATATGTTAGGGAAATTCCCTAAACAATACAGACAGAAAATCTCAAGTGTTATAACAGAGATAGCTGATATCAACTCTGATATCTTGGGGGTGACTTTAAATTGAGTCAAAGATGTCTGTGAAGAATATTTGACATTGTTTTAAATGAAATGTATTAGTTTCTTTTCAAAGTTAATTAGAAAAGTTTCTGATGAAAGTGATTGCCTGTCAATTTACTGATTCTTATTTAACATAGCAGGTTTTCATCTTTCCTTATTAAACTGTCTGAGTAAAAATCAGAATTATTATTCATATTTAATAGATCAGGAAAACCTTAAAAATGCCTTGAAAATTATACCAAATATACTTTGCAGTGGCTCTCATCCCTTTGGAATTCCTTGTAGAAAGTATATTTTTAAATGCTGCTTTTATTTATTCAACCTCATATTAGATATTTAATAAAATTTTTGTATGGGTTTTATAGTTTCTCTGATATTTCTACACAATGCTTTTAATAGAAAACTCTAAACTATTTTTTTTAGAAATTTATTTGGAATAAAACTAGATAGAAATGCCAAGGTTTAACTGGTGTGGTCTTGCAGTTCTCTGGCTGAATTTCAAAATGACTCTCAGGCATTTTTGTGAACTATTCAATAAATTCTCTATTAAATGTTAAGGGGAGTTATCAGTTGAAGTCCTCTTGAAAAGGATTTAACATCTCCTATAATTTGGAAAATATGATTAAAGACATTTATTTCTAAAATAACTCAGGGCACTAAAATAAAATTTAAAAGACTAAAATCATTCTCTAAAAAGTATAAACAGTGGTGAAATTAAAAATCAGGTAGTTCAGTGAAGTATTAATATTCTTGCAAATTATTTGGCAGCATTATTTGCCCCAATATGTCAGACAATCTTCTAGTTTCATGTTAATGCAAAACAAAAATAAATTAGGTTCTTTGTCAAGAAATTTCCACTCAAGTCATAATTACCATGTAATTAAAATTCAGTTTTCATTTTATAAAACAATATATGTAATTTTACAGAAGCCCATTTTATCTTCATGTTATATCTAATGAAATAGGAATCAAAATATTCATGATAATAAAGCTATCATACTAAAGTTATGTCTAAAAATTTTCTAGCATTCAATTTTGAAAAATCCAGATAATCCTTTTATCTCCTAAAAAAAATGCATATTGCTGGTTTTCCCTTTGAATGTTGCAATGAAATATGTGAGGAACTTAGAGAAGGATTATTTTTAAGCTTATTTAAGCTAAATAACAAGTCACCCATTTAGTATTTGGAAGCCAAGGAAAGATGATTGAGGTCAGATCCGATTAAACACAATCACTGAATAGTTTCCAGCTGGTGGGATAAGTTGTAAAACACAGGCTAGTTTTGTCAATATCATTTTTCTACTTCATTAGCTTCATTTATCCAGGAGGCTGTAAAGGAGGACCACAGACCTCTTCATTATTACCCTACTTTTATCAAGCTGTGAGGAAAATGGCAAGAAAACTTCATTGAGCTCTTAAGGGCAAGCACGAAAGATCTACTTCTTTCCCTGTTTTTACCTCCAGAACTCTCTAATGATATTTGAAGCACATTCATGAAAAGCATGCACTTTAATTAATGGAAATGTCCACTCATTTTCCTTTCATTGTATCTCTAGGAAATATGCAGTTGCCCTTTCAATCTAGTGCAATAAAATTAGAATTTAACTCCAATCAGAAACAACTAGATCAAGTGATTATTTAACATAGGTGAATAGCTGACTTATATCATCTGGTTCCTCCATGTCCATGCAATCACATAGTCACAGAAGCTTTTTAGACATAAAACTACCTTTAAACACAAAGAATCTAAAACTAGTCTTAATTTGTTTATTTTTTTTTCATATTAACAACATTCAGGGAGAAATTCTACTTGTCCAGTATAATTCTCCAACCCTTTTTCACTACACAATATTTTAAATAACCCAAACTTTCCATGGTAGCATATTTAAAAAAAAAATAGATCCTATTCCTTAGTTTCATCAATTTCTTTTTCACATTACACAGTTAATTGTGTCTTAACAGATACTGAAATTTATTTCTTAGACTGGTATATTTACTTTAGTTTTTTGCATCTGTGTCAATGTTACATTAAAATAAAAAATTCTCCATCACCATCATCATCATCAAATTTGACCCTTTTTCCTTTAAACATGCATTTAAGAGAATCTACACTTTGTAAATTATCTAAAAATAAGAGAAATCTTGATAAGGTAAGATTATTAAACAGAATCAGAAATGGGTCTTTTGAGGTGTCATCAACGCAATTATCTGTGGTTAAAAGTCCTTTCAAATCAGAAATGCCAATTTGTCAACTGCAGTCTTGAGCCATGATTGCAATAACTACTGTTTGTCAGGAATCCATCAGCCAATACATTTTTTAAAAAAAGAATAATCACAATATTTGTCCTCTTGTGGCCCTTCAGGGAGGCTATGATTCCCTATTCAACCCTTTTAATAGAATAACATTAGTCTAGAAAGTTCTCCAAGTTGAAAGTTTCTATTTGAAATAGTCATGACAACTCGCTGGGGGAAGTAAAGATCTTGAAAGTCTCAGTATCTTTTCACACAGTCTTTCTTGAATTTCCTTGAGCCTTGGCTACTTAGAATCTAAAAGATTCTCACTGAAATCAACTTACAGTTTCAAAGATTTGGGGCCATTTTATAGTTTTTTGTTTCCTAAGTAACTTAAATATAGAGCTTTTTAAATTATAAAATTTTACTCTTGTATTATAATACCTCATATAAAGCTACAGAATTTCTTGAGTTTTGAGAAAATGAGCCAGGCAGGTATACAGAAAGACTAAATACCATGAGTATTTGAGGACTGGGCTATTTAATTGAAAGCATTCTGCAAAGAGCCAAGCCTCAAAACATACTAGATCAGCTATCTCAGTCATATGTGCTTTCAGATTATCTCAGAAATAGTAGATCGGTGCTTACATTTCTTTATCTTTATTCCACTTCTATGAGTTTTGTTGAGAGTATTGTACCAAACATCTAAGTTTAAATGTTGTAAGGCCAAATATTCATAATTTCTAAGAGGGACAGTAGAAAAGTTAGTTAAAAAAAAAAAAGGTAGACGTTAGGAGGCCAGAATTGTAAGAGTAAAGGGTAGAGGGGTCACGGGGAAGGGGTACTGTTCATTACTTCAGAGAGAGTGAATCCATCCCATAGTGATTTTAAGAAGTATGAATGTAATACTTGCAATGTGAAGATTCTGCCCTGGATGCTGAAAGAAAGGCACAGCAAACAAACAAACAAAAAACAAAACCCCAAAAACAAAATGCTGTTCCTTTCCTCCAAGGTAATACTGAACTTGGGCAAAAGATGATATTCTCACTCTCCAATGTAGAATAGCCAAAGGATTTAACTTGCCCTGACTTAGTGAATATACGTGGTAGAATAGAGTGCAAAGGAAGACTTATTGAGGAAAGACTTTAGGAAAAAACTGGAGGCAGTGTCTTCATGGAGAGGAGGACGACTGGGAAAGAGGAGGACAATGTAAAAAGAGGTGAAAAACAGCAGCAAAAATATAGTCATACAAATAGTAAAACATATTCTGAATGTGTTGCATGGTTTAAGGTAATAAGCCCTATGCACAGTGATGTAGCCGAAAAGGAAGCTCAAAAGGCAACCTGGGAACAGATCTTGATATGTTTAAATTTGCACCATGAACTATATTTTCTTTTCACTAATATATATACATTTTAAAGGCAACAAAAGCTTCTGAAATAATGAATGTACTGACTCAGCAAATGCCAGAAAGAAACTTCAGATTATGTTGACTATTCTATAATCTCACCAGAGATTAGAATAAAAATCAACAAAGTTCACTTAGCTGTTGCTATAATGTAAGAGAAAAAGTAAACAGGAGAAAGAAGAAGGAAAACATAAGTCATTGGAGATCCTTAGAGTTGCATCACGCAAAACAGTTCTCGGCGTGCTCATGAAGTCTTCACCTTCCTATAACCGAACACAAGATCTGCAGACTTTGTGTTGAGTATCTTGAGACTTTGTTTCTGACGTATCCTGGATAATTTTTTATCTCTAATGGAATTTAGAAATCACTAAGGTAGAAGTTACATAATCAGCATTGCTATGATGAAATTCATAAAGGGAGGAGCTAAGGAGCTCCATAAGTGTGCAAAGAAAGCTGTTCATTTTGATACATGAAGAGGAGATTCTCATATTAATGTGATGGGGAATAATCAAGTGTAACGAAGAGGTCAAATGAGTTAGATGTTGAGTAGATTTGTTTAATTGCTTGCAAAATTGGCAAAATAGGGTAGGACAGATGGCAAAAACAGAAGTAGAAAATGCTTTTGCAAATATAATTTAAGGAGTTATAAAATAGCTTAGAATGGCTTGTCTTTTGGCATCATTTCTAATACGAATACTATGTTAGTTTATTTTTAATTATGCATTGACTATGCTTAAAAGGAATATTTCTGTATTAAGATCATCAATTGTCACTTAAAATAAATTTCAAATGCAGTACTTTAATTTGCGTGTGCAGCTTTCTTCTCCATTTATAATTTATTTTATTAGGGTTACAAAGGAAGAACAAATAAATATTTATAATATTTTCTACTGAAAAGTTTAGTTAAAAAATGCATAGATTTAAGAATTTTATGTCAATATTTCTCTTGCTGTCTCCTGGAAATTTTTCACATTTAAAATAAAATAAATCTCAGTGTGATGCAGGTATTTGCTTCCTTTACATATGCTAAAGTCCTGTTTCCTGTGATTGCAGGATGTGAAGAAATTTGGATCTTATCAAAATTTCAATTGTTTTTTTGTGGAGAAGCTTCTTTGATCTCAGGATATTTTCTTGTCCTCAGAGAAACAGCCTAACCTATTCTAAGGTATAATACTAAAAATGCATGATTATATCTAAAAATTACTTCAAAAATTCATTTGTCACTTAACATTTGTAACCTCCTTCATTCCTTAAGTTTAGGTGTACATATATTTTGCACTTTAAAGTACATTTTATACATATTCATTAAAAATAAATAGAAGCAGGTTGGTCAGTTTATTACTGACTAGCCATGACTTTCAAAGAACACAACAGAGTATTCAAACGTTTTGGCCTTTAGAAGAGTTGTGTGGAACTACCCCTTGGAACAATGTAACTTGGAGGAAAGATAAATGGTTTATCCATTGGGTCCCTCTAGTCCCCCATCATCCATTAACCAAAATCCACCTACATAATCACTACTTGCAAGGGTCCTTCCAGCCAGTCATTGTGGTAAGCACAATCTTTCTTTGTGAATTAAGTATCATCTGTTAATGTTCAGGCATTCAGATGGAGGCTTTATAGGCATTATCTCCATATATGAAGTAAGACCCTAGCTCTTTAGTGCCAAACTATTTATCTTTATTTTGTAAAATTGTACTTTATTAATAGGGGTTACAGAGATATTAAGAAAAAAAGAAACAGTTTAACAAATCTGTATATATATATTTTAGAAAAGGGGACAATAAAATATACCAACCATTTCAAAATATTAACCACTATAAAATTTCCTTCATCACTTTTTTCAGTCCTGGGTATATCATTTTGTTATTTTGAATCTTAGGGCAGCTTGGCTTCCATAAAATGTGGAGTTCCTTTTGACACCCAAATTGTCAATGTCTGCTCCAATTGACTGGGAGTGAGGGTGGGCAGAAGACTGTTAACACCAAGGAGCCAGAACATCTTAAAGATGGGATGTTTGGCCAACTCCAGCAGAGATGAGCCTTACAGGGAAAATAAGAAACCTCAATAGGAGACAATCAGACAAAGTTAGTAATTCAGCCAAATGGTCACCATGCCTTGCTAACCTAAAACAAACCTCTGCGCTCAGCAGAACAATGTGCTTTTGTTGTTTCTCAATAAATCTGGGAATTTGAGTCTTCATTTCAGTGAAGTCTCTTTACTCACCATGAAGACATTCTCTGTCTCTTTTGTGATTTTTTTTTTAATCAGGACTATGCTAATGGATTAGCATAGTTCTAAAAGTGACTAACAGGATTTACTGAAGAAAAAAGACCCACCCTGGATGTGAGTGGAACCAGACAATAGGCTTGTAACCTGAATGGAATAAGAGGGAAATAAAAAAGGAAGGCTCCTTTTTAAATTTTTTTTTAAATTCAGTTCATTGGTACATTTTAGGTATATATTATGATCACATTCATCATTGGGGATATATCTTAGTTCTTGCTTCCTCCCATTCCCCTTTCCTCCCTTCCACCTCACCACCCCTCCCTCTTTTCTTTTTGCTATTATTGATTGTTTATTGATATATTTAGGTATACAATGTGATGAAATTCATCATTAGGAATTTGTACTTTTACATGAAATATCGTGGCTCCTATTTTTTCTCCATTCCCCTGCTGTCTCTTTAACCCCTCCACTTCTCCCTATTTACAAAGACTTTGTTTCTATTTTTCACTTTTCTCATACGTATTCCTTACCCTTCTTTCCCTCCCCCAACTCCTGCCATACCCTTCCCCTTTCCCTTTGGACCTATATTCCCTATTATACATTATCTATTGAAAGGGAAGTTATACTCCCAAATTCATTCTTTTGATTTCTTTGATTCCAAAAGCAGAGAAAGACCCAACCAAGAAAGAGAATTACAGGCCACCTCTCTAATGGACATAGATCTAACTTTGTGTGTGGCCACTGTAAGCCTACTTGTAAATCCTGAAATATGTTTATGTCTTACATTAAACAACTTTCTTTATTGAGTACTGATGGATACATCTATATTAGTAATATTTTGCCACACAGAAATAGATTTAACTCACTGTATCTATTGTTCTATTTGACTGTTCTCTATATTTGAGCACAAGAATACCAGGCAGTGTCACTCCCAAAACCTGAAAAGATGCACTTCCCTTCTATTCCTCACATTTTTCCATATGTTATAGTGAATTCCATTTTGAGGAATCACATCCACCCTTAAACTTTACTGGAGATGTCATTTTTAAAATTAGATTTAGCAGAAAATACAAAATATCTGAAGAATCTCAATATAATTATTCAATTAAGAGCTCTAATTTGAACTCATATTTCTTCTTTACCATATTTTATACTGATGAGGAAGAAATTAAATTATACTTATATTTACATATTGTTTACACTAGGTATCTCTTTGGATTGTCTACTTGGTACTTTAATTGCCTACAACATCTCTGCTTCCTTGCCATTCTTACAACGACTAACAGAAATGACATATTTTTGCATGTATCAAAATCTGTCCTGGGATTGGCACTTGGTTTCAGCTGAACCTAAGTCTCTTCCCTTGAATTTTTTAATTTATCTCCGTGTCAAGAACAGACTTCTAGTGGCAGATAATGCAGTGTGTAAAATTTGTTATCATGACTATCTTTTCTGTCATGTCAAAAAAGTCTGTAAACAATGAGGTAAAACAAAGCCAGAGCATATAGAGAAGAAATAAAACACAGAGGCATTTGGTTAGAGTCTTAGACATTAGTGTTTTCTGGGTGTATGCAGGTGTTCTATCCATGGGCACACATAGTAGACATGGGGAAAATGGTCAGAAGTATGTGTGAGATGGATATACAGAGAAAAGGGACGTTTGGAGCCACATGCCGGAAACTTGCTGGAATGCATGATTTGAGATTAAAATACAGTCTATAGGGCCACAAGTCTAAGTAGGGTCGAAGTACATTGCCTTAAGGAATGAATGCTCTGGCCCTCTCCTCCCCACATTAGATGGACCCTAAACTCAATCACGTGACAAACCACTCTGACCATTCCCTGTCCTTCCCATATCCCCTGCAGGAATTTCTGCTCAGATGTCATTCTTTTGTTCTTTATCCCTGCTTCCTGTTCCTATCAATAAAAACCCACAGAAGCTTCAGTTTGAGACTCTCTTTTTTCCTGAAACTCCTATACTGAGGAGTCTTGGGTAAAAAGCAGTCCCTGTGGGCCCCCATGCAGGTTAAATGGGACATAGTCTCTGAATAATCTCTCATCCTTTGTGTGATGTCATGTCTTTGAATAGCGACAAGTAGACAGACTAAATTCTAAAATACAGAAAATTTAAATCCTAGTTTTACTATTGTACTAACTCCAGAAGAGCAGAGATATTGGTCTTGTTTCACTCACTCAGCATTTATGGAACACCCTAAATGCCCAATAAATTTGTTTAAAAATGATTATCTATGATGCTCTCTATTTATATTACTAACCAAATTTGAGTTTTACAATTCATACAGTTGTAAGACTAGCACGACCAATTGGTAAACTAGCACAGACATATGAAGGTTTGCTTTTCTTAAAATTACAAAACTATCTTAATATTCCATATTTATGCTTAGTAAATATATTGCAGTATTAATGGAAACAAAATTTGACAATCTGATAATTCCTTATGTAAAATGGTTGTAGAATACTTAATAAATCTATTTTGATGCAATGACAATCTCAAAGGATGGTTACTTAAATAGACACTTGACCTGACATGTGTACTGACCATACTTGATGAGCGAGGACGGTCTTGTCATTAGTTGAACATATGCACATGTGTTACAGAAAGATTTGAATTGTCTGACTCCTTGATCTTTCTTTTTATCACCATATTCTAATTTAGTACCTCCTCTTGTATGAGAGTTAGTAACTCAATTGCTAGTCACTTTAGAAAACATCATATAATATGAGGGATAGCTGAAACATGCATAATCTGTGCATTTATAGAAATAAAATGACTCTATTTTTATCACAATTGACAAAAGATGTGCCACACCTTCACTATAACATCAATTAAAAATGGAGAGAAAAATGACAGAGATAAAAAAAGGAACTTCAGAAACATATTTTAACAGCTGAAAGAAGATGGATTTCTTTGTTTTGTTGTATTTATTGAAAGAAAAATGATGGAAATTGTGCCATTAATTATAGCAGAGTGAAGCATAAAAGGGAAAATAGAAACTAGATTACCTACTAGAAGAAGATGCTGTGAAAAATGTGAAAAATCATGGGAATTGTGGAGTCCAGCTCAGCCAGCATCTGACAGTATCTAAGAGGTGTAGTAGTAGAAATTCTCCCCCCAAAATGGAGTGAATGGTTCAAAGATAAGTACAGCAAAAGAAAGGAGTCTAGACACTCTACCAGAAGAAATTTGGGTTCCATTGTAGAGACCAGAGCTCAAAAGTAAGATTTAAGTGCCACTATGAATCAACAAGAGAGAGACCGCTTCTCAATACTCTGAGTAATACCAAAATCAGATTCCAAAAAGCAAAATTGGGTCATGAGGTGATTATTAGAGATAAAGAAAAATCTTACTTAGAAGAGCTAGCATAATGACAGAGCAGGAATACAAGAAACATTTGCTACTGATACAAAAAGAAATATTGTAAAGTTCTTACAACTTTTCTATCCTGATCAGACTGGAATTAGATACTGAGAAATAGAAGAATACTGTCCGGAGTTTCAAAATAAATAACTTAAATTTTTTTCTTTATTAGACCATTTGGAGGTTGGTGACAGGACAATGGAGAAGAGAATGGAACAGTTTACCACCCATCTTTCACACCGAGCAGATGTGTCTGGTGTCTCTCTCATGTGGCCTCTTGCTAACTTTAAACCTCAGTCTGGAGACGAACACAGCTAGGATGTGCGAGGAACAGCAACTCACACAAGGTCTATGGAGCACAGTAAAAGTGGAGGGATGAATAGGAAATAGCAAGGCCCAACGGTGGGAGAGAGGTGAAATATCATGGCATAACTAACATTCTGCCTTGTTCTTCTCCTGAAACATGAAGTTTGGGAAATGTGTGAAAGAGAAGAATTAAAGGGATCAAACTTTTTTTTTAAAGTGAGGTTAATATATTGAAATAAGAGAGAGGATATCCATGGATGAAGTGTTAGTACATTATTACAGGTTATGGTAAATGGAACTGGAATGCTTGCACCAGAACTAAGGGAAAGGAGTCCATTCTGTGTTCCAGATTTACACATATCCTGAAAGTTTGAAAACAAAACAAAACAAACAAAAAAACTGAACTCTTTCCTAAGACAAAGCCAAGAAAAGAATGTATAATTTGTAACATTTGTAATTCTTACTGATGTTTCTGAAAATGGTATAGTTGCATAATAAAGTACATAAAATTGATGGTTAGTATATGGCTTCTTGCAACTATGAAATTCTGAGTTTTTAGGAAGGGAATTTTGCAATACACTTTGATTTCATGAAATGTGTGTAATGATTTCTCTAATATGTATATTATTTTTCCAGTACATTAGAATTAAATAAGTTTCAAAGAAGTAATAAACATAATTAATATGGGTTCATATTATTTGTTAATTTATATAATACAGCAACTAGTAACGGGAAAAAAAGGCATGAGGATGCATCAAATTAAATTTGTGATGAGAATTGTAAAACATTAAAAACTACTGATATTTCAGGCAATAAATAGAAGTTGGACATACACAAATTTTCAAATAGAATGTTTTTAGTTAGTTAACTAAGCTATTTTGATAAATATTATGGTAGGAGAATGACGGCTCACCAGAGATGTTGATGTTCTAATTCCTGAACCTGTGAATACATTAGGTCACATGGTAAAGGAGAATTGAAGTTGCAGATGGGATATTTACTTAAAGGAACCACTTGAACCTGAGTTAAGATCATATTCTGGATGATCTGGAGAGAGTCCAATGTGACCAAAAGGATCCTTCTAAGAGGTAGAAAATGAGTCAGTGTCAGACAGGATGTGATGATGATAAAAGCAAGGTTGGACATTATAAGGTACTGACTGACTCTACCTTTCTTGGCTGCTAAAATTCAAAGACCATGAGCAAAGGACTGGGGTGTGACTCTAGAAGGTAGAAAATGGGCATTCATCAATGTCAATGAACTAAATGTCCAGACAACTTCTCTCTTGCCAACATATTGATGGGAGTACAGCGAGAATCATTTTAGAATTTTGAACTCCAAAATAATAAATGTCTGTTGCTTTAAAATACTGTCTGTATTAGGGTTGTTGTAATTTATTACAAAAGCCTGGGAAAACTAGTAGAAATATCAATCTACCATTTATCAGATTGAGCTATATTCACAGTTGTAGCTATTTTAGCTTAGTTTTGAAGGCTTTTACTTGGCAACTGGTTTGAATAAGAGAATCTTGTTTGCTTTCTTGTAATGGAATTTCACAAAACATCCTATTAGACATGACCTTGACTCTGATTAAAATGTCTCCTCCACTGTCCCCTAAACAAAAAGTAGACTAATTAGAATATTTGAAATTATGAATCTACTTTCATGTCTAAATCATATATAACTGTGTGATCTTTGAAAGAAAAATGCAAAATATCTCAAAGACCTTTGAGTTGGAAAGGCAACGGGAGCGCCTTGCAAAAACCAAAGCAAAGCCTTTCTTGAGGAAAATACTTTCACTGGCAGCTCTGTAGCTATTTTCAGAGGAATAAACAAATAGATACACTAGAAGAAATCACATTTTGTAAATGTGGATTATAATAATTTTAATAATGGAATTAACAACTGCACATATAAAATGAATATGTTGATATAAATTAGGAAATAATTCAAGTAAAAATTTAAAAATATAAAAATAGGTCATGATATATTCAAAAAACAACATAGAAGTTGAGAGAGGGATCCATAATTATAAAATATAAAAAAAATCAAGCCAGACATGGCATTGCAAACCTGCAGTCTTGTGGCTTGGCAGAGTGAGGCAGGAGGATTTCTGTGGGTTTCAGGCCATCCTGGGCAACATGATGAGTTCAAAACCAGCCTGGAATGCATAAGAAGATCCTGTCTCAAAAACCAAAAATAAATATTAAGTTAATAGACAGATGCAACAATTTACTGAGCAAATTTGTAAAGAACATGAAAACAGAACTATATTGAAAAGAAGTGGTGATAGTGGGCATCCTTGTCTTGTTGCTGATTTTAACGTGAAGGTTTTCAGTTTTTGACCATTTGATACGATGTTGGCTGTTGGTTTTTCATACATAGCCTTTATTAAGTTCAGATATAGACCATCTATTCCAATTTTTTGCAGGTTTTTTTTCATGAGTCATTTATCAGATTGAGCTATATTCACAGTTGTAGCTATTTTAGCTTAGTTTTGAAGGCTTTTACTTGGCAACTGGTTTGAATAAGAGAATCTTGTTTGCTTTCTTGTAATGGAATTTCACAAAACATCCTATTAGACATGACCTTGACTCTGATTAAAATGTCTCCTCCACTGTCCCCTAAACAAAAAGTAGACTAATTAGAATATTTGAAATTATGAATCTACTTTCATGTCTAAATCATATATAACTGTGTGATCTTTGAAAGAAAAATGCAAAATATCTCAAAGACCTTTGAGTTGGAAAGGCAACGGGAGCGCCTTGCAAAAACCAAAGCAAAGCCTTTCTTGAGGAAAATACTTTCACTGGCAGCTCTGTAGCTATTTTCAGAGGAATAAACAAATAGATACACTAGAAGAAATCACATTTTGTAAATGTGGATTATAATAATTTTAATAATGGAATTAACAACTGCACATATAAAATGAATATGTTGATATAAATTAGGAAATAATTCAAGTAAAAATTAAAAAATATAAAAATAGGTCATGATATATTCAAAAAACAACATAGAAGTTGAGAGAGGGATCCATAATTATAAAATATAAAAAAAATCAAGCCAGACATGGCATTGCAAACCTGCAGTCTTGTGGCTTGGCAGAGTGAGGCAGGAGGATTTCTGTGGGTTTCAGGCCATCCTGGGCAACATGATGAGTTCAAAACCAGCCTGGAATGCATAAGAAGATCCTGTCTCAAAAACCAAAAATAAATATTAAGTTAATAGACAGATGCAACAATTTACTGAGCAAATTTGTAAAGAACATGAAAACAGAACTATATTGAAAAGAAGTGGTGATAGTGGGCATCCTTGTCTTGTTGCTGATTTTAACGTGAAGGTTTTCAGTTTTTGACCATTTGATACGATGTTGGCTGTTGGTTTTTCATACATAGCCTTTATTAAGTTCAGATATAGACCATCTATTCCAATTTTTTGCAGGTTTTTTTTCATGAGTGGGTGCTGAATTTTGTCAAATGCTTTTTCTGCATCTATTGAGAGGATCATATGGTTTTTGTCCTTGACTCTGTTCATATAGTGTATTTCATTTATTGATTTAAATATGTTGAACCATCCTTGCATCCCTGGAATATCCGACTTGGTCAGGATGTATGAACTTCTTGATAATCCTCTGTATTCTGTTTGTCAGTGTCTTATTAAGGATATTTGCATCTGTATTCATTAAGGAGATTGGCCTGTAGTTCTCTTTTTCTGTTGCATCTTTCCCTGGTTTGGGAATCAAAGTGACACTTGCTTCCAGGAATGAATTTGGAAGTATTGCTTCCCTTTCAATTTCATTGAAAAGTTTGAAGAGTAATAGCACCAGTTCTTCTCTAAATATCTTGTAAAATTCAGCAGTGAATCCATGAGCATTTTTCTAGTTAAGCTCCACATTTTCCCTTCCATGTGCTGCTTTCTATAAATGTACAGTAAAGTAGGGCTAGGTGGATATAGTAGACACCATTGGTTGTTTGCACAGATCTCCTACTCCTGGCTTGTGCTATTAACCTCCTACTTCTGGGTTTATTATTTGCTAATGGTTCAGTTTGTACTTTGAAAATAGCCTAGGACCTATAGGAACCTCATTGCCATAAAATGTCAGGGATTTTATTATACTCTTACAAGAAGCAGTAACAACCAAAGCCTGGTTGAATTTGAGATGCAATAACTTGGTCCCTAGTCTGAAGGTAGTATTTATTTTGTGGTAATATTTATTTCCTATAGACCCTGTGACCATAAATGAGTCCACATTTTTGCCTGGTTTTCTTTCTTTGTTCTACTCCTATCACTTTCTTACTGGTTTCACCTAGAGCACTTCCTGACTAAATCACATACACATGAGTCATCCTTTCTAGTTCTGCATCTAGGAAAACAGTTTTTTTTTTTTAATCTGTTCTTCATACTGTAAATATTTTGTGATGGTAAACTCTACATAGACAAACCTTTGAAACTACTTGTACAGATTCTACAGTATAAGGCATTCCTTATTCCTCCTCCTCAGAAGGCACTATATTATTAAATGAATATGATATGTGATAGGATTGTGTACATTTATAAAATCTATATG
Source organism: Fukomys damarensis (assembly GCF_012274545.1). NCBI lineage: Eukaryota > Metazoa > Chordata > Mammalia > Rodentia > Bathyergidae > Fukomys > Fukomys damarensis. The sequence goes on along the minus strand of NW_022900948.1, from coordinate 3,933,032 downwards.
TAAATATGTTTATGCACTATGCATACATTAGTGAAACAAATTATTCTTCTTGGTGTGAAATTTCAAAAGAATTATCTAGAATATTCAACATTTCCAAGAAATAATATATATTTGACATTAAATGTCTCCTTTCAAATTGTTAGAGTGAAAATCATAGCAGTAGCTGTAGGTGTATGCTTGTGTGCCTGGGTGCTGTCCTCAACTAAAGCTGGCTATGTAGAGAAAAATGGACCAGGACTCTCAGAATGTGACTATTTTTGTGACTCTTCATGTGAAGAACTAACTTATTAGAAGACAGATTATTAGGGTGAAAATTTAAAACACTGATTGACTTTATAAGGGTGTATTTATAGTAGAAAAAAACATTTTTATAAGCAGATATTTTTATAATTATAATGAACTACAGCATAAAAGAATTAAGAAAGAACTTTTCCCCAAATAAACCTCTATTTTGTTTACTAATTATTCCTTTTGAACTCCTTGGGCATTTATAATTTTACAAATGCTTACACTACTTCCTTTTAACTAGTGCATTTAATTTTAATGCTCAAGGAAAAGCTGTCTTGATTTAAACACCTAGTGTTTCTGTTAGAGTTGGGCTGTTTTCAGGGCTCTTAATCCCTTGAGCTCTGAGGAGATAGACAGTGTAGTAAAGAAAGATGTCTCAGGTCACATAGCTACATTTATAAAGCTAAGGGGTCTCGTAGTCTAGCTAGTTAGACTTCTATGCACACATTCAATCAATAAAGCACTGCTTGTACATGTAATATATGCTGAAAACAACAGGAGTCTCTACAGATATACATGATAAGCAAAGCACTTTTTATGTGCTCAAGGAACTGCAAGAGTAGGACTGGAAGTCACAGATGGACTGGTATATCTTTCAGTGTCATCTGATAAGAGACAGAGAGCCTGTGTAATGAGACCGCAGTACTATATAGGAGGAAGAGCAAGGGAACAAAAATGAGGTTTGTATAAAAGAAAGGGATTTTTAATTTGTCAGTGCTTCAGTTCACCAGAAATGATGAAATCACTTGTTTAAAAAATACAAATTTAAAATTTACCAATCACACAATAAAATCACATGTACCCCAATAATCTATTGATGTGTGTGTGTGTGTGTGTGTGTGTGTGTGTGTGTCTGTGTCTGTGTGACTAAATTTTGAGGGAAGGAAAAGTTAAACTCAGTTAAGAACTGGAGAGGAGTGTCTGAGATATTTTTATGGACCATCAAATTTCTGTATCTTATGATACTTTGATTTAGCCATGTCAAATGTAGAACAAAGGTTGTCAGAATAATTCAATTTCACCCAAAGCTTTCAAAATGAATTTTTTTACTAGACTCAAAAACCATTAATAATATTCATTTAATCTGATCCTATTTTTCCATGGGCTGAGGGTATAAGATTCAGAAACAAAGATTAATTTGGCAAAAGCCTAAGTTTTCTGTCATAGGGCCCAATACCAGGATGTGTACTTTTTTACCAGATGGTTTAGGGCTTTTTTTCCAAGTGCAAAATAATACAGACTATAGGTGTTTGCAAATAAGAAACTAATTTCAAAATACATGTGATTTACTTTATTTGCATAAGTACAATATAATATACAATTTTCCAAATATCATTCAGATTTCCTATATTTCAAAACTAAATTTTTGCCCTTATTATATATATATATATATATATGCATGTAGCATCTCTAAATAGTATAATAGATTACTCTCTACAGTTGTCAACCTTTGTTGAATTTATTTTGCAGTTATGTTGTTATAGTCATACAAATCTATATTCTTAGTGCGCTGAGATATTCATAACATATAGTAATCTTTTTATTACAATAAATGTTTAAATATGCTATATCAAATTTAGTATAGAAATCCCCACTCTGTTTTGCCTTAATTTATCATATCATTTTTTATTAGTTTCCAACCTTCTTTCTTTTCTTTTTCTTTTTTGTACCAGGGATTGAACTCAGCAAGTTGCACTTGTGTGGCAGGAACAGCATCGCTCAGCTAAACAAATCCACAGCCCTGTCTCCTATTTTTTTTAATAGCACTCAGCTCGTCTCATGAAAGTAGGACTTAAGAGATGGCAAAGAAAGGACAATCTTAAATTTATCCAAGTTTTCAGGGGAATACAAGAGAAATTTCCAGTCTCAAATAGTTTAAATTATCCCTAAGCATTTGTTACTCTGAAAGAAAGAAAGAAAGAAAGAAAGAAAGAAAGAAAGAAAGAAAAAGAAAGAAAGAAAGAAAGAAAGAAAGAAAGAAAGAAAGAAAGAAAGAAAGAAAAAATTTCCATTCATTAAAGCAATTAGGAGATAGGTACCAAATTTTTTCAAGAGCAATGATCCATATTATGATGATGGAACTATAATTTCTGTTTCCAAACATCTAACAGATTTAAGTATAACGTAAGATAATTGGACCAAACCTTCAAAAGGCTTTCAGTCCAGCTCATTGCTTATTGCAGTCACTTTTACCACACATGCAGGTGAACTAAGGATTTATATTTATGTCATTCACTTATTGCACTTTCCTGCTGCTTGCTTCTTTGTCCATGGAACATGCAGGTAGTACACTTGTTAGGTTGGACTTTATGGTCAATTTGAGTGACAAAGATGTTTTATGTACCTATACCAACTCCCCATGATGAATGTAATCATTATGTCCTACAAATACATACTCAGAAAAATAAAAATTAAAAAAAATAAACACGGGCATGCCAATTATACCTCAGTAAACCTGGAGAAAAGGATTAAAAGAGGAAAGAATAGAGAAACTCTTGGAGAGCGTTTGGATTGTGAGGGTGCTAACCTCATCAGCTTGCTAACTCATGACGTCTCTGCTTTAGAACCAGGTGGCCATGGACTGAAACCTCTTAAACCGTGATCCAATAAACCTCTCCTTTCAGTTGCTGCTCTTGGATAGTTTGTTCCAGCAATGGGGAAGACGACCAATACAGGGAGTGAAATCATAGAAAAGCGAAAGTTTTCTTCTCAACACTCAAAATCAAGGACCTCCATCAACTTTTGTCCCATGGACTTTCATCATATAGCTGAAGGATGACCCATTCTGTCCATCCTGCTCTTGTTTTGGCTGTTCCTAGTGAGCTCAGCATTAGTTGATTGCTTTTATTATCTCCATACAATAGCTTTCTAAAATCACCAAGCTCCAGTTTCAAATCACATTTCACTTATTGTAGAATATACAAGCTCACTTTAAATTGAACATTTCTGGAACATGCATTTTTCACTAAGAATAGCTGCATTGCTTTCAAATTCTTCCCAACTAGCAACTACATTTAGAATACGATTTTCTTCAGACCACATACGTACTCAACAACCAACGTGGGACCTTAATACTTATTTGGTAAAATTCTTGTTCTCCCCATTCAGGACTGTTTGTGCCAATTTTTGTATTGAATGCTCAGCTATAAGTAGTTTCCAAACTTGATTATATATTTTGATTACTATGAGCCATTTTAAAACATCCATGCTTTGACTCAATATATTACATTACATATTACATTAGAATGTCTTATCAAGAATGCTTGGAGTTCTTTAAGTTCCTTAATTGACTGCAATATGTAGTTTGGGACCCACAATTAAATTCTCATAATGCCTTCAAGTGCCATTGTAAATTATCATATATTTACTATTTTATAAAATTATTTCCTCATAGTTACATAGTTTTGATTAACAGTTATTTTTCTTCTAAGGACAAAGCTTAAAATGGAATTATTTCATCAGAAAGAACGTTTTTTTGTTTTGTTTTTATTTTTTAATTGAGTTTATTGGTACAATCTAGGTTTACAATACAGTTACATTCATCATTGGGATTCTGTACCTTTACATAATAGGTCTTGATCCTCATTTTTTCCCCTTGTCCCTGCCCTCCCTTCACTCCCCCCACATTTACAAACACTTTATTTCGATTTTTTCAGAAAGAAAGAATGTTTTTATTGAAATTTTTAAAAGTATTTTATTTGCATACTGTGTTTTTACCATACATAATGAAAGTATGGGTGTCCCTTTGTTTTGCTCCTGTAGGAAAATCTCTATTTCTCCACTTTCTGTCACCTGCCAGTTATAATAAAAAATTATTTTCTATCAAATTATTATCCACACAGTATTTTAAATAAATGAATTTATTCTCTGAGCTCTTGTATTATCCATTATGGAATGTACCCTTTATCATTTCTTCTATTTATCAAACTATTTTACTTTTCTGATTCTAAAAGTTACATGAATCATCACAGACAAATTTGATAGTATTAGAATAGTTTTTTTATTTAATTAAACTAGCTTTGAAGTTCTTTTGTAATTCTTGTTTAATTTTTGTGGCATTAATATCACATTTTTATTTAGCAAACTATTTTGTCACCTAGTAAAGTTATATGAACATTTCATTGTGAAATGCATTTTTTATGTACACCTTAAATTATGGAATACAATTTCATATTTTATGCATTCTCATAGATTAATTTTAAAAATGTTCACTGACATGTTACCTTACAATAAACATTGTATATATAAATTTTTTAAATATTTCTTGTTTTTCTTTAACAAAAAAAAAAATTTAGGCATTCAATAAAAGACTAAGCTACAACCCACTGAGCATTATCAGACTCGCAATATGAGTGCTTTGTGCTATCTGGAAATAATTCTGGAAGATTTTTAATACACTTTTTCAATCAAATTCACAGTATGCTGGCTTATATTTGCCTATTTTATGGCCATTTCCCATTAAATTATAAAAATATACCTATGTCATATATATGTATATAACAAATACTGATATATATTTCTGGAATAATTATATTGGTTCTTGAGAGCACAGTAGTACATTTGTTCTTTAATATTACAATTCAAAAGGTAAAAATGTCAAATGTTCTTTATCAGGTTAATGAATGAAAAGAATATGTTTCCTTAGTTTATCATTTTCTTATGTTTTTTCCATCTTGCGACCATGTTTTATAAAGAAACAATTAAATTAGATGGTATAACTCTTGTGAATATCCTAGGATTGTGTAAAGATATATGTGTACAAATGGATATTTAGACTGTTCTTCAAAATTAGAAATGTTTATTTTTTATTAATAGTATTACTCATTTTACATAAAGTACTAAATAAAATATATTTATTTCTTTTTGTTTGAACTTTCTATATAAAGTTAAAACTTAACTGACCAAAAATGCCATCTATGTAGCTATGCAATTCAAACTTAAACCTAAATAAAAATGTAAATCAGCATATTAAAAACTATCCATTTCACAAATCGTTGTAAAATTATTTGGAAATTTGGAGCAGCAGAGAACAGAGCATAAAGTAAAACTCAAAGTTCCTTACTACTCAAAAATGTGAAAATAGATAATATATTTTCATTTCTGACTTGTAAAAAACCCATATGTTAAAAAAAAAATAAATAAATAAACATTTCTAGACCAATATGATTGTCCATTTCTGTGCAATGTCAAGTCAACACAGTAAATTGGGATGACTTTTTCCAAAGTTGGCAGCACCGTTAAAGTTTCACAAGATTCAATTTATATATATATACATATATATATATATATATATGTATATATATATAAATTGAATCTTGTGAAACTTTAACGGTGCTGCCAACTTTGGAAAAAGTCATCCCAATTTACTGTGTTGACTTGACATTGCACAGAAATGGACAATCATATTGGTCTAGAAATGTTTATTTATTTATTT
>NW_022900948.1:3897300-3926910 GCF_012274545.1 Fukomys damarensis | reverse complement strand
TTTTGTTTCTTATTCCCTTTTGCCAGTCTATTTCTCTTGATTGGTGAGTTGAGGCCATTGACATTGTTGGTTATAACTGATATGTACTGACTTGTTATTGACATGTTATTGGACTTTTGTTGACTCTTTTTACTTTTTCACCTTCTCCTTTTAATTTCTTGCCTTGCCTATTTGATTGCTCTGTTGGGCCTCATGGCGTTGTTACCTTCATTGTCTTTTTCTAGGATCTTGTTTAGAATTGCTTGTAGTGCTGGTTTGGTATTCATGTAGTTTCTCAGGTGTTCTTTGTCGTGGAAGTGTCTTATTTCCCCCTCCATTTTGAAAGAGAGTTTTGCTGGATACATCAGTCTAGGTTGGAGGTTGTTCTCTTTTACTTTAAATATCTCATTCCAGGCTCTCCTTGCCCCAAGGGTTTGTGTTGAAAAGTCTGCTGTGATTCTGATGGGCTTTCCTCTTTTACTTTCCTTTTTAGTTTTATTTTAGGATCCCCTATTTTTAATGTTCATACAGAGATTTCTTTAACTGAAATACCGAATAGTTTCTTTGGTGTGAAAAACTATAATAGTACACAGGATCCTAATAAGACAATTAATAATGTGAAATAGGAAGTAAAGGGCTAAAGGTGTAAGGGAAGTGGGAAGGGTGGGGGAAAGGTAATAAGGGAGAGGAAAAAAATATGAGAAACTGAAAAAATGGAAATAAAGTGTTTGTAAAAGGGGAGGAGAGGAGGGGGTGAAGGGAGGGCAGGGACAAGGGCAAAAATGAGAATCAAGACTTATTATGTAAAGGTACAGAATCCCAATGATGAATGTAATTGTATTGTATGCCTAGATTGTACCAATAACCTCAATAAAAAAAAAGAAAAAGAAAGAAAAAAAACCCCATATGTTAATAATTCTTGAATTATTGCTTTCATATGTTATTTCTGGTGAAAAGTTAGTCTAAATTAATAGCAGAGTAGTAATAGTGTAGCTCCATTTTTTTATTCATTTCAAATGTATAACAGAATGTAAATGTCTTGAAACATCTATTGACAATTTCAATATCTAAGAAATAGATCCCTATAGATCTGATGGATTTTTTCCTCATAATGTGTCTTCTGCATTATTATCTATATCACACTGTTCTTTATCTGATAAATTCTTATTTTAATACTTATCTCAAATGCAGCCATTGGTCATCAACACAAATGCCCCTAATTGTCTCTCTGATTTTTGAGATAATCCAAAGAATTGATCTTTGCAAATCTGCATTCTTCTGTTACTTTAGATCAGATATATATTCAGCACAAGGTTTTTATAAAGGTCTTCATTGTTATAATAAGCAACACAAAATAAGCATTTAAAAATATTTACACTAAACTATTTACTAGATTATTTATTAGATACTCTGGTCTTAAAATTCTAGCCTGTCCATAAATATGATAATTTTAACATTTGCCATCTATTTTCTTCCCAGAAGTAATACTCTCAGCAGGCTCAGCACTTCTGACATTTTATTTTGTTGTATACAGATAAGTGGCATCCTGGAAGCATCTTGCCTACTTGCCATCCCATTAGCATTCATAATATTAATTGCCAAAAATTACCAGCTGCAAGAAGTTTTATCTAACAAAGCTGCTCTATGGCTTTTTCAAGACAATTTAGTACCATTTATGTCCCCAGCAAACACTTAGATATGTAAATAGGAATAAGCCCACTGTATAATTAATATTTAAAAGGTAAAATGTCAGACTTAGCTAAGCAATTTTTAACATTCTTCAGCCCTCCACCCACTTTTCTTTAACCACATGTTCTTCCTAGAGATGAGCTGTGGGATTTTCCTGAGAAAGCTCCAGTTGATCTCAGCTAAGTGTTTTCCTATAAAATGCCAACAATTACCCAGGCGTGTAATGCTGGAATCAGGTTTGAGAATGGATATATTTAATTCTAAAACTTCTCTTGCTTATTTGAATACATCTGTTGAAGCAGTGTATTTAACTACAGAAAGAAAACTATTTGAATTAGTACAATTTGAGTTAGTACGGCATGATATAAATCAAGACCATCCAAGTCTAAAATAATTAGCAAGAATGAATTCTATGAAATTTGATACATACTGATTAATCATCTGCCAATAAACAGCCTTACATATCATTTGTCTTAAAAATAGAATGAATTCAAATTATCTGTATTAGCCAAGAGGTCATCTTTAGTCAGATGTGCTGGTGGTTTGGGGGAGTTACATCAATTTCTGTCATTCTTAAGAAAACTCAATGAAGTTAAAGAGTTTTCATTTTTAATTTTAAAAGATGATTAATAACAAATGCAATAAATGTCACTATGAAATATATGCTTATAAAAGAGGAAGTATTGTGACATATTAGGAATTCTGATTTCTTCATCAGAATCCCAAATTATTTTGAAACATTTTCTAGTTCTTTTAATGTTTTAGACATTTAAATAAGAGGAGAGAGTATAATGTGAATACAAATAACAATATAAAACCAGAAAAAATAGATTAAATCAGGCTATTCTAAAAATAACACAAGAAAAATATTTGGGTTTTTAGTGAATAGAAAATAACTATTCAGCATGTCTAGATTTGAGATAGAATTAATAATAAAGCATTCACTGCATGTCCGGGTACTAAAAGGGGAGACAACAACAGAGCATCAAAATGGAAGCACAGACATTTATTTCCAAGATATGCAAGTAAACAATAGGGAATACATTGTTAACATAAAAATAGACAGAATATCTTTTCCAAAATGAATTTCTTTACATGTTTCCTTACATATTACCATTTATTATTTGATGATATAATAAGTGACTTTTATTGGGGTTTTGTTTCAGTATTTCTGATACTTTTAATTTTCCCAATTATCTTTACATCATTCTCCTTATAGTGGTAGGAAAATTATTCCAGTGTAGCAGGCAAATATTATTTCCTGTGTGAAGATACAGTGGTAGGGTTAGCTGACATTGTTAGAAAATCAGCTGGAACATGTAAGGAATTTTCTAGAAATGTGAATTCTAACTTTGTTCTTTCTCCTCAACATGTATTAGCCGTGAAACAATTTCTGTATTTTACACAAATTTGCCTAGGATAATTGATATACACTTCTCAAGCAGTATATTAAACAACCTGCAGCTCTCGTCCTAGCCACAGACCTCGGCAACAGACTAGTAAGAGCCATGCAGGTGCCTGCAGCCCCACCCCATACACACATCTGGCCTTCTGGATGTGCTGATACCTTGATTCACACCACAGAAGCACAGGGGGGTCATAAAGTCCATTGGACTGAGCTTGAGCTTCTATTTTTATTTAATTCACACAGTTAAAGTTGATATATTAATAACTACTACAAAATGTTATTTTCTAAGCTGTGCTTGATACTTTTGTGTTGCTGATTGTATCACTTGGGCTAAGATGTTGTGATGGATCTAATCAGTTGACCTTCCTGGTATAATGAGAAAGAGATTGCCTCAGAGTCATCAGAGACTCAAAACCTAAAAACAATCTATAATGGGAAGATTGAAGCATTAACCCAGGTATCAAACAGAGTACCAACAACAAAAATAGAAATGGGAAGACATTCAAACAAGACTCAAGCACAGACATGGACTTCCAGCTTAGCAAGGGCAAATTCTAGGGGAAATGAGCTGGAAAAGTCTGATGGTCAACCACTTGGACACCATGAACTAATAGCACAGAAAGTAACAAAAGAGATTAATGAGGCTCTAGAAAATTAAAAACAGAAATAATTTCCCAGATAAGTACAGAGATGGTGAGTATAATCAATGACATAATTAGAGACTCTAGAACAGAAGCTAATTAAAAAATACACAAGCTCAGGACCATGATAGAAGCCATGAATGTCCAGCATAGGAAAGAAACAGAATCCATGAAACAGATTGAAACAGATATGAAGGAGATTAAAGGCTGTATTGAAAGTTTACATAACAGACTGAGCCAGTATTAAGACAGGATACTAAATATAGAAGACAGGATGTAGATCAGTAACCATGAAAAGAGGGATCTCTTAAAAAATAGTAGGTGAACACGATAAATCAATCCAACAGCTTCTAGAGGATACAAAGAAGAATAATATAAGATTGATAAGAGTGCATGAAAAGCAGGACAATGTCCAGATGACATAAAAAAAACTTCACAGGATTAATGAAAGAAAACTTCTCTAGGAGAGCGAAAGAATTTGACATACAGTTAAGTGAGGAATCTAGGGCTCCAACTAGTAAAAAAAAAAAAATCTATAAATAGGCATATAATAGTCATGAACACGGAAATCCAACAGAAGAACAAAATACTACAAGCAGTCAGAGAAAAGAAACAAATCATATGCCAAGGGAAGCCCATCAGAATCACAGAAGACTTTTCAACACAAGCCCTCAAGTCAAGGAGAGCCTGGAGTGACGTATTTCAAGTCCTAAAAGAAAACAACCTCCAACCTAGACTGATGTATCCTGCAGAACTATCATTCAAAATTGATGGGGAAATAGGATACTCCCATGACAAAGAACACCCAAGAAACATCATGAATACTAAACAAACACTCCAAACAATTCCAAATATTATCCTTGAAAAAGACAACGAAGATCACAACTCCATGAAGCCTAGCAGAAGAAATTCAGCAGTCAAGACAGGAAATTAAAAGGAGAATGGGAAAAAATTAAAGAGCCAACAACAGGATAATGACACAATAATGATAAGTCAATGCATATCAGTTTTAACCATCAATATCAATGGTCTCAATTCACCATTCAAAAGAAATCAACTGGCAGAATGGATTAAGAAGCAAAATTCAACAATATGCCAATCCAACAATATGCCATATAAAGAAACCCACTTAATCCACAAAAAATTCCTAGATGAGAGAAAAAGAATGGAAAACAGTTCTTCATGTAACAGGAATCCAGAAAAAAGCTGGGGTATCTATCTTATTTGCAAAAAACCAAAAATTATTAAGAGAGACAAAGAAGGTCACTACACCCTTGTAAAGGGAACAATGTAAGAGGAAGAGATGACGATTGTAAGTATATATGTACCAAATACTAATGACCTCATGTATACAAAACAAATATTAAGGGACATGAAAAACCAAGTGATCACAAATAAAAATTGTGGTGGGGGACCTAAATACCCCACTGTTACTAATAGACAGGTCATGTAGACAGAAAATCAACAATGAAATTCTAGAACTGAACCAAGCTTTTGAAAAAATGTATTTAACAGATTTGTACAGAGTGTTCCATGCCACAAATTAAGAATGTACATTATTTTTGGCTACACATGAGTCATTCTCTAAAACAGACCACATACTATCTCATAGAAATGTTTAAGTAAATGCAAAATAGTTGAAGTTATCTTGGGTATATTATTAGACCATAGTGCAATTAAACTTGTGATCAATAGCAAAAGAAACAGCTCCAAGTTCACAAACACATGGAAATTAAACATCCAATGAGTTACAGAGGAAATTAGAGAGTTTTTATAAATAAATGATAATGTCAATAAAACATACAGGTATCTATGGGACACAATGAAAGCAGTTCTAATGGGGAAATGTATAGCAGTGAATGCCCACACTAAGAAAACAGAGCAAGCTCAAATAAACAATGTAATGCTTCTAGAAAAAGAAGAGCAAGAAAAACCCAAAGCTTGTACAAAGGAGGAAATTACAAAGATCAGAACAGAAATCAATGCAATGGAAACTAAGAGAACAATACAAAAGAATTAATGAATAGAAAGGTTGGATTTTTGAAAGAATAGAATTGATAAACCCTTAGTCAACCTAATAAAAAAAGAAAGAAAAAAGGAAAGAAAAGGCTCAAATTCATGCAATTTGGAATGAAAAAGGTGAAGTCACAATAGATCCAGCAGAAACCCAGAGGACTAACAATACGTACTTTGAGAACCTATACTTCTAATAAAATGGAAAACACAGAAGAAATAGACACATTTCTAGACACCTATGAATTACTGAAGTTGAATGAAGATAGAAAAATTCTAAATGCCCAATTACAGTCAGTGAAATTGGAAATGTAATTAAAAATTGACCAACAAAGAAAAGCCCAGGTCTTGATGGATTCACTGCTGAATTCTACAAAACATTGAAAAAAGAACTACTGCCAATACTGTGATCTTTCAATGACATTGAAAGGCAAGCAATACTTCCAAATTCATTTCTGAAAGCAAGTGTTGCTTTGACTCCAAAACCAGGGAAAGACCCAACCAAAACATAGAACTACAGCCAATCTCCTTAAAGAACACAGATGCAAAAATCCTCATTAAGATATTGGCAAATAGAACATAGAGGATCATCAATAAGTTCATACACCTAGGCAAAGTTGGATTTATCCCAGGGATTCAAGGGTGCTTTAAAATATGTAAATCAATAAATGTAACACACTATATTAACAGAGTCAACGACAAAAACAGTATGATCATCTCAGTAGATGCAGAAAAAGCATTTGACAAAATTCAATACCCATTCGTGATAAAAATCCTGCAGAGAATTGGAATAGATGTTCTTTATTTCAACCTGATAAAGGCTATCTATGAAAAACCAACAGCCAACAACATACTAAATGGTCAAATATTGTAAACCTTCACACTAAAATCAGGAAAAAGACAAGGATGCCCACTATCACCGTTACTGTTCAATATAGCTTTGAAAAAATTAGCCACAGCAATTAGACAAGAGAAATAAATAAAAGGAATAAAGACAGGAAAGGAAGAAAGTATTAATTATTTTTTGCTGATAATATGACACTCTACATAGAAGACTCGAAAAACTCTGCCAAGAGATTTCTAGGCTTAATTGACAGATTCAGTAGAATAGCTGGATACAACGTAAACACTAAAAAGTTAATAGCCTTCTTGTACACAAATAGCAGACTCATTGAGAGAGAAATTAGGTAAACCATTCCTTTCACAGTAGCATCCAAAAAAAATGAAATATCTAGGAATCAGTCTAACAAAGAAAGCAAAAGACCTCTACATTGAGAACTACAACACTCTCAAAAAAAAAAAAAGAGAGAGAGAGAGAGATTGAAGAGGGTATGAGAAAATGGAAAGATATCCCTTGTACCTGGGTAAAAAGAATCAATATAACGAATATGGCCATAGTTCTAAAACTGCTATACAGATACAATGCAATCCCTATTGAAATCTCCACATTATATTTCAGAGAACTAGAGAAAACTATCCAAAAATTCATTTAAAACCAGAAGAGATCTAGAATAGCAAAAGCCATCCTAGGCAACAGACACATGGCAGGGGATGTCATAATTTCCAACTTGAAACTACACTACAAAGCCATTGTTTTAGAAATAGCATAGTACTGGTAAAGAAACAGACCTGAGGATGAGTGGAATAGATTAGAAGATGCAGAAACAACTCCAGACATGCTCAGCTACCTCATTTTTGACAAAGGAGCCAACCATCCCCACTGGAGGAAAGATAGCCTCTCTAATAAATGGTGTTGGAAAAACTGGATTTCAACCCATCAAAGATTAAAACTCTGCCTGTATCTTTCATGATGCACTAAACTAAAATCCAAGTGGATTAAAGATTTAAACATTAAAACAGAAACACTAAACTTGCTGGAAGATAAGTTAGGTAGAACTCTTGAAGATATTAGCATAGGAAAAGACTTTACAAACAAATCCTCAGTAGCCTGGGAACTAGCATAAATAATCAACAATTTGGATGTCATCTTTTAAAAAGTTTCTTCACTGCCAGAGAAATCGCAAGCAGAGCTAAGAGACAACCCACAATGTGGGAAAAAATTTTTTTACCAGCTGTTCCTCACACAAAGTTGTACTATCTAGATACAGTTACATTTATCACTGCGATCTTGTACCTTTACATGACATGTCTTGGAAAATTCATCTTTTGAAGAACTTGGTTTTAGGATCTGTAAAATCAACTGAAAGTTCTTATGTTTCAAACTTTTCAAGCTTGTGCATTCTTAAAGTATAGATAAAAATGTGTATAAAAAGTAAAAGTATACTAGAGGTTTCCATTTGACCCAGCCATCCATCTGCTGGGTATCTTTCAAAAAGAATTAAAAGAATCATATCACAGTGATATAGGCGCACTAATGTTTATAGTGGCACAGTTAGTAATAGCTAAAACTTGGAAACAGCCCACTTGCCCATCAGTTGGAAACTGGATAAAGAAGATATGGTTTTTCTATTAAATGGAATACTACTCAGACATAAAGAATGAGAAATTAGATTCATTCATAGGAAAATGGACGCATATTGAGGATATACTCCTAAGTGAAATAGATAAGTCACACATGTGTAAATACTGAATAGTTTCTCTGGCTTGAAAAACTGTAATAGTACATAAGATCCTAATGAGATAATTGACCATGTGAAATAGGAAGAAAAGGGCTAAAGGTGTAGGGAAAATGGGAAGGGTAGGGGAAAGCTAATAAGGGAAAAGAAAAAATATGAGAAAATGAAAAAATGGAAATGAAGTGTTTGTAAAGGGGGAGGGGAGGAGGGAGTGAAGGGAGGGCAGGGACAAGGGGAAAAAATGAGAACTAAGACCTGTCATGTAAAGGTACAAGATCCCATTAATGAATGCAACTGTACTGTATACCTAAAATGTACCAATAAACTCAATTAATAAAAAAGAAAGTAAAAGTATATTCTTCTTGCCATAATATCCAGCATTCTTCCTGTTATTCCACAGAAGTGGAAAATTTATGTCCAAAACACATGCACATAGATATTTATAGAAAATGTATTCATAATTGTCAAAACTTGGGACAAACCTTGGAATCCTTCTATAAGTGAATGGATAAACAAATCATGATATATCCATAACTTAAAATATAACTTAAAGATTAAAAATAATGGGGCTTCAATACACGAAACCAACTTGAAGAATTTTAAGTGACTATTGGTATATGAAAAAAACAACTACCTGAAAAAGTTATGTATTATACTATTCCAGCTATATACTATTCTGGAAAAGCTGAAACTATGGAGAAATAGAAAAATCAATAGTTATCAAGGATTCAGAGTAAGAGGGAAGGAGGAATGGTGGAACACAGGGGAGATTTATGGCCTTTGAACTATCGTGCATGGCACTATAATGACAGATATATTTGTGTCAATACACACAGAAACTACAATTTTAAAATGTTCATCATATCAATTTTTGATTATCAAATTCACATGTATATGTTATTGATAGAAGAAATGTATAGAGTGGTAGAGCAGTTTATGGAAATTTTCTACTTGATATTTCTGTATATCTAAAACTACTTCAAAAATATGATCTATCTTTTTTTTTTTTTTTTCAAAAACAGTAGGGCAAGAGTGACAGAGAAACAGAGAATCAGAAAGCCTGATGGCTTGTGGTGTGGAAAGCATGGGGCAGAGGTGGGAGGTGCGTAACAACTTAGTACTAAGGATATTATCTAATTTGGCTGTGTGCAAACACAAAGAGCTGGCATTTTGTCAAAGTCCCAGAAAATTATTTGCAATACATTAAGCGATGACATGAAAGGATCAATTTAGCATAAGCAGTTCTGGAGGACATAATAGGTGAGAAGAATTTAATGGCAAGTGGAAGAGAACAGGCAAATAGCTGGTAATTATAGCAAAAGTTATTAAAACTAAACCAAAGTGAAAGAGAAATTCTATGAAAATTAAATAACATAAGAATTCTATGTATTCTTAAGAATTAAGTAGAAACACCATTAACTGCTCTTTAAAAAAATCTCCAAAACAGAAAAAATAATAGCAGTTACTACCTGATAGGGACAAGAACCTGACAGCTCACCCCCAATTCTAGAGTGCATGACTTTGGGCTTAGTAAGGGCATAGAACAAGACGATAACAACACAGAACATAGAAGACAAACATCAGTGAAGACCCTACAAATTTCCAGCTATCTATAGTTAAATGAGTATTTTTTCATAACCCCTATTTGAAGATAGAGGTGGCTAGGAAGAAAAAGTAAAGATCAACTTAACGGTGAACTGGAAAAACTTGATTCTTTGAACTGAGGACTTGGGCTTTTTGTAGTCCCACCCTGAGGCTTAATAGGGGGGAAAACCAATTTTGTTAGTATAGATAATCAAATTTTTGTTATTTTACCTATAGCCATGATGCCTTTCTTTCAGCTTTCTTGAGCTCACTGCTTTTGTTAGGTAAACTCTTAACAATTTAAATAGCAGTATGTAGAGATTTCCAGTGTTACATTGATCTTTGTGGAGGTCTTCACATACGTTTTAGAAGGCTGCAACATTTACAACAGTGCATATTTTCAATAGACAGGAAAGAACCTAGAAAATTTGAACCCAGAATAATACAGTCCAAAGACTGTTATAGCAGAAAGAGTGTCACACACACAAAAACCCTTTACTAGATAAGAAACTTTAAGGTGATAGGAAAAACTATCATTTATAATACAAAATAAACTGGGAGAAATGTAGAAAAGCTCACGATTTTGCATGGATACATTAAAGTTCATGTCTTTTTTCAAGTGTTACAGAGTTCAAATTTACTATATACTTCCTATAAGAACTTAATGAAGGAACAGTGTATTACTGTATTTTAGAACTGAGACTTAGAGTGTTAAGATTTTTATCCATGGTTAAAGAAATAACAAAGGTTAATGCTGAAGATTAAAAAAAAATTCAAACTAGATAATCGGTCAATTCATCAATTAATAGCCCATAGTGAAATACATTCCACACTTGTGTAGACATACACACCGAATACATCTGTTTATTTCCAAGTATTAAAGAACATGCCCTTTCTGACAGCATCTAGAGTGACAGGTGCTAAAAATCACTTATCTATCAGCGTCATGAGCAGTCACTGCCTCGCAGGGATGGAGTAACCTTTCCTGGAGGTCATTGTGATGGAGCATTTTAGAAATCAGAATTCTAGCCAAACTACTGAAGTGAAGCTTGAGAATAGAAATGAATTCGTTCTGGTAGTTTGGTTTCACTCTGAAATAAGTTGAGAACACATTGGCTTGACAGGAAGGCGACATGTTCATAAAGTATAAAAGTATGATTTCTATTCATTTCAACTGCTTTCAGAGGCAATGGAGATATTGCATTGAACTAAAATATCCAGTTAAAGTCAGTCTAATGATTCAATTTGTACAGTTTTTGATAGATTTTCAGGTCAAATGAAGATGGAATAAAAGAAACAGTACATAGGAAAATTGTCTCAATTTAAGTTTAATATTACAATGAACAGATGGAAAATCTGAATTACATTAAACATGTAGAAAATATGGGGAGCAAAATATATGAATGTAATACCTCTATGTATATGCATACAAAATTCAAGCAAAAAGGAATTTGAGCCCTTTGTTAAATGTCTGCTTTCTAAATTGCAATTTCATTGATATAGTAGAATTTAAAAGTAACTATTCAATATCTATAAAATTCAAGTAAAAATAT
This sequence comes from Fukomys damarensis, assembly GCF_012274545.1. Classification (NCBI taxonomy): domain Eukaryota; kingdom Metazoa; phylum Chordata; class Mammalia; order Rodentia; family Bathyergidae; genus Fukomys; species Fukomys damarensis. The sequence continues at coordinate 3,915,467 of NW_022900948.1, read as the reverse complement.
ATCATAAAAGCTACAACATTATCTGGGCATGATGGCACAAATATGTAATCAGAAATCTGTGGCACTTAGCAGCTTAGCAAGATTTAAGAGGGCTGGGAATGTAGCTCAATGTGCAGACCCTGGGATCAACCCTCAGTACCTCAAAAAAGAAGCTAAGCTATGACACTAATAACAGCAAACATCTATTTAAAATAAACAAATAGCTGACATGAATCTATTATAAATACTTTACATCATTTATCATATTTGCATAAGAAATTTTGTAAAGCAATATGAAAGAAAATTTTTCTTGAATTGGAAGAATAAAATTTTTAAAAATATCAATTGTTTGCAAATTTGTCTATAGATTGAATGAAATTTCCACCAAAGAGAGAATGGTAACTTCAATGGACTCTGTATGCAGTAGGTTGTAATTTCACTGACTTTCATCTCAGAAAAGGAATTTTCACCATGTATCTGTGTCATAGGAAGCTTTACTAGGCAGAAAGGAACACGCTCTCAGCAAGGAGTGTGGGACCCCAAGAGATACCCACATTGTAGCCTGCAGTGGGTATATTTATGATTTCTGTGGTGTTAGGGTTCCTTCAAAGTGGGTGATTCCCATTGTCTGTCAGGTTACCTGTTTGCCAGGCTATGTAAGAATGCAAAACATTTTACATGCACTTAGTTGAGATTCCCTGCCCTCTTACTAGTGCTGATGTCTGAGGTGGAGGTCTGTGGAAGGAGGAGCAATTTAAAGTAAAAAACATGAGCCCTGAGCCCTATTTACAAGCTCTTTGTCTCTAAGATCCGTAAGAATCTGGTTTGGAGGGGGTTTCCTGGAAGGGAAAAGGCACTGTAACCTTGAGTAGTGCTCTGTCCAGAATATGCACTTTCTCTGTGATGTACAATTTTAAAATTACCATTTCTTGGTTTCCCTTCTATTTTTATTTCTTCTGTCCTACCTCAGTAGGGCTCAGTTAGCAGTTCTTAGACAGTATACCAAAGTATGAGCCATATAATTTTTAAATTAGCAGATTGATCTTCACCAACATTAAGATCTTTGCTATTAAAGGCTATGAAAAGGGTGAATGGCAAGCTACAGACTAAGAATATTTTCAGACAATATGGGTGGCAGAGTACTTGCATATGAGCTATAAAAAATTCACAAAACTTTACAGAGCCATTTACTGAAGTGTGCATTAAAAACAAGCACATGAAAAGATGTTCAAATCACTAGCCATCAGGAAAATGCAAATTAAGACAATAGAGTGACATCTCCACATACCCAACAAGAAAGCTTTAAGAAAACAGGTAAAAATAGCTAATTTTGGCAAAGATTTGGAGAAACAAATTTGGGATGCTCTTAGTAGAAGGAGGAAGTGATGCAATTTATCTGGAAACATTGTTTTACATATTTTAACAATACTAACAACACATACTTAACCATAGCAGCCAGAAATTGGACTTCTTGACCTTTAGCCCAGAAAAATAAAATCTTATTTCCACTAACAAACCTGTGCCTGTCTTAATAGCAAATTGATTTGCAATGGACTAAAACTGGAAACTGCAAAATACCGTTGAACTGTCAATGATTAAATGTTTGCATTTGTACTATGACATACACCTCAGCAATAAATAGGAACAAATTCTTGAACACAGTTGGATGGGTTCATGAGTGATGAAAAAAACATTAGAAAAATCTCACATTCTGTATGTCTCCATTTATTTGATATTCTCGATATGACAAAATATACAGGTGGAGAACAAATAGATGTTAACAGAGTAAAGGATGATAAGGGAAAAAAAAGTGTGAAGGGAAAAGGGTGAAGTTTCTGAGAGCCCTATGCGGTGAAGGATTTGTCTGCATTGAGGATTGCAGTGTAGATTGCCACCTCTTCCTCGTTTTTCCCAAGGAGCTCTCAGAGAGTATTCAAATCCCCAGTTCCTCCATCAAACTTGGTTATTATTTGCGGTTGAGGACACTTTTCCTTTTCCATCCTGTCCCAAGAAATGAACTTCATGCCTTTCTCTGACAGGAGAAAATCACTAATCTGCTTCCTAGAGAGTATGGTTCTTCAACCCCATAGTATTCAGTGAATGGATTTCCATATAACAATAACATCAGGTTTTTGTTTTTGTTTTTTTTTTTTTGCCAAGAAAAATGGCATGTCCTCTGGAATTACGTTGACCTGATAATTCAAAAACAGTAGAGGGTTAGGGTCTTTCTGCTCACTGAACTGAGAGGTATGTGTCACCCTTTCTACCAGGCATGAAATATTTGAATTTTTATTTGTGACTCCTTTCCAAACAGACAATTACGTCTCATCCCTTATCTCATGCATCTGCCTCAAGTTCTGTTCCTTCCTGTGGTGAATTATAAACATGCTTTCAGGAAAGACCTTTTTCTGTAAAAGATGTTTCTATTTTTCATCTTGTTATTCTTCACAACATTTTCCAGGCCAGACTTCCTTATTATTTTCTTCAATGTTAATATTAGATAGCATAAAATGTCATAAGAACCTTCTAAGTGATACTTATTAGGAAATGTTCTCATATATAAAGTCTATGCAAATTGAAAATTTGAATGTTTAAACCAGTTGTTTTATCAAATTCAATATCAAACTGACAACACCCTTTCTAACAACAATTTTCCAAATAGAGAAATGCCGTGCTTGAATGAGCATTATCCTTCAGGCTGATAGGTGAAATTAATGAAATAATTAAAAAGCCATAAGAGGAAAATGAAGAGTGTCAGAAGACACCAACAAGATGAAAAACAAAATCTTACTAGCATGTTAATGTGACTGCTAAAAAGTACCTTTCTTCAATCTCACGGAGAAGGAAATTTCATTTACACAGCTGAAGCAATTTCCCTGAGTATTTTCTTTAAAACTGTAAAACTATTCGGTGTTACAATAGATCATGGTTCCAATTACTTTTATACATATGAAACTTTAAATAAAAGTGTATGATCTTTTTCATATTTTCTATTAGAAAACCAATAGCCTTTGCAATACAAAAGCTAAAAGACACAAGGAAGTACAAAGTACCTCAGATAACAATGACATAGAAATTATTACATTTTGTATGAGAAAAGTTCCATAAGGAAATACCCTTTTTGGTATACAGTATTTCCACATTTTTAGATGAAACTTTAAATAAAAGTGTATGATCTTTTTCATATTTTCTATTAGAAAACCAATAGCCTTTGCAATACAAAAGCTAAAAGACACAAGGAAGTACAAAGTACCTCAGATAACAATGACATAGAAATTATTACATTTTGTATGAGAAAAGTTCCATAAGGAAATACCCTTTTTGGTATACAGTATTTCCACATTTTTAGGCTCAGATACTATTTTCTCATCTTTATTTACAGTACCAGTACTTGCTAGGAAAACACAGGATGAAGATGAAGTACAATCAAATTTCAGTGTCATGATTCCTCAGAGAGAAAAAAGCACTATCAGGAAAATATTCATTGAATAATCCCCCAAAAATATCATTAACTGTTGAATATTTGACTTTTTCAGAAAGGCAAATTAACCTGTTCTGTAATGAGAACATGTTCTGTAGTAGGAAATGTGTTTTACTATATGAAAGACTCATACTTTTTGTGCTATCCTCATGTCAATCAGAAGTAAGAAAATACAGTAGTTTCCAGGTGTTAACATCCTAAAGCAAAGGGAGAAAGGATAACGGGAAATTTTATTTAAGCCAGTCATCCATTCATTCACCTCTTGCCCGAATTCTCTAGTTTATACCATATTTAGAGTCATTAATGCTTTTTAATGACAAGAAACATACAAACTGCATGTGCTTGATGAACCTTTTCCTTTATTTTTCCCCAATTTGGATTGAAATATTATTTCTGTAGCTTGAGGGATGTAGAAAGCAGGGGATATCGGGGATACAGATGCTAAAAATGACCAAAATTCTAGGTAGGAAGTTTAAGATCATTGTAATTAGAAAGAGCAAATATCCCTATTAGACAAATAAGCAATAATTCTTAAAATCTAGGGAAATGTCTCTATTTCATTACAGAAGAATAAGGTACTTTATTTCTCTATTGCAATGAGATTTGATCTGGAAATAATACCAATACTTAATTTGAACTTCCTGTTATAATGAATAAAATAATCCTTTCTGAATTTACCACATGGGGGTTGGATGCACTCATCATATAAAAGATTGTCTCCTTTTATTCTCTCTACACAGATATAGATAAACATATCTACATATGTACACACTTATGAACAGATAGGTGGGAAGAGAGAGCAGCGTATCCTACTTGTTATTAGGTATTTTTGAGCAACACCTAACAACATCTCTTGCAAAAAAACAGAACTCAGGTATTGCTTGAAAGACGAGACATATCTAAACTCTGAGCAGACAGTTAGTAAGCATGATGGGAAGTCCAGGACTTCTACACTGATGAGACAGCAAAAATCGGCAGAAGTGGGTGAAGGATCTTGTGTCTATACCTGCACAGATTGAAAATGTTTAAATCATCACTATGGAAAACAATCCAGAAAGCTAACACAGTGGATGTTGTGATATACTGTATATACTTCCTTCCAACAATGAAATATTTATTCTCTTCTGATAGCTGCTAAAACTTTTTCCCTTGTCAGCTGCAATGCGTTAAATGACTGATCTTTGCTGTCAATAGAACCAATCACCTCCTCCACAGGACGCAGTAAACTCTCAGAGTGGTCAGTTGATCCCCTTCCCTTGCCTTCCCCTTCCTTTTCCTTTTCTTCCCTCCTCTCCCCGATTCTCCCAGTCCTTCTTTTTTCTTCCTGTCTTCAAGCATTTACTTTAAGAGAAATCCTCAGCTTGGTATGGTAGTACACCCTAATCCCATGGCTCTGGGAAGCTGAGGCAGGAGGATCACAAGTTCAACTCCAGGTAGGGCAATATAGTGCCTTAATGAGACTTCATCTCAAAAAAAAAAAGCATAGCTCAGTGTGAAAGCTTTGTTTTCAATCACTAGTATTGGAGAGGCATACACAGAGTGTGAGAAGAGAGAGCACGCACACAAGAGGAAAACCACAAACCTCCTTACTGGGAAATTGTTCCTACAGGCAGATTTCTGAGCCTCTATCAACGATAGTAGAAGAGGAGATGCTTTCAGGGCCAGTTATGTTTGCCCTTTTCGTATTTCCTAGCCTGATGACTCAAATATTTTGAGTGTATAAAGAAGATCAAAGAAAGGTGGGAAAAGGTAGATCTAAATACTCATAATTGATCCAGAAGGAGATGCCTGAACTCCCAAGCAGTTGTCATACATTTTCAGCTGAGAATTGTTAACAGTCCTTTCTTTTTACTTTTACAGCAAAAAGAATGAGAATTGTTCCAGAAATACTTGTCAGTTAATCCTGTCTTCTTATCCAACTGGGAAAAGTATATGCTGTAATAATTTACAATGCTTATGTAAGAGTTTCATGTGAACGCATGAGTAAAACTAGCAAACAGACAAAAAACACAAATAAGAAAAAGAGATATTTACTGGGTGTCTGCTATATCAGTGAGGCTAACTTCAGCGTCTTCCGTATGCTGGCTCCAATAGTGTGGTGGGGTTGGCCTGCTCTGGCCTTTCTACCAAGTAAGTAACTGAAGCTCAGAAACACTAACTTGCTCCAAGTCAGGAAACTGGAAGAAGCCTTCAAATACCTGTTACACAAGTCCATGTTCTTTACCTATTTCACTATGAAAGATTAAGACAATGGGAATATTTCAAATCAGATTAAAATTTAAATGTTAGTAGTGGAAAAGTTAAGATGAAACAAATCATGGTGTCGATCCCAGGACTGACTTGAAAAACATAAATTACTCTTAATAATGTAATACTTATAAAAGTTTTGTTAGATCAAACATATCCTGACATATTCACTTATGCTCTCCACACCAATATTAAGACTTATTTGGTATTAGTTTTACTATAGTCAAGCCAAGCCTGAAAATAAACAACATTTTATACGGAAAAAGTTGTTTCTTGCAAAGAAAAATTTTTATGTATAATAAATGTAATGGTCTGAGCTGAAATCTGGACATTTATATTTCTGTAAGTCAGAAAAATCCTTTGCTCTGAAACTCCAAAATGTAAATTGCCTGTTCTCCATATTACACTTTTATTCAACATACAGCGTGATATTTTAAACCATGGCCTTTGCTGAAAATAAGTTTCTTGATAGAATTTCTCATTAAGGAAGTGTTTTCTGAAAAAATGCTAATAGCCAATGCATCTTAGTTCAATCCCTGTACAAAAAAAAAAAAAAAAAAAAAAAAAAAGAGTGCAGATACTGATGATACTGAAATTTAAAAAATTATTTGGTGAAATTTAAATTTTTTAAAGATTATACTAAAAAATAAAATGACATTTGAAAGGAAACTAAGACAGTTTTTCAGTTCACCTTAAAATTAATCTAACTCTAAAGTCTCTAAATGACATAGGTAAAAATTAACCATATTAAAAATGAATTAACATTGATTGTGTTTCTTTCTTTCTTTTTCTTTTTCTTTTTTTCTGTATAGGGGGAGGATTTAGGACCTTGCGCTTGCAAGGCAGGCATGGTGCCACTGAGATAAATTCCCAGCCCAATTGTACATTTTTAATTAATCATATCAACTGATTAAGTCACTTTGCTACACCTTGGAAAGGAGTTAAGAAGCCAAAAGTGAGGGCTGTGATGTGACAAGCATATCCCCTAGAAAAGGTGACCAATCATTCGGAAGAAAGAAGTGAAATATTATGCTTATTATCAGTGATACTTAATTGATTTTGGAATAAAAAAAAGACCCTCCCAGACCTATGGCACGTTTTGCTTCTGTTAAGTTCTGGAGTCCCACAAAAGACTAAATAGGATGATTCATGATCCTTAGACCTTTGTTCCCCTTGTCCTTTCAGAGTTAAAATTTGTGACCACTGAAATCAGAACTTGCTTCATTCTGGCTATTGGACAATGAACTGTAATCATCTCAGGAAGATGCATTAGTTTTATCTCTATGAACCTCTACTTGTATTATAATAAGACAATTACACTTACATTGGGCTGTAAAATAGATCTAGATGTCCAACAATGAATAACTGTTATCGATTATAGTTCATTATATTCTCAAATAATTTGAAGCAGTATTTGTTATTCTGCAGTGAAATCTAAAACTTCATAGTCTCTGTCTAGACTGTTTATTATTTTGAACCAAATCATGGATCAATACTCTGAAAAATATGATTGATTATGAAGACAGGCAGATATGAATCTCTCAGCTATGCACATCTTTCAAAACCACTACCAAGTGCAAGAGAATATCAAGCTGGTATGGAAATTTATGACCCCACATTTGTGGATTTTACAATGTTGGAAAAATGTAAATGTAAATGTAAAAATGTAAAAAGTAAATGCTACAGATGTTTATGAATGCAATATTAACAGCAAAACTACCAACAATGATAGAAATAAACAGAACACACATGTAACAATTCAGAAATGTTGTCACGGTACATTTCTTTTTCTCTACCACTACATTTTATTTTTTAAAGCAAAACAGTCTATGTCCCTCTAAAATGTGCTAACTATATTCAAAATGTTTTTTTTCATACTTTGGTATAATATACCAAAGAACTGTCTCAAAAGGAAACCTTTAAACCAGTTTATCGATTTATTTTTAATAAGTTTTCTAATCAGATGTCTAGTTGTGATATAGTTGGAACTAAAAGCAAATGCCACTATATAAAATGGTGAATTTTGCTAGTGTTAATTACAAAATATACTTCATAGTTCATTTGATGTAAATAGCTATTTCTAAATTATAATTTAGAATTTAGAATAGCTAATCTAATAGTAAAAAATCTAGAGACTGCAAATATCATCCAAGCTAATGTAGCTTGCTGATGACAGAAATTGCATGTTGATCAGTCTCTCCAGTCAAGAGTTCAGCACTTTTCTCTGTTTTATCATTTTTGAATGAAGTTGGATAAAAAAGAAAATATTATAACTTTTCATATCCATTATTATAATTTACCATAATAATACTGCCTTGAAACAGTACATAGTGATGTGTTAGAAAAAAAGGATTATATTTACTTAAAGAATGCTGGAAGTCAAGTATTTTTCCAACCAATTCACTATACATAAGAGTAAGGCCTCGAAATGTTAGTCTCATATCCAAAGTTACATAACAAATTAGAAAACTGGATCAGGAGATTAAAGTACTCATTCTATTCATTCAGCGTCTTGTTTAATTTGTTACTCTGCCTACTCACCTTAAAGGAAAAACACTAAACAAATAGTATGTGGTATCAGAAGATATTATAAATCAGAAATGAAAATCAATGAAAGATCCTGCCATTAATAAGTGCACACACTAAAGAGAAGAAAATGTATATTTAATAAACAATTACATTGCGGTTTTACAAGGTGCTAATTCTGGAGGTGGGCTTCTGCCAGGTACAGTGGGAATGTATGAATTTTATAACTTATTCATTCATTTTCTCAAATTATAAAGCAAATATGGTGGTATATTTGGTTATGTAAATTGCTATGTAACAATTTATCAGCCTGTATACATTTACCAGGATCTACATGTATTTTTGTGCATCTGGTAAAAGTTAAGCAACATATTTAAAATAAACAAATGTGATCATGTCAAACTAAAATTCTCTTGCACATCAAATGAAATAGCCAAAAGAGTGAAGATACAACCTAGAGAGTGGGAAAAGTTTTTGCCACCTATTCCTCAGAAAGAAGATTATCATCTAAAACATATAAAGCACTCAAAAGTTAGACACCATAAGGTAAAAGATCCTTTCAAAAAATGGGCAACCAGAATGAATAGACACTTTTCAGATGTATGCGTGACTAATAAATATATGAAAAATCTTCAACATTGTTGGCCATTAGAAAAATGTAAATTAAACTATAGTGCTGTCCATTAGAATAAATGCAAATTAAAACCACACTGAGATAACATCTTAATGCTAAAGCAATGACCATTTTCAGTAAATCAAATAATGATAAATGCTGGCAAGACTAGAGTGGAAAAAAAGAAAAAATATCACATGGTTGGGCTGGGGATGTAGCTCAGTGGCACCATGTCTACCTGCTAAAGTCCTGGGTTCCAACCCTGGTACCAAAAAAACAAAGAAAGAAAAGCAAAGAATGAAAGAAAGAAAGAATCACGTGTTTATTCCCTTGTATCTGTAACCCAAAATATAAATAAAGCGCAAAATAAAGTATAGATAATAGCAAGTAGGGAGAACTTTTCAAATAGAAAGGGGAACAAGAGATGGAAAAGGTGATGAAAGGAAGTGAGAAAGGATTTTAAAAGAGAGAATGAAAGAAAAAAAGTGGACGTAGAGCATTCCCAAAAGGCAAATGGAGAGAGCACAGGGGGATGGGCAAGAAAGGGGACAAAATAATTAAGATGTGTTGTGTACCTGTATGAGCTCTCTTTAAAAAATGTAATCATGTTCTGCAAATAAGTACTAATAAAAACATAATTCAAAAAGAATTGCATTAAGTATGCAAATTAAACTGTTTAATCCTTGTACATATTTACAGTCAAGTACTATCATTCATATTGTTTATACTATTTGAAAATTACCAAAATGTCAAAGATAGATACCAAAGTTTAAAAGTAAAGATGTAAGAATGGTGTTGATTTGTATACTCATTTTAACCTCAGCAGCGTACATTGTAAAACAAAAATTCAATTTTGTCCACCAAGTGGAAAATAGATTCCACCCAAAGAATATATTACTTTGTGAAAACAAGTAGCCCTCTCCACATTTAAAATGTGTTGTATATTAAATTATGCTTCCATATACCAAATAGTTTCCCTGGTGTGAAAAACTGTAAGAGTACACAGGATCCTAAGGAGATAATTAACCATGTGAAATAGGAAGAAAAGGGCTAAAGGTGTAGGGAAAGTGGGAAGGGTGGAGTAAAGGGAATAAGGGAAAAGAAAAAAATGTGAGAAAATGAGAAAATGGAAATAAAGTGTTTGTAAATGGGGAGGGGAGGAGGGGGTGAAGGAAGGGCAGGGACAAGGGGAAAAAATGAGAATCAAAACCTATCATGTAAATATGCAATATCCCAGTAATGAATGTAACTGTACTGTATACCTAAAATGTACCAATAAACTCAATTAAAAAAAATTACCAAAGTGAGTTTATGATTTAATGATCTTCCCTGAATCAGGAATGGGCAGTCAGTAGTGATTGTTCAAATTTGAGGGCAAAGAGTTGGTGTGTGATTTTTATTACCAAAGCTAATAGCAAGTTTTTAAAAATGTATTAAATTAATACAATTTAATGTTTTTACCTTACTTGGTCCTTACAGAAAGCACGTAATATTGACAATTTTTATTCTACTTTAAAGATGATGGAATTGTGATTCAGACTGATTGACATGTCTGCTAGTAAGAGACTGAGATGACATTCCAACTCAGATCATTAGCTTTGCCTTTTCTATTATATGTTGTTTCTTTTAAAGGTTATAATGCTCCATCTGTAGAATTATCTACAACCATATCTTCAATAGAATATTGATACATGCTTTTCGGCAAGTAGTGCTAAAATTCCGATTTATATAACTTACAGTTGCCCAGTTAGTGGCCAGTTTCATAAATTTTGATGTCTGCCTTAACTGTGTATGTATCATGAAAGCAGAACAAGACATTCCAATCACCACATTCCATTCCCTTTATTGTGCACTCATTTTAGCCACTGGCCTTGGCAACCACAGATCTCACTCACCTTTCGATAATTGTCATAGTGACAGAATTATACAGTCAGTGCAGCTCCGTAACATTGTAAAATGTGTAGGGACCCAAAAACTAGTGCATAGCAATGCCCTATAAGTGGTTTAATGCTGTGTTGCAACTGAATTAAGACGTTTAATTTTTCAACAGTAGACCCCTCATTTGCATTGCATGATAAGCTCTACAAAGTATGTTGATAGATCAATGAATAGGATGCAGACATTTGAGTGGTGCCCCTCTCTCTTACCATAATGCATCTGAAATCATTCAGTTTTTATGAATATTTAGCCTGTTCCTTCTATTGCCAAATGATTTTGCCATCATAAGGATCTACTAGAGATATTTTATTCATTCATTAAAGAACATTTCCACTATAATATTTACAAATGTTATAAATAAAATTACTATAAACATCCATATGTGTTCTTTCTACTTGTGTACAAACAAATTTTTATGTCTCCTAGATAGAGACTTAGTAGTACAAATGTTGAGTTTTATGGTAAGTGCATGTTTATCTTATAAAATCTTTAAATATTTTTTTCCAAATTATCTGTTATTTTATATCTTGGCTACCAGTTGTTAGAGTTCTAGTTGTTCCACATGTTCACTAGAACTTGGTATTCTAGTTCTTTATTTTTTTCTCCTTATTTCAGACTTCTAAGCTTGTTGGATTAACTCACTGTGGTTTTATTGTGTGTACAGACTTACATAAAACCTGTATATGTGCACATAAGCTTCTATACAAATACGTAAGCATTAAATATTGACAGCTCTATGGCATGTCTATTAGTAATATGGTATCACAATAATCCTAGGTACCAAATTATTCCCAGGTACAAAGAATAGCAAATAATTCTTTGCTTTCATGCTTGCAAGCTATTAATTTCAGCTGGTCTCAGAACCTTTCATTTGGCTGGGTTCCTGTTATAGTTTTGGATCATGTTTATTCTGTGTGTTTTCATGATTCTGGGATTACTTGTGTTTTCTGAGTCATCACATGTTACAGAGACAGACTGATAGAACAAACAAAAGAATCTGGTGTTGCTTTCAGCCTTATTCTAGAACTGACATATCATTTTTGTTGAAATTCCACTGTCCAGGTAATGTGGCCTTGCAGCAACACTCCAATGTGATTATACCCTTTCAGTGTTACGAGGGACATTACAAAGCTGCACGGCTCACACAGAGAGGATGATGTGTAGGGTGTGTGTAAATTAAATCATTGAGAAGACTACTTCAGGAAAATGAGATGTTAAATGGTTAAAAAAGTTATTTGCAATGTCTTACTTATGCATGTGTGATATATAGTAAGCGTTTTGGAAACGTGTACGTGTGGCCGGCTAGTAAATGAATATGAAGAAAGAGGGCTTGCAGCTACTCAACTGCATGATTTGAAGTCATCTGACCTTCTCCTTCTCCTAAGTCAGCAATATCTTGTACATTGGGAGAAAATGAAAATAATAATTATGGAAATGTTTTTAGGTCTTTAGAGGGTTTCTCCCTCTAACTTACTTTATTATTAGCCTGAAGGACAAAAAGATAATGTCTTGGTCCTCTTTGTCTTCTCAGAGTTTGGCAAATTAAAAATAACTCCTACAAGTAAGCAAGTATCTGAGAATCACAGTGTGGTAACAGCTTTTCTTTGTCCAGTTTTTACATTATTTTTTATTGAGTTTTTTGGTACATTTTAGGTATACAGTACAGATACATGCATTACGGGGACCTTGTGCCTCTATATGACAAGTCTTGGTTCTCACTTTTTCCCCTTCTCCCTGCCCTCCCTTCACCCCTCCTCCCCTCCCCATTTACATTTACATTATTCATATTCCTTATTCCTTTTAAAATATAGTGAAGGGGTACCTTCAGATCAGTAACACTACTAATAGTCTAAAGTTTCTTGTGGAAATCGAGAATCTGTCAAAACACATGGGTTGATTCATATTTGTATCTCATTTCAAAAGACCAACTCTTAGCCAAAATGCTTCTGTACCTTTATGGTTCTTTATAAATTAGAACAGAGGAGAACATATTCCATTTACAAAATTAAGCACAAATTTCCAGTCCATACGAGATGGCATAGACTCTTTTTATTTTCTTCTGAAAGATGGGAAAAGAAACATTGAAGAGTGAGGCTGGGAAACAAAGATAGAGGACATCTTACTGCTGCCTCCTCTAAAAGATGTTCCTTGAAGGGATAACTCAGGGGCACAAGTTTTCTACTGACTCACAGAATTCCGCCCAAGGCATAAGCTTTGGCATCCCATAACACTGACGTGCTTGATGACATGCTGTTTATTGGCTGTCATCCTCCCCCTTATATTTCACCTCCCTAAACCCCATGTCCTCACTGGTTTTTCTTTGAATACTGTTTTTATCCTTTTAAACATAAGAATCATATCACAGTGATATATATGTGCTCATGTTTATATCAGCACAGTTGGTAATAGCTAAAATTTGGAAACAGCCCATTTGCCCATAGGTGGAGACTGGATAAAGATGTGGTTTTTTCTGTAAAATGGAATACTACTCAGCCATAAAGAATGAGAAATCAGAGTCATTCATAGGAAAATACATGCATATTGAGGATATACTCCTAAGTGAAGTAAATAAGTCACATATGTGTAAATACCAAATAGTTTCTATGTTGTGAAAAACTATAACTGTACATAAGATCCTAATGGTATAATTGACAATGTGAAATAGGAAGAAAAGGGCTAAAGGTGTAGGGGAAGTGGGAAGGGTAAGGGAAAATTAATAAAGGAAAAGAAAAAAAATGAGAAAATGAAAAAATGGAAATACAGTATTTGTAAATAGGGAAGGGAGGAGGGGGTGAATGGAGGGCAGGGATAAAGGGAAAAAAAGAGAAACAAGACCTGTCATGTAAAGGTACTTAAAATGTACAAATAAACTCAATGAGAAAAAAATTATTTAGTTAGTTAGTTACTTAGTTACACACAGGATAGAACTCAGGGCCTTCACACTGAGCTACATCCTCAGCTCTTTTTATGTTTGGATTTGAGACCAGGTCATACTAAGTCATTCTGTTGCCCCGGCTGGGCTCCAACTTTTGGTCCTTTTCACCCCTCCAGAATGCTGAGATTATAGCTGTCTGTAATCAAGCTGACTTCCTGGAATATCGTTTTAAATAAAACAACAGAACTTGAAGTGAAAGTTTTTGTGAAAATCAAACTAAATATTCCTGTCTATTTTGAATTCAGTAAGATAAAAGAAAAAACAGACAAAGATGCAAAAAGCCCCTTGATGTTTTCCTTCTCATTTTTTCCTTTCAAACACTCCTTTAGACTTTTTCCCTAGGGACTTATGGATGTATTCTTAACAGATTTGATTAATTAAATCTTTACCATTTTCTTCAAAGACACATGAACTTAGCACATTTTTACTTTTTCTCTGTCCCATAGTATGTGATATTTCTCTTACACAGTAGTGATACCCACCTCTTAAATGAAATAGTATGATAATTATCTAAAGAGTTTATCTGTTAAATTTGCATACATGACAGTGTTTTAAAAAATAACTTCTTGTAGCTTAGATATTTCCCTTAAAATATTTTCTCTTTCCCACTGTATGTCATTTAGTGTATTCCCTTTAATACTACCTTGTTGATGGTAAGTTACTTTTTAATTTCATTTTGGCTACAATAAATATTTCAATAGTTAGCAATATTATTTAATTAAAATAGTTATATATATTTATGCATTAGGAAATATGTTTTGATATATGCCCCCAAAATGAGAGGATTAAGATTAAGCTAATTAACATTCTCATTGTCTCACTTACCGTTTTTGTAGTAAGACATTGGAAATTTACTCTTAGTTGTTCTGGAATATATAATAAATTATAGTTGACTATCATCAATCTCATGTGCAATACATCTCAGCACTTAATTTTCTTAACTGAAATATTATACCCTTTAACCAGTAACTATTTCCTGCTCTACCACCCAACCTTCCCCTCTGGTATCAGAAGACTCCACTTCTATTAGTTTAATTCATTAATATTTTGGTGCTGTCTATAATAATCTTCAAGAAGAGAACCACAGCCCTCCCCCAAACTTGTTACTTTTCATATTTTTTGATACTAGTCCTTCAAAGAAAGGTAAGGTGGTATCTCATTGTGGTTTGAATTTGAATTTCACTAATGATTAATGATGCTAAATGCTTCTTCATGAATCTCTTTTCTATTTGTATGTGTTCTTTTGAGATTCGTCTATTCAGATCATTTGCCCACATCTTAATTTGTTAGTTTTCTTGCTATATTTCCTATGTATCTTGGATTTAAGCCCTTTTGATAAGTTTGTATGGCAAATACTTTTGTCACTTTGCTAACTCTTTTGTTATGTAGGTGATTTTTTAGTTTGATGGAGTTCCATTGTTTTGTTGTTGTTGCCTGTAGTTTTTAAAGCCAAAATATCATTTTCTTACTCAATCCCGTATAGTTATCCTTCTATGCAATCTTTCAGTGATTTTACAATTTGTTGTCTTATATTTAATACATGTTGAGTTGATTTTTGAATATTCTCTAAAATAACTACTTTAATTCTTCTGCATAAAATAGATTTCCCAACACCATTTATTGAATAGATTGATCTATCTTCATTGTGTGCTCTTGGTATCATCATCAAAACTCAGTTGACTGTAAAATATGGGTTGATTTCTGGTCTTTTATCCTATTTCGTGGATTGATATATATGTTTTACAGCAGTACCATGTTGTCTTGATTAAAATCACTTGCTAGTTTGATACCAGGTGCATGATACCTTAGTTTATTCTTTTTGGTCTATATTGTTTTGGTAATTCAGAGTCTTTTGTGGTTCCATAGAAGTTTTTATATTTCCTCATAACAATGTCATTGGAATTTTAATAATGGTTATATTGAATCCATTTATTGTGGTATGGACTTCTGAAAAACAGTAACACTTACAACTGCCAATTAAATTTTGTAGATCTTCCCATTTTATTCTCAACATTACCTAACTTGCTCTTTTTTTCATAATTTATTTTCTTCTATCCTTCATTGTAGCCAATTTCTTTGAATCTATTTTCTACTTTATTGATTTCAGTACTGTCTAATCTGTAGTTTTATCATCTGAATATTTAAATGTTTATTATAAAAATAACTTTCACTAATTTATATAACCCTATCTTTTCTTTAAATCAACTTTGATTTCCTATTTTATATACATTAACATGTTTATTTCATGTTTCATATCTGATTCTTCAAATTATAGAATATAATCATCTGGAAGACTGCTTTGGTGATTTTTTTTTTTACTTTTGTTTTTAAATGTCACATAATTGCACCTATGTATGGGTTACTTTTTGTTCTGTTTTGTTTTGTTTTTGAGACAGGGTTTTTCTATGTAGTTAACATTGGCCTTGAATTCACTATGTAGCCCAGGCTGGCCTTGAAGTTGTAGCAATCTTCCTAACACAGCCTCCCAAATGCTGGGATTATAAGTGTATGCCACCACACCCAACTCTTTTGTGGAGGACTGGATGTCACTAGGTTGCCCAGGCTGGTGTTAAACTCCTGTACTCAGCTGGCCCTCTTACCTCAGCTTCCCAAGTTCTGCGTTTACCGACCTGAGCCACAGGTCTAGGGCAAAATAATGTTTCAGTACATCTACACATTGTGTAGTAATGATAGTAGGGTAATTATTATCTCATTTATCATTTCTTTATGATAAGAACTTTTAATCTCCTCTCTTCTAGATATTTTGAAATATTCTATATAATATTTTAACCATAGTCACATTACTATGCAATAGAACACCAATATTTATTCTTCTTACATAATTAAATAATCTTTTTCTGTTTTTCCTCCACAAGGCAAACACAAAAGAAATGAAAAAGAGAATGTAAATATTCAAAATTATATGAAGGACAGTAACAAAACATTTAGCTCACAAGCTATATTAGAAAAGGAATTATAAAATATGTAATTACTTTCTTAGAAATAGATGTGCATTGACAAAAATTATTAATAGAATCAAATAAAAAGAATGGGTGAGAGAAATGGAAACATTAGATGATACAAATACCCCCACTTTGTAAAAATAATTTATATATAAAAAATTAAACAAAAACAAAACAAAACAAAACAAAGGGAAGTCTTTCTGCTCCTTTTATTTTATTCAGACTACTTAGGAGCAGTACCACTCACACCTTTAATCCTAGTGCCCTTGAGTTTAGCATTGCACCTTAAATCAATCTCACACTGTAGATTCAACCACTCTTGAAAAAGCTCTGTGACTGCATGAGATTTCAGGAGGACATTTAGACACAAACCCTGACTCCTCTAAATTTTGGAGTAATTTTTTACCTATCAAGAGAGAACTGCTTAATGACTTCTACCTGGCTCTTCACAGTACTTGCTCTTAGAAACTAGCTGACTTTCCAGGAGGATTCCAAGCAGCCATGGGCAGGCATTTTCACTGACAGCCCAACAGAGGTTTCAGCAGGCTACCCACAGGAACTATAAGAATATCAGTAAGCAAGTCTGTGTGATGCCAGCTTGCAGTAGTTTACCTAGGGGCCCTCGGTGATGTATTGTGAGGCAGGCATGATTTGTTTCCACTGAACCTCAGCCAATTTGCAAATTTCTGAGTAAAACAAATGATTATTGTTATTTATGCCAGGAAATTGCAGGTCATTTGTAATGGAACAATAAATAACTGAAACACTAGGAGATGTAAAATCTTTGTGTATATTTAGTGTCTTTGATATATATATTAAAACCCGAGCCTCAAACCCAGCCAAAGAAAATGGAAGAAAATTTTAAAGATTCTTTTTGAAAGTCAATCTACCAAGAATGTCACAAAAATATTATCAAACAGTTATATTTGGAGAATTAATAAATCTGCAATGTGCATTTATGGTATATTTTTTAAAGACCTTCATAAAATGTGGTTCCGGAACTGTAGAATTAGGATCCACTGCCCCATTTCTACTTTCCCAGTGCCTAACAGGATTAATACCTTATTGTTCTGCTAAACAATTCATCTGGTTTTGCTAATTTAGAATATATTAGATAAAAGAAGAGGTGATCAAATGTAATATTAGCTCAGAGATGTTTTGCATTTTACAATTTCATTGAGGTCTTGTTAAATACTATTGAAGTTCATTTGTTAAAACACACAATTGATTCTGTTTTAAACTAATACCTCATTCAATATAGCAAATATTTCTATCAACCTCTAGGCCATGTTGAAATCTAACCCTTTCTCAGTGCATTACCTCAAGAAACCCCGATTTACTTTCTTTCCCTATAAATTCATTTATAATTTAAAAACAACAAACTATTTACAGCTAGTATTCCATTTTTTCCTGGATTCTTTGCCTGATCATTGTGATTTTTATGCAATGCTTCTTAGCATTCCTATATATATATATATATATATA
>NW_022900948.1:3788490-3897201 GCF_012274545.1 Fukomys damarensis | reverse complement strand
ATTTCGTTTACCCAGGTACCAGTTGATAGACATTTGGAGAGGTTTCACTTTGGACTATTATAAGAACACTATGAACATTTTAATGGTCTTTGTACTTACATGTTTTCATGCATCCTAAATTAATACCTACCTCACTGAAGAATTCTGGGAATTCATTTGTTTAACACTTTAACAAACTACTAAGCGGTTTTATGATTTATTTAACAGTGTTATCAGCAATGTGTGAAGATTTCATTGCCTCTATTTCCTTATTAATAAGGTTCACTAAATTGTATCTGTTAAAATAGTTTCTGGTAAATTGCTTAAGACCTCTTACATAAATGACTGTCTAACTTCCACATAAAGACCACTGACTAATTCTATTTCAATCTCTAAATTATTTACTTATTTAACTTCATTAAAACGACTGGAAGATCTAACAGGTTATTGGATGGAAATGATAAGAACAAATATTTTTGTTATTTTTTAAGGGAAATGTAGTCATACTTCCATTATTACCACATTAGATTTAGTTTTGTATAGCTATCTAAATTTTATTTAATATTTTCCTATTAACAGCTATAAATAATGCACTAACAGTATAGATTTTACTGTCTCTCTCTTTTTTTCTTTTATTGAGTTTATTGGTACATTTTAGGTATACAGTACAATGACATTCATTATTGGGATCTTGTTACCTTTACATGACAGGTCTTGGTTCTCATTTTTTCCCCTTGTCCCTGCCCTCCCATCACCCCCTCCTCTCCTCCCCATTTACAAACACTTTATTTCCATTTTCTCATATTTTTTCTTTTCCCTTATGACCTTTCCCCTACCCTTCCCACTTTCCCTACACCTTTAGCCCTTTTCTTTCTATTTCACATGGTCAATTATCTCATTAGGATATTATGTACTATTATAGCTTTTCACACCAGAGAAACTATTGAGTATTTACACATGCATGACTTATTTACTCCACTTAGGAGTATATCCTCAATATGTATCCATTTTCCTATGAATTAATCTAATATCCCATTCTTTATGGCTGAGTAGTATTCCATTTTATAGAGAAAGCACATCTTCGTTATCCAATTTCCAAATGATGGGCAAATGAGCTGTTTCCAAGATTAAGCTATTACAAACTGTGCCACTATAAACATGGGTGTGCATATATCACTGTGGTATGATTCCTTTAATTCTTTTGGAAAGATACCCAGCAGAGGGCTGGCTGGGTCAAATGGAACCTCTAGTCCCAGCTCTCTGAGGTATCTCCATATTGATTTCCATAGTGGTTGCACCAGTCTGCACTCCCACCAACAATGGAGAAGGGTTCCTTTCTCCCCACAATCCCAACATTTGTTATTGTTTGATTTCTTAATAGCAGCCATTCTTTGTGGGGTGAGGTGGAATCTCAGTGTTTTTTTCATCTGCATCTGTCTGTTCATTTTAGATGCCCATTTTTGAACATATAAAGAATTTACTGTCTTTCTTAAAACAGTATTTTATTATGTTTCAGACAATTATTTGAGAGCAACTTAATTTTTGGACTTTATTTTAAATGTTTTTATTGGCTACCTTGAATATATAGTGTTAGCAGAGTTGTTTTAAAAAGTATGATTTTACAAGTGTCTTTACTGGGTTCCTTGGGATTCAACAAATTCTCTCTGCCCTGGCTGATTAGAATCTGAATATTCTCCAAATCTGCATTCTTTGGTAATTTTGCTTTACAGAATTCTGATTATTCTATATTTTATCTTGTACTTTTAACCTGCTCATGTGATGTTGACCAACAGGTTTTTGCACACATCTATGGAGATTCCTGAAGCTCCTATTTTTCAGAACACCCTTCTTCCAAAATCTCCTCTAAAAATCCCAGTACTTAGATATGCTGCACTTGAGCTCAGTCTCCTCAACTCATTACAGCAGCTGTGTTCTGCCTGGATTTCCTCATCCTGTGCAAGTCCCTGAAAGTCCCTGTCTCCTCCTGACAGAAAGCTACAGTAATAATGGGCATCACCTCCTTTGTTTCCATGCCTTCTCCAGTATCTAAATGTGATTGCTTCATATAGATTTTCAAAATTGTAGTTGTTTCTAGAAATTAGGTGGACAATTTCTTCCCCAATTAAGTTATGATGAGTGAAAGCAAGTCTTTAAAAAAAAGTTTTCATAAAATCTAAAAGTTTGCCAAGTGACTGCCTACCAATTTCTTCAAAGTGATTTCTATTACTTTACTATTATTTTATTAAGTTTATCACTAATGATAGCCAAGATGTACAAACTGCCACTTGAATGAGAAATGTTAACATAATATGATAATAAAGTGATTATAATGAATATCTTTGGAGAAATGGGGAACTACTGTTCAGTGCAAGAGAAGTTGGTTAACAGTAATATTTGGCAAATTTTGGATAATTGTGGAAATATGAAGTATATTATCTTGTATAGCATGTGGGGCTATAATTTTCAAGTAGCAGATAATATTAAGTGTCTCCAGGTGATAATGTCTTAGGCATATGATGAATATGATATTCCCTAATATTTGTGTAAAATAAATATTTGCATTTTGAAAATATATTACTGCCCAATATGTTATAACTTTATTCGGATTCACAGGATGCAAGGAAAATTTAAGAAAGAAATGAATTGGTCCTGTTAAGCCAATCCGTGCCCATACAACTCAGGCAAAAATACAGAGGTAGCTTGACTTGCTCTATTTCTGTCATTAAAGCCACAGAAAGATGCGATCAATCCATTTGTCAGTATCTGAACATCACTGCTTATAAGTCACAAGAGAGTTCTATAAATGGAAGTATTCTAATATGTTTAACGGATTAATCCTACAGAATAGAATGTTTTGACAGGACCCTGATCTCCCACTGGCAAAACTCTAGAGACAGTTCCTCTCAAAATGGAAAACCATTATTCTGTCTCAGTATTCTAGTACTAATGACAATTTTTGTCATGTCAAATGATTAAAAAATAAATATAGAAAAGGAAGAAGCACTCTGGCTGCCCTTCTTGATGCCTCTGATCACAAGAAAGCAAGGTCAAGAAAAAGAAAGCCGTCTAGGCCTTTTTTTCAAAAATTCTTTATTCTTTCAATAATTTTGGAATTTGCCAAAAGCAGACGATTTCCTTACAATAGTGAAAGTACGATTTGCAAAAAGTTAGTCATTGGACTCTTAATTTTGTCATACTATTTGTAATGCTACTGAAACTCATTGGAGACAGTGAAATAGCGGGTGCTATGAAAATGAATATCAGTCAGTTTGCTTGATTCCTAAGCCAGTAGTAACTTGGATACAAAGGTTTAAATCACAAGGTGAACACCCCCCTAAAAAGACAAAAAAAAAAAAACAAACAAAACACAAATCATCTCATTAAGATACATGGTTTATTTCAAGGTTCTTTTATAGCAAAAAATTTCCCAGTGACAAACTATGTTAAATTCCACTGAGGAGCCAGTGTGTGAGTACCTGAGGATATTTTTCCCAGTGTACTGTATGTCTTCCTACCCTTTGCATTCAGCCCCACTAGTTCCCATATCTCCTTACACAAACACAACCTCACACATAATGATAACTTGTTTGAATACTGAGGCTAAACTTTCACCATCATTTTATTCTAAGAGCATTACCCATACTAGAAAATACATGTGCTAGTTACTACTTCTATTAAAAAACAATAACCTAGAGCTTGTCAAAATGTTTCAACGAGTCCTAATTATTAGCATGCTTTACAGCAAGGACCATATGAAGATTTAAAAGAAAACTAACCAGGTGTCTGGAAGAGAGAATGAGAACACCATCATGATTCAGGCAGAAAACCTTTCAGAAAGTCTTGGTAGAAGAGAAAAAGAAGTTATCACTGCTGTGTACTAATCAAGAGAAGCAAATTGCTGGTCAAATACAATTCAGTTCCTCTTTTTTAGATAATATATTTTTATTAGTATTATGTATTTGTCTGATTTTCATATATCTAGAGAACAGAGAAAATTAAACACACAATTAGGGTGTGATCAAATAATCACTATGAAGTAAAATAGAACTTAATCTTTACTTTATTATTGTTTAGAATGGATTTTCTCAACCTTTAGTTCTGTTATTTGCAAAAGCCAAACATCAAGCTTTGATACTATTGAAATATGTCAAATATAATACAAAGGCGACCAAGGTACATTTTTTGGAAGGTAAATAATATCCAATTTATAGTTCCATGTAAATAAATGGGATTTAGTTTAGCGGTTCGGTGGCCTGCCTTGCAAGCGCAAGGAGTCAAGTTCAATCCCTGGTACCAAAAACAAAACAAAACAAAAAAAGCTAAAATCAAAGAGTCCCAGGGAAATTTCAAACGTTAAATAGGGTTGGGGGGAAGGGAATAGAGTTAAATGACAGCAAAAGTGCACAGACATTTCCAGGGGAATGTCAATATATTATCTGTATCTGATAACTAAAATGATGATAACTATAATCAGTATCCCCCTAGTTCTAATGACATGCCAGGCACATTGCGAAATGCTGTATCCACTTTAGTGAAGAGAAGAGTCACAACTCTATGAAATGGTTTTTATTATCCCTGTCATCATAGAAATGAGCAAACTGATGATCACACTTAGCATATGCTCCATCTGAGTTCAACAATATCCATGGGCTAAACCATGATGAAATCGTACTTCCTCTCACTTTGTTTCTGTTTGCTGCTGCTGCTTTTTTGTTTGTTTGTTTGTTTTAGTGCCAGGGATTGAACTCGGGTCTTTGTGCTTGTGAAACAGGTACCAGAACCAGTGAGCTAAATCCCCGGCCCTCCTCTCACTGTTTTTTTGGCAGAAGAGATTATTTTAAAGTACAAATCAAAACAAAAGTACTTAAATCACACATTGTATCACACATGCATTCAACCTTTGTGGTTCATTTATGCAAAGTATTATTTACTTTAAACTTAGAAATCGGGCTGGAAAGGACAGTTGCTTTCAACTAATTTGAGAACCTCAGTTTATAGCCTAGGAAGCTAAAAACTAAATATTACAAGCGATCCACGCAAATCAAATACAAGCTAGGTCCTCAGTAGCCACATCAGCCGGGTCTACTCCTTAAGAATTCATAGTACTGATTTGGTGCAAATGACCAGGCAGATGCTGTATAAAATTGAAATTTTGCTTAGGTCTCATTGAAAGTAGTAATTGTTAATTTAGGAAAGTAATATTTACTGAGTATGATCAATATCAACAAATATAATCATACAAATAAAAGATTTTTATTCATTAGTCCATCTATTCACTATGACTTCACTAAATATTTATGATCACTAAACCCTCTTTGTGTTAGGAAGAAAGGAGGTTGCCATTATAATTCTCAATGAAAGCAAATGATTGTAAAATAAATGAGTCAAGCTTTCCATCCTTAGGAATATAGAGGAAGTCATGTAAATTTTCTGCTAAAAAAAACCCACAAAAATATTCTCATAAATACAATTAAATATGTATTGAATTAGAGAAGAAAAAACACTTGAAAAAACAGATTATAATAGTCAAAAGAATAGAGACTAAAAAAAATTCATGTAAATAAAGAGATGATTAGCCAAGGAACGACAGGCAACCAATAAATCTACCATAAAGTGCACTGTTTTGTTTTTGTTTTTTTTAAGATGAAGCTATAAGGCATAAAACACTTGGGTAAAAAGGAACCAATATCTTTATGTTGCAAGATGATAACATAGCATAAAGTAAATCAATGCAAAGTGGTGAGTAATAAATGCAAGAGATATTCAAAAGAACAATTAATATATGATTCACATGGTTTGCAATGTTTTTTGTTTTGTTTTGTTTTGTTTCTGTTTTTTTGTTTTTGTTTTTGTTTGTTTTTTTTGGTACTGGGATCGAACTCAGGACCTTGCGCATATGAGGCAGGTGTGCACCACTGAGCTAAATCCCCCTGCCCTCTTTGCAATGTTTTTACTAAAAAGAAGTAAGTGAAATTTGTATGGAAGGAACAGTCTTATGGATAAATTCATGCATAAGCATTCTATGGAAAGAGAAATTCATGACAAAGGCAAAGAGGTACAAAATATTAAGAAAAGGGCTAAAGGTGTAGGGGAAATGGAAAGGGTAGAGGAAAGGAAATAAGGGAAAAGAAAAAAATGAGAAAATAAAAAAATGGAAATAAAGTGTTGGTAAATAGGAAGGGAGGAGGGGGTGAAGGGAGGGCAGGGACAAAGGGAAAGAAATGAGAACCAAGACTGTCATGCAAAGGTACAAGATCCCAATGATGAATGTAACTGAACTGTATACCGAAAATGTACCAGTAAACCCAATGAGAAAAAATATTAAGACTTATTGAATGAAAATCAAATTAGATCCATATAGGTTCTGGTCTCTTAATTGAGCTGTGGTCCTGTTACCATATTTGCTATAGGACTGCGTACTTCCAAGTAAATCCAGGTTTATTACTAAAAGCAAATGTACGTTAGTAAAAATATACACATTTCAGAGAGTAATATCAGAATGTGATAAATTTGTAAACCACTGAGGAAAATATACCAATGAATTAATTCAAATTTTCTTTTTTCATATGTTTAAATCAATCATTTCTATACATAAAGGTTTTTTCCTGTCTTACAAATAAAGTGCATTTCTAACTAACTTAGTATAGCTTTATTGTCTTCCTTTCCATGGCAGAACACTAGACTCAGTTAACACTTTTCTGTACATTTTCCCTTAATCAGAATACTGATTCTTTCTTTAATTAAAGTAAAAATACAATTTGGATTCAGGAATTACCTAAGTTGATATGATGATGATTTCATGGTTTACAGGTCCATACTTTTCTGCAAACATGCCAAATTTTGTACATTAAATATCTCCAGGCTTTGGTATGTCAATCACATTGCAAAGGATAATTATAAAAATACTTTACTATTTTGCTTTCTGCTTCTTTCTGGACACTAGGCACAAAGACATGAAACTACACATTCCTAAGAGTATATAGTATCACAAATATACATTCAAAATAGTAAAGAGATACTGAAACGTCAAAGTGGAAAGCATAGAAATGCTTTGTGATCACCTCCATAATACTAATGCGGATCGATGTAAGAATAGGTACTTACTGAAATTTAGTTATTGACTTAAAGAAATTGTTGAAAATTAAATAATGTGTAGGTTAATTGGCAAATTTATGAAATTGAAAGCCTAGACCCCCAAGGAAAAGATTACACTGTAAGATGGGACTGCTATTCCTAATAAAGCACAAATGAGGCAGATTGCTATAAAGTCCACCGAGGGCTGCAAATCTCATCTCTACTCAGGAAGAAATGTAAATGTTCAGCAAAAGATCAAAACACTAACAGCACGAGAGACAAAATGACAGTTACTAAGAGAAACCAAATTCAGAGCAGGGGATTCGACACTGGATGGGAACAAAATCTTCAATCAGAAAACAGGTTTGAATGTGTTCGGCTGTATCCTATTGTATTTGGATATAAATTTTCTTAGATATATTCAAATGTTTATTATTAAATTAATATGTATTCCTTGTGTCTAATATAGTAGAAAATGAGGCTTATTCTAAGAGGTTAGATTTCACATTCTCCATAGTATTTCAGGCTTGTTGGCTTCTAGAACAGCTCTTCTACTCTATCTTAGTAATTTTCCACAGGCTTCAGGCTAACTTTACGTGTTACTCTTTATGGCAACATTTAAGCATTATTACTGGCCTGCAATTAACTGCACACATTTGTTCATTTTTACCTAGTGCTCTATAGCTCAACTTTTTTAAAAAAGAGAAATTTTAAATGTTTTCTAGGCATCATAGACTGGGCAGAGATGTAGAGATATAATCCTTCTATTTCATTATCTCACACCCCATTTTTATTTCTTATCCCAGAATCTCAAGAAAGCACTGAAGCAGAGAAGCTAAGCACATTATCACTGGAATCATTCATCACTTATTTAAAACACACCCCTCTGCCATTAGTAGGTGTCTAACCCTCAGATTTTAAACTTAATCATCTTCAGTACAAAGGTCATATTTAAATGTCCACCTAATTTTTCTCTAACTTTAATCACTAAAAACAAGATATATTTATTATGTGTTCTTAAGATGCCTCAAGATGAGGAATTTAAAAGAGTTAGACCAAGATAACCCGAATCTATCCCTCAATCAAAGTTGAACGACTGGGAATATTTTGTTAAATAGTTTTATTGATCAAAATTAATGCTGCATTTTAAGGAGAGTGAATAATATGCATATATGTACTCAGTTTCTTTAAGTTAAGCATTTTCTAGTGGCTAGTTGGAATCTTTAAAATGGTAACAGAATTACTAACAGTCATAAAGAATACTTATGAAAAACATGACCAAAGTATTAGGAGCATCAAGGGCTAACTTTTCAAGCACCTTGCAAATCAGCCTGGTATTAGTCCTTTCTGGCTTCCGAAATGCATGTCAACAAGAACCAAGTGCCGATACTTTGTACTGTCTTCATCAGTAGGTGCAGCAGTGAAAGGTCAGCTTCTTCTCAAGACTGCTTTGGCTACATGTAGTCTTTCATGGCACTGTATGAATTTTAGGTGTTTTTTCTTGACATTACAGATGACAAAATTTTCTCAAATTTCTATTTACAAGAATTTTCAGAAGCAAGGTACAGAGATACACTCTTAACACTGTATTTTCATCATCTATCTTTTTGGTTTTGTTTTGCTTTTTTGGTACCAGGGATTGAACTCGGGTCCTTGCACTTGCAAGGCAGGCCGCGGAACCACTGAGCTAAATCCCCGGCCCATTAACACTGTTTTTTTTTTTTGTTGTTGTTTTTTCCAGTACTATGAATCGATCTCAGGACCTTGCACTTGCTAGAGAGGCAAAATGACAGCTACTGTGCAACATGCCTGGCCCTGTCAACACTTTATTTGACATAGTACTGCACAGTATTTAGGTAAGAAAAGACAATAAAAGTCATCCAAAGCAGAAATCAGGAGGTAAGTTGCAATTATTAGTAGTTTATACCCTAAAAATCTTTTGAAACTTATAGATGAATTCAGCCAAGTTTCAGGGTACAAAATCAATCTTCAATTGTGTACATGAACAAT
Source organism: Fukomys damarensis (assembly GCF_012274545.1). Taxonomy (NCBI): domain Eukaryota; kingdom Metazoa; phylum Chordata; class Mammalia; order Rodentia; family Bathyergidae; genus Fukomys; species Fukomys damarensis. The sequence continues at coordinate 3,888,138 of NW_022900948.1, read as the reverse complement.
GAACTATCCAAATGGGTATTATGAAAACCTCTCATTTCCAATAATACCATAGTGAATATAATATTTAGACAAAAACTAAAGAGGAAAAGATATGCACACTGAAAGCTACAAATATCGATGAAATTGAAATGGACCGGAATAAATGGAGATATATCATATGTTATTTATGTTGAGGGATTTAAAAATTTAATATTGTTAAATCACTGTGCAATACAAAAAGATCTACAGATTTATTGATACTTCTATTAAAATTCTAATGATAGAACAATTATTAATGAAAGATGTTTACATAGGACACGTACAATGGAACTATAAAGAAGTGATGATTACTTTAACAACTTCATTGAGTGAGAAAAGGTTTATGAAAAAGGGAATCTGGAATTAATTTTGAAGATGGGAGAATTTTACAAGAGAGAAAAAAGTGCAAGGGCACTTGTGCAATGGGGAGGAAATTTTCCAAGCTTTCCAAAGATGTTCCATTATTAATTTCCTTCAAAGGCTTTCAAAACCCCTTGAACACAGATAAATCTGTCTCATATGAATAGGCTTGTATGTTAGCAGTGATTTTTTATACATATCTAGGTAAGTTAAACAAAACGTTATTTCTGCTTGTACCAACTGCAAATCCCAAGTGATATTTCTGATTCAGTATCCAACGTTCTAATGGATTTTTCTGAGTAAATACATATTCTAACATATTTGAAATTTTTAATTTCAACATAGCATTCTAATATAGAGTCCTGGGAGATAATGAATATACTTTAATATAATTTGAAATTTTATTTTTAAAGTACTGTAAAATAATTAATATTTAATATGTTTTAAATTTACATAATTAGCATATTAGGCAGACAATATTTCAAAAAATATTTTGCCCCGTTCAAGTTCTATATCAAATCTCTTCAGACAGCCTCTGTGTAAATGTTAGGTCACTCAGGATGTCTTCTATCATTTCAATAGGCTTTCCTGTATCTTCAAGTTATGCCTTTGTGTATGTTCTTTACATTTTGGTAATGAACTTATATTTCTCAAAAAGTCTATTATAAAGATATTTTCCTATTTTTAAAATTAAATTGAAATCCAATAAATTATTTATCAATATGTTTCTTATATCTTAACTAGATTTTCTGCTTAGAGAGGCAGTTTTCAGGATACCCAGCATAGTACGTCATGAGCCACCTACATGGGTTTTCTATATAGCAGGTAAAACAGGTAGGCATGGGCTGCTGGTTGCCCTTAACCAGTGTGTAAACTGTAAAGAGATTTATCATCTCTAATAAAGGAAAATGTGACTAAAAATGCTTACATCTTTAATGAACTTAATTCCTCTTCTCACACTGAAAACAGAAAATGTTAGTTTGGGGCCCAGTGAACTAAGACATAGCAAAAATTGCCCCACGGAGATAGTGAGAAACTTGTCCATTCTCCAGTCTTCAGTCACTTGCTTATCCTTCCACATCAATCATGTAAGCTCTCACTACGTGCAAGTCACTAGGGAATGAAATGAAATAAATTTAGGATCTGTAAAGCAGAGTGAAACATTAAGCCTGACATGCTCTAGGTGACATGCTCTTTGGCCCGGAGATTCGAAGTGTCTCTAGCCTATCTATCAGCCTTATTTTTTTTCTCACCCTTGTTAACCTTATGTATCATCCTTGTACATAAGTTCCTGCACCTTCTGTAATCAGTTTTCAATTTTCTCTCATTTCCCCTAATTTACTTCTGTATCTCTTTCTCTTTCTTTTCCCATACTTCTGTTTGTTCTGCTCATTTTGTGTATCCTGAGTGCTCAGGTGTGTGATTAAGCAGTTATTAGCAATCCTAACCTTGGAAGATATATTATCTCTGTCAATAATCCAAACCCACAGAAGTTCTCTTTTATGGATATTATTCATATAACTTTCTGTTTAATGTGCACCCTGATTCTCCATCAAATTTCAAATAGTCCTTCCAATAGTATCTTCCAAAAGTTCTTCATGTGTAATTTATTTACTTAAGGCTAATAATAGTAAGTTAGGTTTTGTTCACTATAGAGAGCCAATTTATATTTCTTCAGTTTTAAATCAGTGACCTTAAATTCCAAATCACAATTCTTCCTTGCCTTTTTTATTGTTTATTTGACATTAAACTCAAATCCACCCAACACTTTCTTCTTATAGTGTTTTGTTCTTCATTTGCAATGGAAGATCAGGCATACAAAGAAATCAAGGTTCCATTACACCTTATTGGGTAAGAGGAGATGTAATTTCAAAATATGGCATCCGTACTGCTTTTAATAAAGAAATACTGGATTTGCAAGTTTTGAGAAAATAAATATTGACTTGGTACTTGATTCAAGATGATTTGAAAGTACAGTAATTTAATATTTCTCCCTAACATGTCTGAGTGATAGAGCCAAGAAGTTAAATTTAGAAATATAAATGTTGTTATGGTTTGTGCCTAGATGTCCCCTCAAAACCTCATGGGGTCATAAGTGGGGCTTTTCAGAGTTGGATGGATCTAGAGTGTGTGATTATGGGATTAAGTGTGTGATGCTGGAATTAAGGGTGTGTGATCACTTAGTCCACCAGTTGGTTTCACATAATTCAGGGTGTGGATAATGGGAAAGCCCATAGTGGGTATGAGTGCTACCCACTCTAATAGTGTGTATCCTGGATAGGATATAAGGAACAGAAAGAGGGCTGCTGTCATCGCCTGTTGCTTACTGCTTTTTCTTTCTCCTGGCTTCCAATTTGCATGCCATAAACCGTTGTTTCTTCTGTGTGATGCCCTTCTGCCATGCCATTCTGCCTCAGAGCCAAGTGATTATGTACTGAAACTTTTGCAAACTGTGAGCCAAAATAGACCTTTCCCCTTTAACTTTAATTGTTGGATATTTTGTCTCAGCAACAAAAATAAACAAGACAGAAATATATTTTATATAACGAAATGGAATTAAAAGCAATGCTAAAAGTACTCAGTAAAATATAATACTAATGAACCAGTGGCCAGAATTTACAGTGGTCTAGAAATAGCCACTGTTCCCAGCAGTGAGACTGGAAACAACATTGCAAAGAGAGGCTTTTCGTGGGTATGGATGAAAAATCAAACTACATTGCTCCAGTCTCAACAAAAATATTTTGAAAAGTAGAACCCACCCAAGAAAAATTCACTACTTCCAAATAATGATCCTTTAAATAAAGCTGAAGTATATATACAGAACAAAAATATACCAGGACCCAAAACAGTGAAATTTTCAACAACCAATAGACAAATTTGAACCACAGTAGGAAATAAATTCAAAGATGTGACAAAAATGTCATGATTAATAGACAGAGACACCAACTGACTATTATAATTGTATTTCTTTTGTAAAAAATTATTTTTTTCAGCTTTAATTGAGTTTATTGGTATATAATTTAAAAATATGTGTATTTACAATATGCAGTATGATGCTTTGAAATATGTACACATTATGAAATGATTAAATTCAGCTAATGGACATATACATTACTTCATTCATTTTTGTTGTAAAATGTCATGTATAGTTAGTGATTTTCAGGTACACAATGTATTGATTTTAACTATTGCCATTGTGGTATACAATAAGTCTATTAAAATTATTCTTTCTGCTTAATTGACATTTTTATCATATTTACCAACATTTCCTAATCTCCTCCCACCATCACTACTCCCACCAACATTCAATCCCTTGTAATACTATTATTTTCTTTGCTTCCAAGAGTTCATTTAAAAAAAATTAAAATCCAACATATCTTCATTAAAAGCAAAGTGAATGACATATTCAGGATTACATCACTTCTTACTTGATACAGTATAAGATTTTTTTACTTAGTTTTTTTTTTTCTATCTTCTTATCCTCAGGTCATTAATTTCAGATTAATTTTTGTTGAAATTCAAATTCTGTCTTTATGGATCTGCTGTATTTAATTTAACATAATTTCTGTCCTGGTATATCCATAACTTCCTAAATTCCCTCCTTTTTCAGGCTGAATAAAATTCTGCTGTGTATATTTGCCACATTTTCTTTATCCATTCCTGTGGTGATGAACACTTGCTTGTTTTCTATGTTGGCCATTGCGCATAACACAGCAATGAACATGGTTCTGCACATACTTCTTCAACATACTGATTTCTTATACTTTGGGGTTTTAACCAGAAGTGGGATTGATAAATCATATGGTAGTTTAATGTCCATAGTTTTTACCACAATGTTGTACTGATTACGTTTCTAACAGCAGTATGCATATCTTCACCAACACTTCCAATCTTTGAACTGTTTGACAGGTGATATCTAATTATAGAATTATTTTATGTTTCTCCGATAATAAGTGATCACGTACCATTTATCATTTACCTATTGGTAAACTTTATTTCATATACCTTTTAACAGATGCTTATATGTAAGGCTTATGTCTTTTGAGACATGCCATTTAGTTCTTTGCCTATTTTCCAGTTGGACAATGTTTTCTTGTTGAATGTTCTTAAATATTTTGGATATGAATTCTTACCCATGGCTTTTTATTTCTCCAAATTATCTCAACGTACTCAAGTAATCCCATGACTCACATCACCTCCTCTATTAAAATTACTGTTATTGGCCTTAAAATCTATTTTTTCTCAAAATCTTCACCTTGCCTAACCTACCTTTCTGTCAGTACTCTGTCCAGAAATCATGTTCAAATTATTCTGTTGTGGAAACATTTCTCCTGAAAATTCTTTATTTCTATTGTATTATTTCTGACTGAAAATATCCAAAGTTAAATTTGGCTCTTCATTTTCAAGTATTTGTAATTTCTGACTCTAAATTCTGCTTTCTACAAATACTTTATATTTCTTTTAAGAAATGGTCTGATGAGCTAGGGATTTAGCTCAGTGGTTCTGCCACCTGCCTCGTAAGCACAAGGACCTGAGTTCAATCATTGGTACCAAAAAATACATAAACAAACAAGCAAACAAACAAATAATAATAAATGGTGTGTTTAGTACAATAGTTGTATTCCAGTTCCTTCATATTTCCAATTATTTTCTTCCAAATTACTCTTCATATACATTAGTATGGTTTCACAGTAATTTTGCTACTGAATGACATTTTTAGCTAGAATTTTTTTAAGAAGACAAAAATTTCCATAATCTGCTCATACAAATTTCTCATGTTTTCTCTCATTCTCTAAGTGCCGCACAAATCTCAACTCGGGCACACAAAATATTCATTTCTGAATATTTCTTTACTTAAAGCCTTAGTTTTTATGTATCCTCTACAAACAACTCTTTGATTTACATAACTCTAGAACTCACAATACTTTTTTCTATACTTGCTTTTCTGTAAGAGTCTCTCCTTTAATGGATTTTATTAGGAATCATTTACCAAATCAACTTGGCTTTCAATATTTTGTATAGGAGCAGGCTTTTGATAAAATAGGGGGGAGAATGACCTACATAGTTTGCATTACTTGGTTAAAAGAACATTGGCATACCATCCTGTAAAATTTTTCCTTTCTTTCACAAAATTAACTATAGTTAGCTTTCAATCATTTTATATTACTGTGAACACGGCAATATCTAGAAGTGTTGCGTATACTACATTTTTTATTCATGGAAGGCCAAACACTGACCACATCAAAATATATTAGAGGGCTGGGGATTTTGCTCAGTGGTTCCACCACCTCATTTGCAAGCACAAGGACCTGAGTTCAATCCCCGGTACCAAATAAAGCAAAACAAAAAATGAAAAATAAATGAACAAAAGATATTAGAGAAGTTACTGCTATCTATTACAGCTTTGGGAATTATTTAGAAGAATTTTTCAAAATTAATTTTATTGCTACATTTAATGTATACAATGTAATGGCATTCATCACTGGAAATTTGCACATTTAAACAATCCATCTGGGCTCTTATTTTTCCCCATTCCCCTGTCCTCCCTTCAACCCCTCCCTCCCTCCCTATCTACAAAGACTTTGTTTCCATTTTTTCATATTCTCATATTAATTCCATTCCCCTCTTTTTCTCTACCCCTCCTGCTTCCCCTTCCCTTTTGCACCTTTTCTTCCTATTTCAACTATTATAATTTTAGTTTTTTTACACTTTCACATTAGAGAAATTATTTGGTTTTTGCATACGTGTCCTATTTATTTCACTTAGGAGTGTCTCCTCAATGTGTATCCATTTAGCTGTGAATGTCTCTAGCTTCTCATTCTTTATAGTTGAGTCATACTCCATTTTATTTAAAAAAACACCACATTTTCTTTATCTAGTCTCCCATTGATGGGAATTGGGGTGCTTCCAAGTTTTAGTTATTAAAAACTGTGCCACTATAAACAAGGGTGAGCATATATCACTGTGGTATGATTCTTTTCATTTTGGGGGGAAGATACCTAGCAGGGAATAGCTGGGTCAAATGGGACTTCCAATCCTACTTCCTTAAAGTATCTCCATACTGATTTCTACAGTGGTTGCAGCAGTCTACACTCCCACCAGCAGTGAAGCAGGGTTCCTCTTTCCCCACAGCCCCGCCAGCATTTGTTATTGGTTAATTTCATGACAGCAGCCATTCTTTCTGGGGTGAGGTGGAATCTCAGCATTGTTCTCCTTTGCAGCTCTCGAATGACCAGTGAAGTTGAACATTTTTTACATGTTTATTAGGTATTTGTACTTCTTTGTCTGAGAAATACCTCTTCAACTCTGTTGCCCATTTTTGATTGGGGTCTAGAAATTTGGGAGGTCTGATTTTTTAAAATTGTTTATATATTCTAGATAGTAGACCTTCATCTGAGGAACAGCTGGTAAAAGTTTTTTCCCACATTGTGGGTTGTCTCTTCACACTATTCTTGGTTTCTTTGGCTGTGCAGAAGTTTGTTTGTTTGTTTTGTTTTGTTTTGTTTTGTTTTGTTTTGTTTTTAATAAGAAGACATCCCACTTGTTGATTGTGCTAGCTCACGGGCAACTGAGGTTTTGTTCATAAAATCTTTTCCTACACCAATATTTCCAAGAATTCTACCTAACTTATCTTCCAACAAGTTTAACGTTTCTGTTTGAATATTTAGATCTTTGATCCATTTCAGTTTAGTTTAGTGTGTGGTGAGTGATGTAAGTCTAGTTTTAATCTTTGGCAAGTGGAAACCCAGTTTTTCCCAGCACCATTTATTGAAGAGGCTATCTTTCATCCAACTTGGGTGTTTGATTCCTTTGTCAAAGATGAAGTGGCTAAATGTTGTTTCTGCATCTTTTGAATTGTTGCCAGGACCATGCTGTTTAATAACCACAGTTTTGTCACTAATGTTGAAATCAGATAGTATGATGCTTCCAGCTTTGTTTCTTTGTCCCCACCCCTTTTTTCTTTGATTATTTGGGGCCTTTTTAGAATTCATATAGATTTTAGCATCAATTTTTACTATTTCTATAAAAAAGTTATTGTAATTTTGGTGAGGATCACATTGCATTCTTTGACTTTTTGGATACATTTGTTTCCAAATGTTTGGATAATTCTTCCAATTAACAAACACAAGCCATCTCTCCTTTTATTTTTATCTTCTTCAACTTTTTTTATTATAGTTTTATTTTCAGTGTACAGATCTTTCACATACTTAGTTAAATTTATACTTAAATATTTTATTATTTTGCAGCTACTATGAATGGGATTGTTTTCTTTATTTTGTGTTAGTTTGCAGTTAGAGATGTGCTACTGATTTTGTATGTTGATCTCATATCCAACAACTTAATTAAAATCATTTTTATTTCCATATTTTATTTTATTTTATTTGTGTTTGTGGGTGTCTGTGTGTAGAATCTCAAGTTTTGTATATACGAGATCATGTTATCTCCAAACAGAGAAAGGTTAACTTCTTTTCTTGTTTGAATATTTTTTCTTAATTGCTCTAGCTAGTACTTCTAATGTTATGTCAAACAGAACTAATGAGAGTCAACATTACGTTGTTCCTTATCTTAGAGAAAAATCTTTCAATAACATGATATTAGATGTGAATTTGTCATGTATTTATTATAAGGGTTTTGCTGAGATCCTGGAGGTAAGAGTGACAAAAGTGTGCAAGGACACTTATGACTTGATTCCCCTAGATTTTCAGCATTCATCCTTCTCCATACTGAATTGCAGCAACTTGTGAGCTACAGTTCAGGTTTTCCTACACTGGTTTCAATGGCACAAGTTTCAGCTCGTGAGTCTCTGCTGTAGGAAGCTATAACTGCCTGTATTCACCTCTTTGTATCTTCACTTTTAGTGACAGTAGTTTTCCCTATGCCCTTTTATTGAGCTTTTTATTGCTGATACACAATACCTGACTTATACAGCTTAAAGGAAAAAGGTTTATTTTGGCTCAAAATTTCAGAGGTTTCAGTTCATACTCGTCTGGCTCTATTCTGGCCTGCATGGAGGCAGACACATCATGGCAGAAGTACTTAGGAAAAGAAAGTTACACACTTACTGGTGGTCAGAAAGCAGAAGAAGGGGGAAAGAAGCAGAAAGTGGGAAAGTGGGGAATGAGGACAGGATGCCTTTAAAAGAATACCCCCAGTGACCTACTTACTCCAACTGGCCCTACCTTCTAACAGCCCATTCAACTATGAAGTGATCAATGGATCAATCTATTGATGAGCTTAATGTCCATGTGTGTATTTCCTGGATAGACGTGAAACAATATCTGCCCCTGAATTTAGAGGGCTGCCCCAGGAAGAGGGCCTCAAAGAATGACTTGGATGAGCCCAGTTTAGCAAGTAAGTAAGTTTATTAGGGGCTACTTGTATAGAAGTGGATACCTTTGGGGTCAGAGCATTATTGAAGTCAGCAACTCTCTTCTATGAGCTTCTTGGTTTTATAGGACAATAATTAAATCAGGAAATGCAGTATTAAGAGTAAGAAGATAGATGGGAAAAGTTGTGTGCACTGTATGGCCACCCCATCCTTAATGGGAAGCTGACAGGATCAAAAAATACTGTTTAGCTACACTGGTGGATTACTTTGTTATCCTGAAGTCTGGCACTTAGCCCCAGTACTTGGTAAGAGTCCATTGGTCAATTGAGTATAACTTAACTTGTAACTTCATTAGAAGATGGAGTTATTTGGCTAGAATTTGGAGGACAAGTTCATTACCACCCTCCTGATCCATTCAGCTCTCTGGGACCCTCTTCTGTACATTGCTGCATTGGAGATCAAGTCCTCAATAATGATGACAGCTCCCCGCTCTGGGGGGCTTATTTGTGAAGGATTTGCCTTGAGCTCCTTTTCAAGAAATTGACCTTCTAAGACTAGGGGAATCATCCCAAATAGAAGAAGAAACAGTGGGATCTGTATCTAGTCCTAAAGACACACTGGTATCTGATTTTGATTCAGGTTAAGCTAAGCCTACTTCTAGTGTCCCATCCAGAACTGTATCTCTCCATTGCCATTTAAAGGAATATTTTAAAACTCTAAGTCAGTTTGATACATTGGATGATTTTGAAATCAGTTATTTGGAAGGGCAATCTTTTGAGCCAGAAAGAATAAGATATGTAGACCAAATAGTAAACATGCACATACCAAAAAATGAAGAAAAAAAAAAGTCTGTCAAGGGAACAACAAAATTAATTTATCAGTAAGCCTGATTCAACCAGGAAAGTTTAATAAGATGAAAAAAGTCATTTTAGAATCTAAGTCTGAAAAAACAATCAGCATAGAGATGTATAAGAAAAAAGAAGAGAAAGACTAGCAGAAGAAAATTTAAGTCTAAATCAAAGTAAAAAGGAAACAAAAGTGAAAATTAAAAAACTGTTTACTCCCCAAATAGGATAATTCTGTAAGTTCCAATGAAGCTTGCACTTTTCATTTTAAGAAGGTATTCATCTCACTCCTTTCTGACAAAAAATGAAAACTGATTCTAATAGAGAAGAAAATGAGGGTAAGTGTGAAGTGAACAGCTTTGAATCCAGCAGTTCTGGAGACAATTATGGTGTCTATGTGCCCTACTGCAAGGACACTCAAAACAAATCAGATGGACCAGTTACCAGGTCTTGATCAAAAAGAGTTCTAACATACACAGATGAAGAAGAGAGGAGGATTCTAAGCCAAGAAAAACTCCTCCTAGTGTATCACCTAAGACTCACCAGTCACTCCATCACCTCACTGTTTCCTGAAAGATTTCACCAATGTTCCACTGTTTTCCAAAATAAAAGGTTTTCTCTTTCTCCAGAAAAAACACAAAGCAAGCACAGCCGTGAGTCTCCCTAAGCATAGATGCACAGCGGTGTGAATTATAAGGAGCCAGCATTAGCTTCAAAACTAAGAAGAGGAAGCCCTTTCACAACTTTGTTTCTTGAATCCTCCTATTTTCAAGCAGAAAAGGAATTCAAAATGTTCCTTAAAAAGTATAAAGCAAATGCAATAAATCTCTTTTTGGATGCTGCTTAAAAAGCATCAATAAAAACATTTCAGCACCACAAATTGTCTTGGAAGCAATGTTTCAAAATAAGTTTTTAAGAAATTATTCATTTATTTACTTATTTTTATTAGTACATATTTGTAGTAAATGTTTGCATTCTTTGTGGGGAACTGACACATGCAGAAAACACAGCTTAATTATTTTTCTCATCCCCTTCCCTTTCCTCTGTCCTCATTGTATCTATCCTTTGATTCCTTTCTTTTTCTTGTCTCTTTTTTTCCTTGGCTATATGTTTGCAGTACGTAATGTTTTCATTCCTTGCATGGAGTGGGTTGAAAAGAACATTGTCCTCTTTTAAGGTGTGTCTCAGTTACTTTTCTCTCATTGCTGAGGCAAAACACCTGACACCCCAAGTTAAAGGGTGCAAAGTTTACTTAACTCATGGTTTTGTAGAGATCATTTTGTAGAGATAAGTCCATAATTGGCTGGCTTCAAAGCAGGGTGATGAGGCTGAGAGACCTCACAGAGGAGAAATAGTTCATGGTGGACAAAATGTAGCAGAACATGCAAGGGATGAGCACAGCTCTTTCTATCCCTCATATCTTATCCAGGCTGCATAGAGTGGGTAGCACTCACACCTTTCCTCATAAGGCCACGGAAGCCCAGTATTAAATCAATCCCAGTGTAACATGTTCTAGATTCAGCTACCTCTGATAAAAGCCCCATTTGTGACATGAGGGTTTTGGGAGACATATAAACACTAGCTGTAATATTCAGTTCCTTCCCCTAAAGATGTATGTACATACCTTTATTTAAAAAATCACTTAGTCCATCCCCAAGAGTTGCCAGAGTTCTAAAAGTATCAGCATTGCCGAAAAATTCAAGTCCAAAGTCTGCTCTGAGATTTCAGGCAAATTTTTAGCTGCAAATGAAAAGAAGTTAAACACTTCCAACATTCAACGTCACAATATAGACATTTTCATTCTGAAGTTACCAACAGGGGGATACAAAGCAATGGAACCAGAGTAAGTACAAAAATCATAAAGACAGACATTAAACCCCACAGTTCCACTTTCACCATCTCTGGCAATCTGTGGCAAGTTGTGAACTTCAAAGGGTTTGTGTGTCTGCCCCTGTAGCACTGCCTGTGGTTATAGTTCCCTTAGCTTCTCTCTGGGGTTGGCAGTGTTCCCTCCGTACTGTTTTTCACAGATGACCAATGTCCCTGGCCTCTACAAATGTATGAGGTCTCCACGACAGCTCCAGTTTCATACTCACAGCTTCACACACTGCTCTCTCAGGGCCACACTGCCTGGCCTCCCAAACCTTCTTCTGAAATTTGACTGGAAGCCTTCCTAATCCTACAACTGTACAAGTGTGTGGGTAACACCAAGGTCTACCATTAGCTGGAGCAGTAGCCAGGTTTCCTCTCTCTTGGGTGGAGGAGTTGAGTGCCTGGGATTGCTGAGCACTCTGAATCCAACTCTGAAAAAATTCTCTAGGCTCTCATCATTCTGCACCATGGGGCTCTGGGGCTGTCTTCTCAAAGCAGTCTTTCGCTTTTGCAATTTTGAGGCTGCAGAGTGGAGTCTGCTGCTTCTTGTGATTCCTTCAGACCATATTTTCTGTTCTACTCCTTAGCATTCGTGATCTCCTCTGTTCTATTTCTGCAGTCTGCAGATTTACTCAAGCCTCCTTCTAGTCAGACTCAAAATATTTTAAATCATCCTACTGAGCTTTTATATCAAGAGTAAATATTAATCTGGTTAAAAGCACCTAATAGTAGCCCTGCCACCACCTCAACATTAGACTGCCTTGAAGTTTCTTCTGCCAGATTAGTCTATTATCCTTCATCTAAGTTTCAGGAAAAGTCTCTGAACATAAGCAAGATGCAGACAAACTTGCTGCCACGCCATGTCAACACTGTCCGGAGCAGAGCAGCCAAAGTAGACCTTTTTACCAAGCAAAAACCAACTGAGACTGTTTTTTTCATTTTTTGGTGAAACCAGAAAGCTCTTCTGAGCTCTGACCAGAATCTCTCATATAGTACAGCCTAATGTGTTCCAGCTCTGCTTTTTTCAGTCAGCATCTCTGAATCTTTCCTAACTCTTTCCCTTCCCGCAATCCAGTCTCAAAGGCTCTTGAGTGACACAGTCATATAATGTCACAGAAATGACCCCATTTTTCTGGTACCAAATTCTGTCTTAGTTGCTTTCCTCTCATTGCTGAGACAAAACACTAAACACCCAAATTTAAAGGGGAAAAGATTTATTTAGCTCACAGTTTGTATAAGTTTTAGTTAATGATTAGCTGGCTTCAAGACAGGATGGAATAACAGACAGGCTTTGCAGAAGAGAAACAGTTTATGGTGGGCTGAAGGTAGCAAAACAAGCAAGGGACATTAACAGTATCTTTCTATTCCTTATATTATATTCAGGCTACTTAGGGTTGGTAGCACTCATACCCTTAATACTATTGTCCTTGAGCCTAGCACTGCATCATGTGTTAGTCCCAGTGTCACACACTCTAGATTCAGCCACCTCTGAAAAAACCCAACCTGTGACCACATGAGGCTTTGGGGGGACATCTACACACAAGCCATTACAAGGTATATTATAGGAAACTGGAAATCCATAATATCACTTGGCATGTCTATACTAAATAGACTGAAATTCTCAAAACTCTTGTATCTAAGTAAACAACATACATCTTCATAACCTCACATGATACGTGTGTTGCCTGAACTTGTTTTGAGTTCAGTTAAGGATGACTCACTGAAGGCTCATGTAAAGTGAACTTCTCATAGATCCTAGCAAATGAAACATGCAACACTGTCGCAGCCTTCTCACATTCATATTCTAATTTTATGATTAATCTTGGCCAAGAATAAGTGCTGAATATTCCATAATCAGTTACTTGAAATGTATAATTTGTGTAGGAAACCTTATATGGGCATGAAAATGTTACTTACACATGCTGTCTTAGTGAATGATTTTGTTTCAGGTTGTATTGTCTGTGTGTCATTCTCCATTATTTCTATAAAAGAGAACATTAATCAAGCAAATGTACTATAACATTTATGAATGAGAATCACATTAAAGGAATTGAAAAATATAAAGAATTCCATATCGTTCCCTTGTATTTGAATGCAAATTCAATTTTTAGCAAATCTTGAAAAATAACGCCTATATCCTGATGTTTCCATATAAAAATTTCTTTTCCTCTACAATGGTTCATCCACAAATTGGTGCAACTTTTTTGCTGAAATGGATATAAATGTTATTAAAGAAATTATAGATAATAAAAACAATTTACAAGGTTTATCCATTGTCAAAAGTCCATTTTTATAGTCAAAAGAAATAGGAATCATTATGAAATGTATAATATTGTTTGTACATTGTCATGATCAAAGATAATTAATTGTCGACATCTGATTAAATCAGAACATTTTTCTCTATAATAATAAAATTATTGTTTTTCATAAATTTAGTTAAGGAACCATGCTTTCCATACAAATTTAATTAAAATATATCATTAGAAAATATGGTTTCAATTCATTTATACTTTGTTTCCTATAGCAGGTACACATTAATGCCCTTACGATTTTAAAAGCATGTATGTGATACAACACAAGGAAATTTACACTAAAAATTTTGGCAGAATTGGAATGAAAATGAAAACTGAATAAATAACAGAAAGCAAAACATAATAAACAATGCCAGACATCAAAATGAATCTAGCCTGATATAGCATGAAAGGTAAGATAGAACACACACGCACAGTTTTTTAAAAGTCACAAAGTGAATCACCACCCTTACTTTACCATCCATACATCACCACCTATCTATATTTAATTTTTCAACATTTTATAGAGGCACTGGTATAATATACACCTTATTTTCTTCTTTCTACCTTAGTGAACAACAGTGTGTGAATAATAAATGAGAACTCACTGAAGTGCTTCGGTGTTGGGAAGAAGATGAGGACCATGGAGCACCTTGATGTGTTACTGTTCAGTGATAACAGCTGTCTTGCTACACTGAAATTTTCCAAGAGAAGCCAGAATCCTCATCGATTTAAATGAAAGCCAAGGACTTTTAAGACGTTAATAGATCTTAAGAGATGTTAATAGATGTTAGGCTTTTTAGATGATAATACCTTTTTTAGCAAAGGTTTTTGACGTCACTGTGCAAGATTTTCAAATGCTGAGATCTTGCCTTTGTGGCCAAGAATAAAATTAATTTGTTAAGAATAAGAGTTAACCCCTTTTGTAGGGAAGGTGTGATGGGTTGGGGGAAGGGTAATAAGGGAAAAGAAAAAAAATGTGTGACAATGAAAAGAAGGATATAAAGTGTTTGTAGATGGGGGGGGTGAAGGGAGGGCAGGAACAAGGGGAAAACAATGAGAACCAAGACCTGTCATGTAAAGTTACAAGATCCCAACAATGAATGTAACTGTACTGTATCCCTAAAATGTACCAATAAACTCAATTAAAGCTGAAAAAAAAAAGACTAAGAATTAACCAGAGAGTCATTAAAATCATGTATTTCTGGTACGGTACACTATGTAAGACATCTTCCACTATGTGTCCAACATCTACCACCACAATTGAAACATTTTCCCGAATCTTCTTGGATTTATGTAAAGGGGGAATTCTTCCTATATAAAGAACGAGGGTAAGTGTTTGAAATGTTCTCTATTTCTTTTATGAACATCGGAAAATCATACCAAAAGCATGCTTAATCTAAGTCAGCCCTATAAGAAATGCTAATTTTTTTAAGAAATGGGACATTTATAATATTTATTTACACCCATGGTGATTTGGATCCAGAATGCCCCTGAAGTCTTCATTTGCTCATAGATGGGACTTTGGAAAGTGACTGAATGCCAGCTGACTTGCTGGAAGCAAGGTCTGCCCAGAGAGGCAGTCCACTGCAGGTGGGTATGACCTGGAAGGCTTTGTCACCCTTCTCAATTTCTCCCTTGTCTCTGTGCTTCCTGGCTTCCACAGCTTGAGCAGTGTTCCTTTGCCCAGGTCCTTCCATAATGCACCTTTTGCTTGGAACGGGTCAACCATACAAGGACTGACGCTTCTAAGACTGAGGCAAATCTAACTTCTCATTTAAGTCATCAGTAACTGATACTGTGTCTCAGTGATGAAGGAAGTGACTAAGAAATCATTAGTACTCCCTTAAGTCATTTACTTAATTGCTATTTGCAGATGCATACCACTCCTCTTTTCACATCTTCTCAATTGTCTGTTCTGTCCACTAGAGACTTTCTGATATACTCAACAACGTATTATATGATATATTTGTAACTTCTTGTGTTGACAAAATGCAATGGACATGAGTATTAAACAACAAAGCCACTTTGCTATAATTAGTGTGTGCATATACATTATATATATATATATATATATAGGTCAGGGTTCTCTAGAGAAACAGAATCAGTAAAGAATATATAAATAAATATATATATACTTATGAAACATTTTTATGAATATATGAATATATACATACATCTATTAGAATGGCATTACAGGATTACAGACTGGATAGTCCACAATGAACATCTGGATCTGCATTCTGGATACAGAGCTGCTTAGTCCAAAAAGCAGAAGCTACAAAACAGAGGTCTAGGAAGTAATTCCAGTCTTATATCGAAGGCCTCAAAGGTTTTTGCAGAGGCACTGGTGTGAGTCTGCATGAAAGGCTAAAGAAGTTGGAACCTGCTGTCTACAGACAGTGGCAGGAGAAAAAGATACACCTGCTCAAGCAACATAGAGCTCTTGGAACACAGGTCAACTTCTACCTTTTTCATTCCATTAGAGCTGCAAGTTTATTGGATGGTGCTGCCCACAATCAGAGTAGATCTTTCCTTTAGTCTGTTGGTCTGCATGCCAAACATTTCTACAAATACCTCCACAGGCACACCTAGAAGTGTGCTTTACGAATCTGCTAAATGGCTCTTAATCTAGTCAAGTTGGTAGTCATGATTAACAATCAGAGTAGGCAACTGAGGAAAACATTAGATATAGCCATTTGGATAAGGTAACAAATATTTTCTAAAAATATTTAGACTTTTAAAAAATGCCCCTTTTCTTTCTGAAGACAAGAAACAAGGCAAAGGTACTTTAAAGGAGTTCACATGAAGAGGGAATGTGGGTTTTGGCATCATTTTGCACATTTAACAAAAGTAATACCTCCAACGTTGCCTGTTATGCACAAATTAAAGGCACACATAGAATAGCAAGGAGAGATTTGTTGTCCCAAAAACATTACATATTGCCTGTCACACATTTATTTATTGATATTTAATGCACTACTTACAGTTTGCCATTTTGATTTCTTCTTCAACCAAGTTTATTATTAATCATAATAAGGTCTATTGAAATTAAGGTAAGTAAAACAGTCTATTCTGATTTAGTAATCAATTTTATATTAATGGATATTAATAAATATACAGTGTATATGACTGCTATATATATATACAATATATACTGTATATATATATATATATAAATATAAATACATATATAATGCATATGAATAGTGACACCTAACAGAGTTACTTGTACATTACTGGTGCTCAATGAATTATGCTTGTTTCACATTTATACCTTGGTGACCATACCCATAAAAGTTATTTTTCCTTTAAAATCCCTGATAAAGAATTTGTTGACATTCTATCTTACCAGGTTAGTATTTCCTTCATGTTTGTTCAATGAATTGTGAGTCTTAGAAACATGAGAATTACTTTTATGAGTTACTGCAGTGAGGTAGCGTCTAACTTAAAGGTTAGGTTTTAAAACAATCTCATTAGCAAGCCACTGTATATGCCTTTATTACTTTTTTATGCTGGTGACAGACTGCCTTAACACACTATAATTCTGCTATGTTGTCTAAATTTGCAACAAGGACTTGTATTAAAGTAGACCTAAAAATAAAGTTTATTTAATCTGAGATGTACACTCACATATCTTTTCAAACGCCAAATCAAGAAATGCCTCATATGTTATTATTTTATCGTAAAGTTTAATATTTCTAAAGCCATTACAGAAACTGTGCTCACAATGAGAGACTGATATTCCTTTGAGATTTATTTAAGTCACTCAGTCCCAATATTTTAGTTTCCCCTCAAGAAAATCACTGGAAGATCCCATCTGTGTTGTGACATTCTTCCCAGTTGTCATCTCACTGGTTCTTGACAGTTTCTCAATACTAGTGGGCCACAGAGTTCATTCCATCAAGATACCAAGACATTCTGCATATCTGTAAGGTATCGTGCTTTACAAACAGTGTTTCAGGTTAAAAAAATATTTCTATAACACGATCTGAGGCTTCAAAGATGAATTTATCTTTTTCCGAATTTCTACCATTGAAATAAAATCTTTAATTACCATGTAATTGCTGATGAAAGAATTGATAAATTCAATTTGAACGTCTTGGATATTAAAAACTTCATTCTTGGCATCTTCTCAATAGAGTACATTCAGAAAAAGGAAATATGAGAATATTTTATATCATTTTCCCTTCACTTTCAATATTTACCATGGACACAAAGTGTTTTTGTGTAAGATATTATTAGCAATCATTAAATTTTAAGCCCTTGGTACATCAGTTTTATGCAAGGAGAAGCTTCAAAAATAATCATGATTTAGACTTTATTCTCTTCACTGATAATAATCCAGAGCAGTTGTTTAATATTTGATTAGCAATTACTTGTACTCACTCGAACTGAAGATACTAGATTCAAGCTTGAAAATTTTCAGTTCACTTTATCTCCTTTTCACTGATCAAATAAAACCAATAAAAATTATAATCATGTAACATTATAGTAAAAAGCAAAGTGGTTTTCTACTGGTAGAGGACAATAAATTCCTAAAACAACCCAACAAATAAATAGCGGTACTACAGTTTACAAAGTTATTTTGTTTTAAGATTTTGGGGGAGGTCGCTGTGTTTGTGCTTGTGTGGGGGAGATGGCTGTGGTCATGTTTGTCAGCTGGTGCGCAGTTTGAATATGGAAGCAAAATTTAGCCCAAGGCTTTTGTTTGTGAACTGAACTGTTTGCAAACACAAGCATTAGAGAACTGAAATATTACAGTACCTTTGAGCTCATCGTGAATGAAAGATCACCTGATTGGCAGGCAGATGAGGATGCCAAGAGAAACTGATTCTTGCCAATGAGTACACAGCCAAGGGTTCATATTCTGACTATAGATGGCTCTTGGTTCAAAGTCTGCCTCTTCTTCTTATTGCTGATTATGTTTTTGGCTTTAGGTATGTTATATGTGTCTAATGATAACTTTTATCACCTATATAAATAGTAGTAACATCTGTCTCAGTGGGTTAACTAAGGATTGAATAAGATTAATTCAACATGATAATTTGTAAATAGCAGGAATTCAATAAATATTAACTGTGGAATTCAGCACCTTTGTCCTCTAATTGTCATCATTCCCAAAACAAAAGATAACAGGAGTAAACCTTTAATAGGTGAAATGCTTATAAACTATTTTTCTCGGGTCCTCAAATAGAATCTTTGTATCTACTAAAGACCAGTGTTAGCAACAGCAGCATAGATTCAGAAACTAAAGCCTTAAATATAGTTGACAAAATCATAAAGATGTATCTGCTAGTCACACAGAGAAGGCACAAGATTTTAGGACTTTCCTGGGCCACCCCTTCCATAGTTGACATTACCAAGATGTGGAAGAAACCAAGTTAATGACAACTACCCAACACCCTCTTTCTGGTTTTTTTGTTTGTTTGTTTTTGTTTTTTGTTTTTGTTTTTGTTTTTGTTTTTCCAGGGATTGAACTCAGGACTTGGTGCTGGCAAGGCAGGCAACAGAACCACTGAGCTAAATCCCTGGCCCCCCATCACCCTCTTAATTAAGATATTCTCTGATTCTGACTTTCAAACCTCAGAAACTTCTCTGTTACAAGCTTTATTGGGCATCCACTGACAGAATTCTGTGAAGCCTACAGGATCACCAGGTTTGCTGAATAAAACTTGAAACATATGCAGAAATTCAGAGAAAAGTACTCAAGCTACTTCTGTACCTTAGCTTCTATTGCACAACATTAAGTGCCATTGTTTGTTTTTAAACTTTCCTGTGTTTTTTTTTTTTCACTGAGTTTTTTGGTACTTTTTAGGTATACATAAATTCCCTAAGATAAGAAACATTTATTCACTAGAATTAGATCACTTTAGATCCAATTTCAAGTTTCACGCCTGAACAAGGGATTGAAGAACAAATGAAATAATATACTACAAAGAAAGAACTAGACCATTGATTGGAACAGTCCTAACTAGCACCAGAATGGGTGCTCCTGTCACTGCTGCCACCACCTGCTGTGAGATTGAATTCTGCCTGGCAGCTGCATCCTTCCTTGCATTCACCATTCCTAATGTGAAGTTTGATATACTGAGAGTCTAATATGCAGAGATCAAATGTGATCACACCTGTTGGTTCTGAAAGAAGCTAGTCAAACAAATATTTGTTTTTGTTTGTGTGTTTTGAACCCAGGACCTTGAACATGCTATGCAAGCATTCTACTATCTAGCTATACCCCCACCCCTAAGGTTTGTCTGTGTGTGTGTGTGAGTGTATTTATGTTTGTATGTGTGTATGTATGTGTGTTTTTCCATATGTGTATGGTATGTGTGTACATATGGATGTGTGTTTGTATGTGTGTATTTTCAAAGTAAGGTCTCTGTCCATCTCCCCTTGGAATTTATGATTCTCCTGCACCAGTCTCCTCAGTAGCTGGAATTGGAGGCCTGTGACAACACCCTGAGTATATTTCTCATTTTTAATATTTATAATGCAAAGTAGACTCTGCCATCTGGAAGAATTACAAGGTATCAAACTCTATAAATACAGGAAAATTTCCCCATTTCATCAGGAGGGGAGAAAGATTCCTTGGCAGGAAAGACAAAGAAAGGTACACAATTCCCAAATTTCTGTTCCTGTTAATATCTTGACATAAGAGCCTGGGTTACAGCTCAATGGTAGAGCATGTGCTTAATATACATGAAACCTTGGCTTTGCTCTCCAGCACTCCTTCTCCCTGCACAGATTTGTTCTTAAGATTCTCCTTACATGTTTGCCCTAGGTAATGGCCATGATTTCATCAAAGTCCATCAAGAGAGTGCGCTAGCTCAAAGTGACAATAGATAACCTGTATGACAAGAGTTTGTTTGTGAGCCACTGCAGAATAGATGACATATGTGTGGATATTAGTCACTACTGGTAGTGGGACAGAAACTGTTAGATTGGGCAATACTGGAGAGTTAAAGTCTTAATAGATCATTTCAAGATTCAGAAATTTCCCTTTCCCAGGCTTAAATTTTTCACTCTGTGGGATGCAGGCTTTCCAAGTTATTTTATCTGCAAGTTACTTCCTTTCTATTATATGGAGAAATGTAAATTAAGAGAGACATGAGTTTTTAAACATGCTATGCATATTCTTATGACTGTGATAATATTTAGGAATTCTCTTTGGTTTCAATGCCCTTTACCCAGGCACTGCTTTCCACCGGTAGGCTTTTAGAAGAGTTATGTCTCAGACATGTTGACTTCCCAGTGACAACTATGCTACCTCGATCACAGTTGGTCATTAGTAAACATCTGGTAAATGCTACGGTCTGCAGATTTATGCAAATGTTCAAAACATACCTTGGCAGGGGCTATATAGAAAATAAAAACATCAGATCACAGAATTACAGCATATTGTAAAGGTTCTTGCTTTAATAATTTTGATACATAAATAACTTCTATTTGCTTGAACTGCAGTGTAGGTAGAAATAGAAACTTAAGCAAGATAAGACTATGGACAAGTGGAATTAGGAGTGATAGTAGAAGTAGGATTTTTCCTTTTTTTCTAGGGAATAGCAAAAAGAAAAGAATCAGATATCTTTGCTTAATGAATGGCTTGTGTTTATATTTTGCTTTGTACTATGTTGAGTGTTTTCTTCTTTCACTTAGCTCTCATAAAAACCTTGGGGTGGGGATATTTTTCATTCTAGAATTAATAAAACTGGTAAAATCATAGCAACAGCAATCTTGAATTATTAATAATAAAGAGGAATTGATAGATCAAATCTTCTTATAAATCCTGATGTCCATAAAATTGTGCCCTGTGAATTACCACTGCATAATTATTCAAAAAATTATAAAATGAAATATCTGAAGCCATGTGTTGTATTACTGTTTTAAAACCAGTCAGAGAAACAGAAATCCTTATACACTGAGAAGCCTCCACCATTCAGAAATTCTGATAAAAATCCCAAACTATTTCAACAATAAATATTTAATATAAAATATATATAACATAAGCCAAACATTAATATAAAGTGTCCTATTAGAAGAAAGACATTTAGTATACAAATAATTGTATGGATTTTTAAAAATTTATTCTGTTCATTGGTACATTTTAGGGATACAATATGATGAAAGTAGGAGGGGAAGGAGAAAGGAAAGAAGGAAAAGAACTGAATAGATTTTTCATGCTTTCTTCCTTTCTTTTTTGCCTTTTGACAAATTTTGATAGTATTTAAGAAAATAAATCTGAGTAGAGAATTACTTTGGATGATTTACTCATGTCCATTTCATTTATCACTTTTCAGCCAGTATTTATTTCCAAATTATCTATAATTTCTTATGTGTATCACCATAAGCCATTAGAGGCAGTAGGCCATCATACTCTGCATCATATCACGAATTTGTCAAGGGTTCTTTAGAGATTCCTTCCCAGAGCAATTTAGGATATAGGCTGCTTCGTGCTTATGGATGCCAATAATTTTTTTTTAAGTTTTGATTTCTCTACTTAAAAGAAAGCCAATTCCCTTTGGAAAGATTATTTTTGGGGACTCATCTTTCTTTTCTTTTAAAGCTTCCCTAACTGATCATAGAAGGCCGTCAAAATCTGGAAGAAATTGAAGGTTCTCATCTCTTTTTCTAAATTATTTATTGGCATATCCTTTTCTACCATAATGGAAGGAAGAGAAAATTGTGTTAACAAATATAAAATGGCTCATTGACACACATCATTCTATTCTTTTGGGCCTGGATGTGGAATTATTTCTGACAATAAAATGCCAGAATTGAAAACCTTCATCTAGCTCTGCTGTTCTTAATGTTTTCTACCAAATGCTTCTTTACAACAGAGAAGCATAATCATATTCAACCCTAAACATACTTATAAATAAAAACATACTTATAGCAGCTTATCATAACAGCTGAATATCTTCACAACCATTTACTTTATCTTCAAAACTTACAGGAATTTTATGGTCAAATTGGTGCCCGAGCATTTATTTATTTTATTACAAAACTTCATAAAATTGCTGTCTTGTAAAGTGTTCCTGAAATTATGCTACACTAGCCCTATTCTCATATTTTCCAAATCCAGTGACATAGTATCCAATACTGCTGAAGCTACCTTCTTTAAGATCAGCCAAGGTGCATGAAAAGTGGACTTTGTGGCTGGCACCTGAAGGAAGGTAATGCTCTTTGATCTTAGGGTTCTGTCTAAGGTGCCTCCAATACAGGCTTCTGTTGCACATGTTTGTCATTCATTCATCCATTATATAGTTCAGGGTGTCATGTGGAGTGATTCAAACCATGTTAATTTTAATATTTGTTTTGTCCTCTAGAATTTATTTTTGCTTGTTTGAGACAGGGTCTCACTATGTAGTTGAGACTGACCTGGAACTCACTATGTAGCCCAGGCTGGTCTCAAATTCACAGCGATCCTCCTGCCTCAGCCTCCCAAGTGCTGGGATTACAGGCATGCTCCACCACATCCGGTTTGTCCTCTAGAATTTCTGATCGAATTCAATCTATTCTCTTAAACTTTTATGAGGAAAGGAGTCACAATTTAAACTTGTGTGCACCTGCCCCTAGGGTCTCCCTACCTCTGAAATTCAAATAAAATGAGCTTCCTAGTATAGATATTCAATAAATTACTTTCTATTTCAAATCCTGTATAATTTCCTTTTCAATGGAAATGCCCTTGGCATGGTTGGGGGGGTGGGTGCTTCATCATGTAAGAAAGCTCTGCATAATACAATATTTGTCTCTGAGCCTTGGGAAAGCAGCCCTGAGTACCAGTAACATTCCCAGATATTGTGGCAATCAGAAATGCCTCCGTACATTTCCACTGCTTCTTGTGAAGGAACAATAAAAATGTATCTGTATTCAATGCTTCAAAAATGAATCAATACCAAGAGACAAAGGACAAATCAAACAAGTCCAAGTAAATCAACACCAATTAAAAAGGGGCAATGAAATAAAAAAGAAAGAAAAGTACAAGAAATGAAAAATGTAAATATTCCAAATGCCTTGAGAATGTGTTAAATTACTAGAATCATGAAGACAATTCAGTTAAAATTAAACTGTAGGTACCTTCCTACATGTAGTCTATAGATTTTACTATGGCTAACTGAACATTTAAGAATGGCACTAAGAAAACATACGTAAGAGAAATAAAAGCCAATCTTACATAAAATTATTTCTTTCATCTTGAAAGTTATAGTATTTTTGTCTCCTTATTTCATTATTGATACAGGTGTGTCCTAAGTTGACATTGGTAGTGGGGATATGAGATCCTCAAACTTGAATTTATAAGAAACCATGCAAAAATGTGTAGGTATTTAATTATAAGTGATGGTAGTTGGTTGTTTGCCAAGGAAAAGTTTTCACACAAATAAAGATGAGGTCGCTTCAATATAGAGTGAGTGGGAAGAGGTAAAGATGTGGAGAGAAACAAATGTTCTTTGCATTTTCATAAAAATCTCACTTGTTCATCATTACAAATATCTTACACACAGTTCAACAATCTTTTTTTCCTCATTGACTTTATTGATACACTTTAGGTATACAGTACAGTTACATTCATCATTGGGCTCTTGTACCTTTACATGACAGGTCTTGATTCTTATTTTTTCCCCTTACCCCTGCCTTCCCTGTCACCCCCTCCTCCCCTCCTTATTTACAAAAACTTTATTTCCATTTTTTCATATGTTTTTCAGACTTGGGGTTTTTTGGGGGGTTTTTTTTGTATGTGTGTGTGTGTGTGTGTGTGTGTGTGTGTGTGTGTGTGTGTTATCAGGGATGGAACTCAGGTCCTTGCACTTGCAAGGCAGGCCACCGAACTGCTGAGCTAAATCCCCAGCCCTTCTCATATATTTTTCTTTTCCCTTATTAACTTTCCCCTACCCTTCCCACTTCCCCTACACCTTTAGCCCTTTTCTTCCTGTTACACATGGGATCTCATCTTATTAAAATCTTCTACACTCAAAAGAAACCATCAACAGAGCTAAGAGACAAGCTACAATGTGGAAAAATATTTTTACCAGCTGCTCCTCAGACAAAGGACTATTATCTAGAATATATGAAGTTCAACAATCTTAGGTAATATTTCCCCCCAAATTTGCACCATTTTCTCTAACTGAAAATATGACACCAAAAAAGAATCTTTAGGTTCAATAAGTCCTGGCTGCACTATTGTATAATAGGAAGAAAAGATCTAGAAGAGTAGAGAAAGTGGGAGGGGCAGGGGAAATGTAAAACGGGAAAAGAAAATATACGTGAAAAGGAAAAACATGGAAACAAAGTCTTTCTAAACAGGGAATAGTGGTAGAGGTGAAGGGAGGGCTGGGGAATGGGGAAAATAAAAACTAAGATACATCATGTAAAGGTATGAGATCCCGATGATGAATATAACAGTATTGTACAACTAAAATGTACCAAAAATTTTAATAAAGGTTAAAAAAATAAGTACTGGGAAATTTGGGAGAGTGACTCCTACATCTGCTCTCCCTCCGGCCTGCTTGGGCCCAATCCGAGGGACTGGGTAACCACACCCTTCCCTGCCATTGCGGCCATTGCTCCAGCTCAGGGAAGGTAGCTCAGTGGGTGCCCCTGAAACTTCCCCCACCACCCGCTCTCAGACCTCCTGATTCTGTCAGTCCTTGGACCCACTCTGTACAGTCATAGGTGCTTATAAAGGGTATTTTTCTGAGCTCCCAACTATGAACAACTTTTAAAAAGGGGCAGGGGAAACCTGGAGAACTGTGTGGAGTTCAACCCTGCAGGAGGGCAGGGAACTCAATCTGGGCCTTGCAGCCTGAGTTCAGTCTACATTCCAAGAGCCTGCCACTTGCTAGCTGAGATCAGGGGACTTGGTTTTGCACATGGATGCACACATTGCATATTATGACAGCAGAGATATAGTCTGAAAGAGACCCTTCAAAGTCATTTCTTTTCTTCCATTTTCTCATTCCACTCTGCAAAATCTTTCTTTTTTCTGTCCTCTTTCTCCAACTCAGTCTCTTGCTCCAACATATTATCCCTCATATCCCTTTCTGTTCCTGATCCTGGCCTAACTCAGATTTCTTCTTTTATCATTTTTTCTTTTTTCTTTATGGTCTTTTCTTCTGTCATCTTACCTCACTAAAGGGTCAACAGTTTCAAGGGAAAGTGAGTCCCTATTACTGTTAAGGGGTTATATTCTTGTCCTTATACTTGCACTCTGTTTATCCCCTTTGAATTTGAAAGTTTCCTAAAGATAGTGTGGTCATTCTATGTCCACTGGCTACACTTGAAACCTTCTCCAATTCTTTTACTTATCTACTTGTCTCATCCTAACTCTGTCTAAGCCCCCATCCTAAATGGTAAATATACTATATTGAAAAGTTTATTCACTGCAAACATATTTTGGGCTGCTTCTTGATTTTAATTTAATTCACATGGTTTAAAGGTGATAGATTAATGACTACCACAAGTGGTCAATTTGCAAGTTATGCTTGATCCAATTGTGTTGCTGATTGTATCAATTGGGATAAAGGATTGTGATTGATCTAATGAGCTGTTTTCTCTGATACTATGAACATGAGAATGTCTATGAGTCATTAGAGACCCAAAAGCTAAAGTGCAACTATATCAGGAAGATTTAAGTAATAACCCAAAAATTAAACAAAGGACAACCCAATAAGAAAAATAAAAATGAGAAAACACTTAAGCAAGACACAAAGACAGACTTCCAGTCCACTAATGACAAACAGTAGGGTAAATGAAAATGACAATACAACATACAGGAATCTATGGGTCACAATGAAAGTAGCTCTACGTGGAAAATTCATAGCACTGAATGCCCATACTAGGAAAGCAGAACGACCTCAAATAAACAACCTAATGATGAATCTTAGCCTCCTCAAAAAACAAGAGCAAGAAAAACCCAAATCTCAAAGAAGAGAGGAAATTATGAAGATTAGAGGAGAAATCAATGCAATGGAAACTAAGAAAATGATCCAAAAAATTAATTGAAGAGGTGGTTATTTGAAAGAATAAATAAAATTGATAAACCCTTAGTTAATCTTATCAAAAAATGGAAAGAAAAGGCTCAGATACAAGCAATTAGGAATGAAAAAGGTGAAGTCACAGCAGATCCAACAGAAATCCAGAGGATAGTCAATATCTACTTTGAGAACCTGTACTCTAACAAAATGGAAAACACAGAATAAATGGACAGATTTCTAGATACTTATGAATTACCAAAGTTGAACAAAGAAGATAAAAACATTTTAAACACCCCAATTACAATCAGTGAAATAGAAAATGTAATTAAAAACTTACCAACAAAGAAAAGCCCAGTCCCTGATGTATTCACTGCTGAAATTTACAAGACATTTAGAGAAGAACTACTGCCATTACTCTTCAAACTTTTCAATGAAATTGAAAGGGAAGCAATACTTTCAAATTCATTCCTAGAAACAAGTATCACTTTGATTCCCAAACCAGGGAAAGATGCAACAAAATGAGAGAACTACAGGCCAATCACCTTAATGAATACAGATGCAAAAAATCCTTAATAAGATACTAGCAAACAGAATACAGAGGATCATCAAGAAGATCATACATCCTGACCAAGTCAGATTTATTTCAGGGATGCTAGGGTGGTCCAACATATGTAAGCCAATAAATGTAATACACTATATGAACAGAGTCAAGGACAAAACCCACATGACTCTCTTGCTAGATGCAGAAAAAGCATTTGACAAAATTCAACACCCATTCATGATTAAAAAAGAAACCCTGAAAAAATTGGAATAGATGGTCTATATCTCAACTTTATAAAGGCTATGCATGAAAAACCAATACCCAACATCATAATAAATTTCCAAAAACTGAAAACCTTCATGTTCAAATCAGAAACAAGATAAGAATATCTACTATCACCACTCCTCTTCAATATACTTCTGGAAACATTAGCCATAGCAATTAAACAAGAGAAAGAAATTAAAGCAATAAAGATAGGAAAGGAAGAAGTTAAACTGTCATTATTTGCTGATGATATGATACTCTACATTGAAGACCCAAAAAACTCCACCAAAAGACTTCTAGACTTAATTGACACTTTTAGCAGAATAGCTGGATACAAGGTCAACACCAAAAAATCAATAGCCTTCTTCTACACAAATAACAGACTTACTGAGAGAAAAATTACTGAAACAATTCCTTTCCTTTCACAATAGCATCCAAAAAATGAAGTATCTAGGAATCAACCTAACAAAAGAAGCAAAAGACCTCTACATTGAAAACAACAGCACTCTGAAAAAAGAGATCAAAGAGGATAAAAGAAAATGGAAAGATCTCCCTTGCTCCTGGGTAGGAAGAATCAACATAGTGAAAATGGCCATACTACCAAAACTGCTATACAGATTCAATGCAATGCCAATTGAAATCCCAACAATATATTTCACAAAACTAGAAAAAGAATCCTCAAATTCATTTGGAATCAGAAGAAACCCAGAATAGCCAAAGCCATCCTAGGCAACAGAGACATGACAGCTTGTATAACAATTCCCAATTTGAAACTATACCACAAAGCCATTGTGATAAAAACAGCAAGATACTGGCAAAAAAACAGACCTGAGGACCAGTGTAATAGATTGGAAGATACAGAAACAACTCCCGTTGTACTCAACTACCTCATCTTGGACAGATGAACCAACCATCCTCACTGGAGGAAAGATAGCCTCTTTAATAAATGGTGTCCTTTTTGCTTTCTTAATGATAAATACAATTTTTTATATACAATGTGATGCTATAATATATGCATACATTGTAGATCATCTTATTCATCTTGTTCACTTTCTACTTAAAGGCAAAGCTGGAAACTATACCTTCTCTTAACTTCTGTCAAACTTTGCTCTACTGTAAGGTACACCTTTTCCTAGCAAATAAACATTTTGTGGTTAGAAATTGAACCTACTCTCCATACACCTGATTTGAAAGGATCTTTCAGTTAGGATACAACTGAATAACAATTATGGGTTTGAGCTTGGTATAGCCTTAATTGTTCAATTAATAAACAGGAAAGCTATTTAAATGGTATATTATGTAGTGTCCATTGTCATTTCCAAAACAAACAAACAAAAAAACTTCTTTGCATTTGTCAGCCCAATGAATTAACCATACCTTAAATGAATTAACCATATGTTAAAAGAAATAACAAATCAGTATATGGTTACTTAGAATCATGCAAATTTACCAAATACTTTTTATCAAGCAAATATATATTTTATTTGCTTTCTGGCATATGTGTGTGTGTGTGTGTGTGTGTGTGTGTGTGTGTGTGTGTGTGTGTGTGTGTGTGTGTGTGTGTGTGTGTGTGTGTGTGTGTGTGTGTGTGTGTGTGTGTGTGTGTGTGTGTGTGTGTGTGTGTGTGTGTGTGTGTGTGTGTGTGTGCAGTACGGGGGTTTGGGCTTTTTCACTATGCCATATCTCCAACACTTTTTTATTTATTTATTTATTTTTAAATTTCAGATGGGGTCTTGATAAGACACTAAGTTGTCTATGTTGGGCCCAAACTTGGGAACCTCCCGCCTCAGTACTACACTACTTTGGGCTTATAGGCATTCAGTGCCATCTGACTTGCATTTTATTTTGTATTAAGATACACTTGGGAAAAAGAAAGCATTTATTTTTTTAAATAATGAGCTAATGAGGAATCTTTATCATTTTGTACAGTTACTATTCTAAGGCTATTTTTTAAAATTTCTTTCAACTGCACTCAGTGTATTGCATGAATACAATGCCCTTCTCATTTGGATTCACAAAAGAATTTTTAGAAGCTCAAAAAAGAAGTTTAACATTGCCAATCTGAAACTTATCCATAGCTTAGTGTTTTAGTTACTTTCTCATTGCTAGGACAAAATATTCAAAACTCAAAAAGTTAAAGGAGAAAAAGCTTATTTTAGCTTATAGTTGTAGAAATTTCCATCCATAGTCAGTTGGCTGCAAGGCAGGGTGGCATGACAGGGGGGCATCACAGAGGAGATATAGCTCATGGCAGAGCAGGAAGGAGGCAGCAGTGAATTGGTGTCACCCACACCCCAAACAATGATAAACCAATTTAGTTATTGTACACCCTTAATCCTAGTATCATACGTTTCAATCCAGCATCACACACCCATGACCCAGCTACTTCCTCAAAGCTCCACCTATGAGTACCTGAGACTTTGAGAGGAAATGTAGATATAAGCTTTAACACTTTATGATTCATCTAGTAAACTGATTCTTGATAAAACTGAGGAAAATACTCAAGGAGGCAACAATAATCAAGAACAATTGAATTTTGACAGGTAGCTCTTAAGATATCAGATATCATAAACATGAACTCTGATTTTTAAGAATGTATGATACATTTAGCATGTGTACTGGTCATCTTTTGTACTGCTGAGACAAAATATCCTACACTCACAACTTAATAGAGGAGAGGTTTATTTTGACTAATAATTTCAGAGGTTTTAGTCCATGGTTGCTGACTCCAAAGCTGAAACATCATAGAAGAACAAGGCAGAGGAAAGTTACTCAATTCCCTGGCATCCAGAAGCAGGGAGCAGAGGAAGAGATGGACAGGAAAGGACCAGGGACTAGATATAGTTTTCAAGATTATGTTCCAACCTACTAAGAAACACTGAGAAGTGTGTTCACTAATCTCTTAGGGATTTCTCAAGTCGATGAAGTTGATAAGATTAACCATCACAGTATAAGTCTTCTAACAATTCCACTTTACTTCTAACGTTATTCCTGCTTTTATATTTTTTTTCAACAGTGCAGATGCACTGTGTAAGAATAACCATGATTCCATTTTACAATATTTGCTTTTAAGAAAATAGTGTTACTGCAGAGAACACTAGAACTCTTGGATTAACCATTCCCTTAAGAAAATTTAGTGAAATCCAAATACAAAATTGCATTTAAGAGAAATTATATTAATTCATAGTGGAAGTTCATCATGATTTAATATTTTCATCTCCAGAGATGCATTGAAAAAATTTAAAAAGCTAAATATATTTAAATTCATGATTTAAAATAAAGTTATCCTATGTTTTGTGAAAACTCAGTGTTCAAATGAAGTTATTCCTGTCCTGCCCTGCTAAAATTGAGCAGAAGGACCATAGAGAAGAGAAGAAAAGCAAACACCATATTGTGGGTGTCTGCTGCAGAAATTATCTCAGCATTCATGCAATGAAGCAGCCTTTTAAATCTTTTAAAAACATTTTTAAGTATCAAATGATGGTGAGCTGTCAACTATGACATTAAGACTAGCTTTGCCTAATAACTGCCAGCTCTCCCAAATCAAATTTTGCCAAGTTTTGCCAGCATCAAAAGTCGTGATAAACTTTCAATCAAAATGACTTGCATAGATGTATCAGTCCTAACAATATACCAACCTTTCATTTGTTCTCCAGACAAGTCTCATAGGGTACCTTGGGATGTGCCTGTGTGCCCTGAATTGCTTGTTTTTGACAGTATGTACCTTCAGAGAAGGCTTTTCATGTGAAGGGAAACTAAATGAATAATTATCACCTTGTAGTTAGAATCAACAACTATGTACTAAAGCAAGAATCATAGTAACCGTTTTCATTTATAGTTGCAAAAATGGCATTTTTATTTTTGCAAGTTTTTAAATAAACCCATTAGAACTCTCCTATGAAAACTCAAATTATAGCTGGGGATTTAGCTCAATGGTGCCTCTACCTGCCTCAAGAATGCAAGGTCCCGAGTTTGAATCCCAGAAGCAACATAACAGAATTAAAAATAAAAGCAAAACTCAAATTATGAATAAAGAGCAAAATAAAGAGATAATACAATATAAGGGCAGATTCTCCATAAGGAGACAGATTTTCCTTAAGAAGAGTATCAAGAGTTGTACGGAGGAAGAGGAAGGAGAGAGAAAAAGATGAAAAAAAAGGAATTTAGATGTATTATGTACATGCACCAAAGTCACACAAGGTTTGTAAACATTATGTGCTACAAAATCTAGTAATACAATGCATTTTTATAAAATCACAGAAAATATTGCATAGTTGTAGGTTTTTATTATTGATTGCTTACCGGGTGTATATAAACAATTCAAAAAAGATATTAGTAATGAAAAATTAATAAAATTGTTATTTTTTTTCAACACTTTGAAAAAGCTGAGCTTGTTAGAAAAACTAAACTAAACTTTATTTACACTAAAACCCTTTCTACTAAACTTTCTGCATTCACTTGTTAGTAGTTTTATAGGACACTAGCAGTGGATCAATGTATTTTAAATTAATAAATTCTTTTGAGTGTCTTGTTAATATCAGATTCTAATATATACCAAAACTTTGGTAGGCATGAATAAAACATGTATGAAACAGGAAATGTCTTTCCCTACCATGTAGTTGTACTTTTAAAAATCTGAGGGTGACTGCACAATGTATTCGTTATAGAAGATACTTTCTATGCCGAGCCCCGTCCCCGCCAACCGTACCAGTGACTTCGGCACGGAGCGAGGGAGTATCGCAGAAGTACCAACAGCTTTTTCCAGAGGCCTCTCATGTGCTCTGCCCTGTACTTTTTGTTCACATCCATTGGAATTTGTTTGGGTCAGAAGCGGAGGCAATTTAAATTCCACAACGAAAGGAATAGGTGCAACTCCCTCCTTGTCTCCAGTTTTAGAGAAAAGCTGCCCTGAGACATTTAATTCATCAAATTTATTTAGAAAAGCATGAATGAAGTGTATAGTAGGAGCTATGTCCATGAACATCTAATGCATTCACCCAGTATGTAACACTTACTACAAGTGGAGCAAAATGCTACTAATTTATTATTATATCTCTTATACTAACAATAATTCTACAGGGTAAATTTTGCAAATGAAAAATTTGATATAGAGAGGTCAACCAACTTACCTACTTTTGCCTACCTAACAAATGAAATTTCTGGAATTTGAAATCCAATTTTTAACTCATGTTTTTAGTCATTTGATAAGGCATAATAATTTACTTACAAATGAATAAGATGATTAATGGGCATTTTTTCCAAAGAGCTTATAGTCAAATAACAAAGATGAGCAAATAGCACATAATGAATTCAGTATGAAACAACAGACATATACAAAGACAAGAGGAGGCTGGCTTGAGTCAATTTGCCAATATTTCCTTCAGTACATTTACATATGCTTTGCACTGGCTTTTTCAGATATTTTACTCCCTTTTTGCTTTCAAAATGCTCTTTTTGCCCCCTCTGGACATAACTTCTTACATCAGCCTATGGTTCTGAAAACTCTGGCTGGATATTCTTATTCTAAAAATATGTCACAGCAATTTATCACAGTTATTAACATCCACAACTTCATCAAGCAGTTATTCTAATCTCATATGCTCGATTTCATCTGCCAGAGCTCAGTTTTAAGATTTCTTCTCTAGTTTGTATTTTCTTTGGAATTTACTCCCATTGAATGTGAGAACTCCTAATGTCCAGGCCTTTTGGCTTTGCTTAAATTTTCTCTGACCCAAATATATAAACTTTTGATTTCTTTTCACACAAGGCCTCTGCGATGTGCCACCCAACACTATTTTTTAACCTTACATCCAAGATCTCTAACATGTATTTATGAACTTTATACTAAATTATTTACATTTTATACAGATTAAACACCCTAATTTCATACTTTTCAAAACTATGTATCAATGTTACCAGAAAATAACTCACATTGCCATTAAACAATAGTTAACTCATTACCATATTTAGGAA
Source organism: Fukomys damarensis (assembly GCF_012274545.1). Classification (NCBI taxonomy): domain Eukaryota; kingdom Metazoa; phylum Chordata; class Mammalia; order Rodentia; family Bathyergidae; genus Fukomys; species Fukomys damarensis. The sequence continues at coordinate 3,854,677 of NW_022900948.1, read as the reverse complement.
AATGTATCTATTGAGCTAATGAAATGAAGCATGGTATTATTATACTACATATACTCTTTCATGCATTTTCAGTAGAAGAGAATATATTCATTAGTGGAGTAGAAGAAATCTTCTCTTGCTTATCCACTAGTTGTATAACAGAGGCGTATTAATGTATTCCAAAGTCAAATGAACCTTGGAGATAGTAATTCACATAGCAAAATATTCCATCATTGTCAGTATCATTTTAAGGTTATAAATTCATTCTCAATTTATTCATTACTCATCCAATTATTATGCTTGCATATTGGTTAGTAATAGAAATGCAGAATGAAGTTTATCAAATGTATAGTGTTATTGTATTTCTCTCTCTCCTCTCCCATCTCTTCTCCACCCCTATAATGCAACAGATTTTGCAATCTCCTATCTGAAATAAAAAGTCAGGATCCATTTGGGTCACAAATTTATTTTGATTTCTGTCCTCAAAGTAGTCATTGCTCCTTATTTTGGAGCACTTTGTCCCTATCATAGAAAATTTATGCCAAATAATTTTGTATTAAAATATCACTACCAGAAACACCCCAGAAAACCAGTCTTATTCTCTGAAAACATTTGTATGTCATAAATATTACATAGACTTACTGGCAAGAAAAAAGTTTGCAGGCAATGTATCAAAAATTCATAATATTAAACATAAGGTTAAAATATGAATATACAAAGTAACCTGACAGTGAATGAAAGTAGTCAACCTCCCCACACCCCAAGAGAATATCTGACCGACTTCTATAGTTGAGTGCTTCTCTGAAATAGTAACTGATCAATGGAAAATATAGGCTCCTGTCACGAAAATTTAGCACTGCTTATAATGTACTTGAGATTAGACATTTCAGATAGAAGCCACACTGCTTACTTTCTTCTCTCAAGAAAAACCTTCAGAGATGCAAGATCATGTTAGTTTTATCTCCACTGATCAGATGACAATGGCAAAACCATTATTGGACATCATGGAATTATACTGATGATGATCTTGGCAGCACACACAGCATGCACGATAGTGAGTGGTCTTCTAAATAGGTTTCACTTCAACTGTATATACATTATTCTGTCAATGAACCAAATGCCTTTGTAGGCTCTTAAATTACCTGCCATTTTTCTTTATTATACTAGGGTTCTATCTAACAAGATTCATTTACTACTGTGTGAGAGATCTTTTTATGTTCCTAATTGATATAGTTACTTAACAGTGCTTGATGGCTATGTTCAGAAGAAAATTATCAAATAGATGGGAAAGTCTAAATCTCAAAAGCAGCTCATTCTATCAAACCACAGCTCCACTCTTTCTCTAGGCTGCATAACAGTGTACTGATTCAAATCATTACTTATTATTAAAACAGAGAATTGCTGTGGCATATATCTTTATAATGAAGACAAAGAATCTTTTTTAAGTCACACTTTTCTCTGGAGTAATTCAGTGAGTTATCACATTATGAGAACTGTGTGATGTCCTGCTTAAAAAAAAAAAAAATCAAACATTGCGACCAGGGATTTAGCTCAGTGGTTCCGCCACATGCCTTGCAAGGGCAAGGGCCTGAGTCCAATCCCTGGTACCAAAAAAAAAAACAAAGCAAAACAAAACAAAAGAAATCAACCATTGTGAAGCACAAAGATTACAGATTTCATTTAAAAAGGATTGCAACCCTAAAAATATATCATTTCATTTGCGGAAAATTTGATGCCAAACTCTACACAAACTAAATAAGTTAGGGACAGAGGAAAAAATAAATAAGTAAAGCTGATTATGATTAAGAGAAAAATCTAGCTTAAAAGTCAAGAGTGTTTAGTACACCTTTCAGAAAAATAGAAAAAGATGAGATAAATTGATATATAAATGTGCAACAATTTCATGTTCAAGTCAAAGGTGTGAGAATTCCATCTGGAAAATATAAGAAAGTATAGCTATATTGGGACTAACAAGAGCATTTAACTAACCAATTCAGTATCACTAGATGAAATTTTCGGTTAAACTTGCATAAAATAGCAGATCACCTAACTTTAATGGGTCTTCTCAAAACACAAAACTGCTCTGGCATATAAAGCAAGTATCATATCATTTGATTTTATTGTTCTATTCAAAGCAGTTCAACCACAGCCATGAAATTCACTGTGGTTTTCGATAGAACATTGTCCATCATTTCATTTATATTATTTCAGACTTGCCCTTCTTTTAAAATTGTGTGAAGTAGAAAAATGTTTTCACTGCTTAGGTCAAGACATTTTGTTGACATCTATCCTGAAAGATTTTTATCATCAATTCCTAAAACTCACGCCATTTGAAAAAATGTTCTTAAGGGAAGAACATTCAAAACTTCCTTAAGGATTGGTTTTCTTCTTCTGAATATGAAATAAGAAGTGCTTCACTTCTAATTTTATTTAGCTATGCGGAGGCTATCTCTCCCTGATGACCTGACACAGACCCAGGCAACACCATCCATAATGAAAATCAATGGCACCAAGTCACTAAACAATTATTCCGTCTTCTTTAAAATGCACAAGTCTTCAAAAAACAAGGATTTAGAGACTGATTAATTTGTCATTTGTCTAGGAGATTTCACTAGCTGCATAATTTAAGAAGTTCCTTGTCTTTGTGCCTTCAAAAGCTAAAGCAATATCAAAGAGTTGAGAATCCAGTATCTATGAAGGGCACTCAGTGACAGTATGAAAGGAAGATAGAAGTGGTCCCTTGGATGTGCAATATGCAAAATTTTGCACACAAATTAGACTGTGATGGGTTGCAACATGTCTACATATATGAAATAGAAAAATATGTGGCTCAAATAATGGCCGTGAATATTTTTGCCAAAGAAATATTCTTGAGAATATACATTTTCTAGGGTTATTTCTCAGAAAATATTCTTTCTCTGTCTTTCCTCTTTTTTGTGTCATGTTCCATTTTTTTGCAATTCATATGAATGTACTGAACTATCATAAAAATAATGATTAACTTTACCTTTTAGTTGTTATCATGTTTATCCCACCCTTTAGGGCTAACTCCTACTCTCATCATGCTTGTAAATCCAGTAGGCATGGAAAAATTCATCAAAATGTTATGTGTAGACTCGTCTCTTCCCTTTAGCACCCCTATTTGAGGAGAACGGCCATATATTTTTCGACCATTAATTTACTAATTTCAATTTTAACTCATAGACATTTATTTGATTAGTTAGGTTATTTTTCAGAGGGAATTTCTAGAATCTGTCCTTTCCTAAAATTTAAATTATTGAATTTTTTATTAGTAATGCACTTATGAACAACAGAAAAGGATATTTCTCTGAAACTACACACGCATATAGAGATAAGAACTGAGAGACAGCAGAGCCCACACTTTTGTCTGGCAACTTCCCAGGAAGTTGGAAAAGATTGCCTTAGGAAGAAGGTAGAGGGACCTAGGAAGTGTGCTTGCATCTGTGAGAGGTATAACTGAGGCAGAAAGCTGCATATCACATCATAGATGAGTTCAATTCAGAATTCAGGAAAACATTCTTACAGTTTGCCAGGCTTTCTGAGTATGACTTCGCTTTACACAATCTGTTGGTATTGGTTAGCATGGCATCTTACTCCTTCCCCAGTCTGCTTCTCTCTCACTCACTGGGCAAAATTTATTTATCAATACATTTTCTTCCTAGTCAATGATTAAGGTCAGAATAAGTGATCATTCACACCTAGCCTGAGATGAAACAGATATTTGTTTCAGTTCTGTTTTGGACAAGTATATATGAAAGAAGAATAAATATAATATTTTGATAGGCTTGCTTCTTATATACCTACTACTGAAACAAGTGGTTTTAAAGAAAATTAGCAGCCAGACTTTAAAAGTGAGGAACTATTTTGGACAATTTGATTTATTTTTTTACTGTCTGAGATTTTCCTGAAAGTGAACATGGTATCTTGCAACTGTGGAAAACAAAACATTAACTTCTCTAATTCTTGTTTATCATAGTATAAATATTCATTACTTATATTATGCTTGAAACAATCCACTTTAAAAGGTGACAGCAAGCAGATTTGTTGACCTTTGATTAGTAGATGCATATACCAAAACTCCAGGAGCTTAACCTATCAATTTAAAATTCCATGATCCCTAGCAGGGGAAAACTCAGCTAAAATGTCCCATAACTTCAATATTATTTACACTGTATTAGCCACCTATCTCCTGATTTCAGAATATCAAGAAAAAACAATTCACATGCCTAGTTTATGTGCTGCTGCTTATTCATCCAAGTAGATTTAAGAAGGAATGTATTCCAATAAACCAAAGAAGAGGAGAAAAAAAATAAACCTGACTCCTCTATGTTAGAGATGTAAGAATGTGCTGTTATTATGGAAAGTGACTCCCAGCCTGTTAGATGTGATGAGTTTGAGTCTCAGGATGCCAAATAATGGAGCCAAGGACAAAAGGTGTGGAAAGTAGGAAAGTTTTATTAACAGAAAGCTCCTGAAAGGCAGGAGGGTTCGTGAAAGTAGTCTGCCACTGAGGCTCTTCTTCTAGTGGTTTTTACACAGTAAACTCACATCACAGGTCACTATGGGTCAAACTATAATCACTGTAGTGGATTAGAATTGCAGTCCTTAGCTGTATCAATCCAACAGGAAAACAAGTACGCATAGCATGGAGAGGAAGAAAGACATTTCTGGAATGGGTAGGAGTGAGTGTCAGAGTGTTCAGGTCATCTGTGTGTGTGTTATGGTGTTTTCATGTGTTTAGTATATTTTTTAGGTTTTTTGGACCAGATAGTACTAGTTACAGTATAGCTCTGAGCTGTTACTCATCTCTGAGGATGCTCACGGGTCTAGTCATGGTGTCTCATCTACTAGTGTCTGTCCGCTCAGGTCTTGACCGAAGGCCTGATTTGCCTCATCTCTGTCTGACCCTGTCTTGGGCCCCAACCCTTCCTACCTGCCTTATTCATTTAGCTATTTGCAATACTACCAAGGTGGCATCACTTCCTAGAATTCAAAACAAGAAATATATTTTCAGAACACCCCTTCCCATTGGTTCCAGGGTCAAATTTAGGAATTACATAACTATATGTAAGATTTAGAATACAATAGAGGAGATGTCACTATTCTCCGAGTGCAGCAGTATAGCAGTGTAGGCACGTGACACCCTGTAAAATCACAGCAGGTTTTTGGAAAATTACCATCACTCCCTCAGTTTGGCTGCTTAGATATTCACTCCTGAAGACTTTCTTGCTGATTTACTGCCTACTAACATAGTCTCTGATGGTTTTCTGTATTCCAAATAGTTTTTGTGATAGTGGCTTGAAAGATACTTGGTAAGGTTCTTGCATCTCTGACTACTTAGTGGCACATCATTAAGGATTCTGCATTGCTTTGGGGCACTGAGATCACTATCAGGACTTCCCTGTCTTTTGCTCCTACGGAACTTCCAGCAGTTCCATAACACTTCAGTTTTCTCTGCTAAGATCTTCTGTAGTGGAAAACAGAATGGATTATGTTGTAGATCATCCTTAGGACTAACTCTTGCTACTATGGAAAATATAGACAGAAATGCTTATTTAATGCTAGTTTTGTCTATGTGTCCTTATAAATTGAATTTAATAAGAGTACTCATGCAATTAGAAAAGTATCTGCCCAAACACAATGCTTTCCAAAGTCAAAATCTCTGCTAAGAATGCTAAATTGATATGCTATTGTTAGATTTTTTCAACAAATGATCAAATCAAAATGCTATTAAATATAAAGTGAGAATACTCATTTCATAAATCTTTACCTCTGAATCAAAGGTATAACATCAAAATAATTCGTTACATTCTAATATTTTATGTTGATGTATTGTGAAGAATGCACATAGTTTAATAAAATGGCCCTTGACTTATTTAATCTTTTCTATAACCCAATGTTTGTCATTATATTTTTATCCACTTTTGTAGATACAAATACTTTTACTAAAATGAGTATAAGTAGTTTCTGGGGCCTATATCTTGATTCAGTGTGATTAGAGAACAGAGTTGAATGAATAGAAATTATACTTTGTCATTTGTTTATTAAAAATTAGAGAAAAACATTTGCCATATTAATATTCTTAGGTACGTATGTATAATTTTATAAATGTAAACTGATAAGTATGACAGGAAGTTTTCAATATTTTATCAAAGAAAGATCAATCAATAAAATTAAATGTGATAATTTTCAAATGTAGTTTATGAGATATGAGGATTCCATATTCTATTGCAGACTTTAAATCTTCACAATAAAATTCATGATATAAATATAAAAATACAAAGCCATAGACATGTTTTTACTTTTTATATTATTATAAAATATATTGATTATACAAAATGAAAAAACATGGAAGCAAATATATTTAAAAGAATAAAATAATTGGAATTAAATTTAATAATTATTAAAATAAACAAAACTGCTGGGCAGGGCATGGCGGCACATGCCTGTAATCCAGCAATTGGGAGGCTGAGGCAGGAGGATCGCTGCGAGTTCGAGACCAGCCTGGGCTACACAGTGAGTTCCAGGTCAGCCTCAACTACATAGTGAGACCCTGTCTCAAAAAAACAAAAATCAATCAATCAATCAATAAACAAACAAAACAAATTAATAGAAATAAATATATATTTATTTAATGTATATGTGAATAGGAATAAATATAATAATCAAAAAGTTACTTGGGATTCTGTTTACATGAAACTGGCCAGGACACATGTAAATTTATCTGGTCTCCTTGTTTCAAGATTTTTTAACATGCCGTCCTTTCCTGGAATTAAACTGGCAAATTATTTGCTGTGTTTCTTTTTAAATACCTTGGAAAACCGTAATAATACTTATAATAAACCTCATAAGTAGGTATTATTTGCTCTGTTGCACAGAACTGGAGACTGAAGCTCAGTGAAAGGAATGCATGACCACTATGTGATTTCAAAGATTTTTCTTTCTTGCTCTACCACATTTCCTTTTCTAAATGATATGAAATAAGGTTTGGAATATAATTGCTAGATGTATGAATATATATTATAAAAGACATTTTGGTCTCATGATTCCTTCTCTATAAGTCCTATAAATACAATAGGAAATGTGTAGCATGCAAAATATTCTTATTCATCCATGTTTTCATTACAATGTGTTTATATCAGTTGATGCCACATTATTTTTCATGAAAAAGATGTGTGTATTGCTAATTTTAACTTTAACTGTTCTACACTTATTTCTTCTGTCAACAGGAATAAAACATTCTGACCTATATGCATATTGAGTTAGCAAAAAGAGTCAACAGGATATGAAATGTGACTGGGGAATATGAATGCAAAGCTTCATGTAATGATATTGTAGAACAGAGAAAGATATCTCACACTAAAAGCTAGGGATCTCTCTGTTATACAAATTAAACAAATATTAATTATAGAAGTTAATACTTATTTCAGTTTTCTGAATATAGTTTGATATCTGTAAAATAAACATTTTACCTAATGTTTTCAAAAATTTTTCTTAGATTTCTAAAATTCTGGTGAATAGCTAGAAGGATTTCTGTGCATCTAATGAAATAACTGAGTGGGGGACACTAGTTTACTAGTTTACTTCAATCAAAGGACCAGTCTGATCTTTCTTTTATACACTGTAAATTCTATTGCTTAAAGTTTTAATACAATTGGCCTACTAATCTCCAAGGTTTTCTAAGCTGTCAAATTTTATGAAATGTTTACTGCGCTTAAGGTCAAGAAAAAAAGAATGCTTGAAATATCTTGAATAAGAATATACCTGCAGTAATAATACTGATAAGAATGTTTTTTTAATTGAGTATATTGGTACAATCTAGGTATACAATACAGTTACATTCATCATTGGGATTCTGTACCTTCACATGACAGGTCTTGGTTCTCATTTCCTCCCCTTGTCCCTGCCCTCCCTTCACCCCCTCCTCCCCTTCCCCGTTTACAAACACTTTATTTCCATTTTTTTCATTTTCTCCTATTTTTTCCTTTTCCCTTATTTCCTTTCTCCTACCCTTCCCACTTTCCCTACACTTTAAGCCCTTTTCTTCCTATTTGATAAGAATGTTTATAACAACTCTAATTATCATGCAAGTCCTATTACTACATCCCACACTTTTTCTGCATGTTGAATTCTGTGTACAATCTCAAATGTAAGGAACTTTATTTGCATTTTTAGGACAAAGACAAGAAAGCCCAGAGAAATTGCTTGCCTTGCCCAAGGCCAAGTAGTTACAAATTGATGGAAATAAAGCAGGCCTACTTGCAAAGCTCTGTACATTTTCCCACATTCTTTACTGCCTCTCCAATTTTGTCTAAAACAAAGCAGAGAATTAATGTGGAGGAAAGAGTTTTCTGAAGACTTTCAAAGAATACAAAAATGTGTGCCTAGGACACAGCAACGATATTAAGTGAAGTTTGACATTGAAAAGAGCACTTTCCGCAGAAACCTGTCCAACTTTTCCTGGTATCCAGTCACTGCAGTCCACTGAGAATCCCTACAAGATCATCATAAGAGACCTGAGATCCTTTGGGGTATTTAGGCCCCCATCCATAAATCTGGCTAATTCTTTGTCTTAATAAGGTTAGATGAAATCACAACCTTTATTTATTTATTTATTTATTTTTTTTTTTTGTACTCCTGTCCTTGTGCTTGCAAGGCAGGCAGTGGCACCACTGAGCTAAATCCCCGGCCCACATTTTAAAAGAAAAAAAATTCTTTTGTTACTTAATGAAGATCCACTAACACAGATATTTTTAAAGGATTTATCTATTGCTAAGTATAAATTATTCTACAAAGTTTATAATGCCTTCATTTCCACAATTGCTTAACAGTTTAACATTTTATGAAATATTATATGAAAATATTTTAACAAAAAATTTCATTTATGAATTATCAAATATATGGTGATCTTCCTAGAGTCTCTAAATATACATCTCTCTATAATCTTCCCTCTCAGTATTAATTTAGCATTGAAACAATTTTTGCATTCCACAAATATTTATTGAACCATTTATATTAGAACAATAAAATCACTCTTTGAATTATTTTCATAACAAAATTATTAGAGAATAACCATGATAAATATGTTGTGTATTATGATCTTAAAATAATATATATTGTTTTTTCCATTAAGCTTATTGGTACACTTAAGTTACATTCATCACTGGGATCTTGTACATTTATATTATGTATCTTGGTTCTTATTTTTTCCCCATAGCCCTGCCCTCCCTTCACCCCATTCACCCTTCTATACTACAAAGACTTTGTTTCTATTTTTTTTCATATTTTTTCTTTTCCCTTTTTCCTTTCTCCTACCCTTCCCACTACCTTTCTCCTTTACACCTTTTCTTCCTATTTCACATGATCAATTATACCATTTGAACCTTATTTACACTTTTACTTTTTCACACCAGAGAGACTATTCTGCATTTACTCAAGTGTGTCCTATTTATTTCTCTTAAGAGTATGGCCTCAATGTGCATCCGTTTAGCCATAAATGTTTCTACTTTCTCATTCATTATGGCTGAATAGTACTCCATATTAGAACAACACATCTTTATCCAGTCTCCAGTTGCTGGGCAATTGGACTCTTTCCAAATTTTAGATATTACAAACTGTGCCTCTGTAAACATGGATACCCATATATCACTGTGGTATGATTCTTTTAATTCTTTTGGAAAGATACCCAGCAGAAGGATAGCTGGGTGAAATGGGACCTTTAATCCTAGTTTTTTTGAGGTATCTCCATATTGATTTCCACAGTGGTTCCACAGTCTGCACTCCCACCAACAATGGAGAAGGGTTCCTTTCTCTCCACGGCCCTGCCAACATTTGATTTGTTATTTGTTGATTTCTTGATAGCAGACAAAAATAATATATTTTCATTAGCTAATTTACCTCTCACCTCATTTCCTAATAATACAATACCTCTTTTTGCATAAAACATTTTAAGTATTGACAAAGTATCTTACATTCTGTACAAGATACATTGTTCCTGCCTCACAAGTGCAAGGTTTCAAATTTGATCCCCAGTACCAAAACAAACAAACAAACAAAAAACTCTTACATTCCACATATTTTTGAACAATTTTTTCCTATTTGTCAATATTTATTATTCATTTCAGTCCTTATTTTGACTTGGAATTTCTCACATCAGAGAGACAATGCAATATTTACATATGTATGTTCAATTTATTTCCTTAAGAATATGTTCTCAATTTCCACCTGTTTACCTAAAAATGTCTCAAATTTATCCTTCTTTATGGCTGAATCTCCATTACATTTTTAAAAGAGTATGTCTTTTTTTTCCATTTATCAATTGATGGGTATTTGGCTTGTTTCCAAAATTTAGCTATTACAAACTATGTTGCTATAATCATGTGTGCACATATATCACTGTGGTATGGTGCTTTTCATGCTCTTGAGAAGATGCTCAGGAGTAATAACTGGGTCAAATGGGACCTCTTAGCTTTCTGAGGGCTCCCCACTGATTTCTAGAATAGTTACCCTATTCTACACTTCCATGCAGAGAGGAAAAGGGTTTGGTTTTCTCCACAGTTCCATAAGCATTTGTTGTTGGTTTATTTCTAGAAAATAGCCATTCTTTCTGGTGTGAGGTAAAATCTTGGCATTGTTTTAATTTGCATCTCTCAAATGACCAGTGATGTTGAACGTTTTTCATACATTTTTTTTCCATTTTTACTTCATTTGAGAAGTGTATATTCATCTCAGATGCCCAATTTTGGATTGAATCTTTAAATTTGGGTGGGTTACTTTTTTTCAGTTTAGTCCTTTGTCTGAGGAACGGATGGCTAAATATTTTTCCAAATCTGTGGGTTGTCTTTTCACTGTTGGTGATTTCTTTTGCTGTGCAAAAGCTTTTTAATAAGATGAAGTTTCACTTGTTGATTCTTTATAGCATTTCCCATCAAGTCTGGGTATTATTAATGAGGTCTTTGCCTATTCTTTATGTCCTCAAGCATCTACCTATTCTCTCTTAAACTCATTTTGGGAATTTGGTCTGTACTTCTGTGAATTTCTCTTAGAGTTTAATATGCTTCCTTTGTGCAACAAATTGTTGGATCTAATTTCATGATCCATTCTGCCAGTCTGTTTCTTTTGATTGGTGAGTTGACCCCATGTACACTGACGATTATAACTGAAATGTATTGGCTTATCCTTGCCATGTTATTTTTCTGTTGTTGGTTCCCTGTATTTCTCTTCTGTTTAATAGCTTGCCCTTCCTGGTAGCTTCTTTGTATTGGTATTCTTAAAGTTCTACTCTTCGTTAACTGTTTTTAAAATTAACTTTAGTGGTACATTTAAGGTATACAATATAATAACATTCATCATTGGAAATTTGTGCCTTTACATAATCAATCTTGGTTCTTATTTTCTTCCCCATACCCTTGCCCTCTCTTCAAGCCCTCCCTCCATCACCATCTGCAGTCTGTTTCCATTATTTTTATTTTTGCCTATTAACTCCATTTCTTTCTTTCCTTTCTCGTACATCTCCCACTTCCCCTTTGCACCTTTTCTTCCTATTTCACATTATCTATTATATCTTTTAGTCCTTATTTACATTTTCAGTTTTTTGCACGAGAGAAACTATTCGATATTTACACACGTGTGTCCCATTTATTTCACTTAAGAGTATGTCCTCAATGTGCATCCATGTAGCTATAAATGTATCTAACTTCTCATTTTTTATGGGTGAGTGGTATTTCATTTTATTAATTTTTTTTCTTTATCCAGTCTCCAATTGTTGAGAAATTGAGCTACTTCTAAGTATTAGCTATTACAAACTGTGCTTCTATGAACATGAGTACACATATATCACTGTGATGTGATTCTTTCAATTCTTTGGGGAAGATACTCAGCAGGGGAATAGCTGGGTCAAATGGGATTTGCAATCCTAGTTCTCTGAGGTATCTCCGTACTGATTTCTACAGTGGTTGCACCAGTCTACACTCCCACCAGAAGTGAAACAGTGTTTCTCTTTCCCCAAAGCCCTGCCAGCATTTGTCATTGGTTGATTTCATGATAGCAGCCATTCTTTTTGGGGTGAGGTGAATCTCAGCCTTGTTTGCATTTGCATCTCTTGAATGACCAGCGATGCTGAGCACTTTTTCCTACGTTTATTTGCTATTTGTCCTTCTTTGTCTGAGAAATGTCTGTTCATTGTAGATGCCCATTTTTCAATGGAAGCTATACATTTGGGAGGTCTGATTAAAAGTTGTGCATATGTTCTAGATAGTAGACTTTTGTCTGAGTACCTTTATCAGTAGACCCTTTGTCTGGTGAAAAATTTTTCCCACATTGTGTGTTGTCTCTTCACATTGTTGGTGGTTTCTCTTGCTGTGTAGAAGCTTTTTAATAAGAAGACATCATCACACTTGTTGATTGCTTGTGCAAGTTCACAGGCAATTGAGGTTTTGTTCATAAAATATTTTCCTACACTAATATCTTCAACAGTTCTGCCTAACCTCTCTTCCAGCTGGTTTAGTGTTTCTGTTTGAATATTTGATGTTTAATACATTTTATTTTAGCTTAGTTTATGATGAGAGATATAGGTCTAGTTTTTAAAAAATTTTATTGGTACATTTAATGTATACAATATAATGACATTCATTGTTGGAAATTTGCACCTTTACATAATCAATCTTGATTCTTATCTTCTCCCCATTCCCTGCCCTCCTTTCAACCCCTTCCTACCTTCCACTCTACAATGACTTTGTTTCCATTATTTTCCATTTTCTCATATTGATTCTATTCTCTTCTTTCCTTCCCACTCCCCCTCCCATTTCCCTTTCCTCTTTGCCCCTTTTCTTGCTATTTCACATTATCTATTGTACCTTTTAGTCCTTATTTACAGTTTCAGTTTCTCACACTGCAGAAACTATTTGGTATTTACACATATGTGTCCTGTTTATTTCATTTAAGAGTATCACCTTAATGTACATCCATTTAACTACAAATGTCTCTAATTTATCATTTGTATGGCTGAGTAGCACTCCATTTTATTTTTAAAACCCCACATTTTCTTTAGTCGACAGTTGATGGACAATTGGCATGCTTCTGAGTTTCAGCTGTCACAAATTGTGCTGCTATGAACATGGGTCCACATATATCACTATGGTATAATTATTTTAATTATTTAGGGAAGATAATCAGCAGAGGAATAGCTGGATCATGGGACTTCCTATCCTAGTTATTTGAGCTATGTCCAGACTGCTTTGCGCAGTGGTTGCACCAGTCTACACTCCAACCAGCAGTAGAGCAGTGTTCCTCTTTCCCCACAGCACTTCCAGCATTTGCATTTGTTGTTGGTTGATTTCATGATAGCATCCATTCTTTCTATGGTGACCCCAAGAACTCCACCAAAAGTCTTCTAGACATGATAACCAAATTAAGTGAAGTAGCTGGATACAAGGTCAACACACAAAAATCAACAGCTTTTCTACCATGAAGAACAGACTCACTGAGAGAGAAGTGGGGCTATCAATTACTTCACAATAGCATCCAAAAAATTGAAATACCTAGGAATCAATGTAACAACAATATCAAAAAAAAAATCAAAGACCTGCACTCTGAAAATTACAGGACTCTTAAAAAGGAGAATGATGAGGATATCAAAAAATGGAAAGACACCCTTTTTTCCTGGGTAGGAAGAATCAACCTAGTGAAAATGGCCATACTTCCAAAACTGCTACATAGAGTCAATGTAATTTCAATTGAAATCCAAGCAGCATACTCCACAGACCTTTGGAAAACAATCCAAAAATTCATCTGACATAAGAAGAGAACTAGAACAGCAGAAGAAATTCTAGGCAATAAATAGAAGTTAGGGCATATCACAATCCCCAACTTGAAACTATACTACAAAGCTACTGTCATTAAAAAAAAAAAACAACAAAAAAAAACATAGTACTGGCAAAGAAACAGACCTGTGGACCAGTGGAACAGATCAGAAGATGCAAATCAACTCCAGACACACTCAGCCACTTCATTTTCAACAAAAGAATCAAACACCCTCACTGGAAGAAAGATAGCCTCTTCAATAAATGGTGCTAGTAAAACTGGATTTCAACTTGCTGAAGATTAAAACTAGACCTGTATCTCTCACCATTCACTAAGCTAAAATACAAATGGATTAAAGATCTAAATATTAAAACAGAGGGGCCGGGGATTTAGTTCAGTGGTTCCACCACCTGCCTCGCAAGGACAAGGACTCAAGTTCAATCCTAGGTACCAAAAATTAAAAAATGAAATATTAAAACAGAAACAATAAATGGGCTGTAATAGAGGATAGGTAGAACGCTTGAACACATTGGTATAGGGAAAGATTTTATGAACAAAACTTGAGTGACCCATGAGCTAGCACAAACAATTAACAAGTGGGATGTCTTCTTATTAAAAAGCTTCTGCACAGCAAAAGAAACCACCAACAGTGTAAAGAGACAAGCCACAGGGGGGAAAAATTTTTCACCAGCTGTTCCTCAGATAAAAGTCTACTATCCAGAATATATAAAGAACTTAAAAAAATCAGACCTCCCAAATTTAAAGACCCAGTCCAAAAGTGGGCGTCTGCAATGAACAGACATTTCTCAGACAAAGAAATAGAAAGAGCAAATAAACATAAGAAAAAGTGTTCAACATCACTGGTCATTTCAGAAATGTAAATGATTTAGGTTGAAACCCAGTTTTTCCAGCAACATTTATTGAAGAAGCTATCTTTCCTCCAGTGAAGGTGTTTGACTCCTTTGTTGAAGATGAGGTGGCCGAGTGTGTTTGGACTTGATTCTGCATCTTCTAATCTGTTCCACTGGTCCTCAGGTTTTTTTCTTTGCCAGTACCATGAGTTTTTTGTTGTTGTTGTCATTTGTTTGTTTGTTTTTTTAATCAGAGTAGCTCTGTGGTATAGTTTCAAGTTGAGGATTGTGATATGCCCTAACTTCTATTTATTGCCTAGAATTGCCTCTGCTGTTCTAGTTCTCTTTTTGTTCCAGATGAATTTTTGGTTTGTTTTCTCAAGGTCTGTGAAGTATCAATTGAAATTGCATTGAAGGGCTGTGGATTTAGTTCAGTGGTCCCACTGCCTACCTTGCAAGCGCAAGGTACCAAGTTCGATCCCCAGTACCAAAAAAGAAAGAAAGAAAGAAAGAAAGAAAGAAAGAGAGAGAGAGAGAGAGAGAGAGAGAGAGAGAGAGAGAGAAAGAAAGAAAGAAAGAAAGAAAGAAAGAAAGAAAGAAAGAAAGAAAGAAAGAAAGAAAGAAAGAAAGAAAGAAAGAAAGAAAATTCATTGAATTTATATATTAGTTTTGGAAGTATGGCCATTTTCTCTATGTTGGTACTTCCTACCCAGGAGCAAAGGATGTCTTTCCATTTTCTGATATCCTCTTCAATCTCATTTTTTCAGAGTGCTGTAGTTTTCAGAGCAGAGGTCTTTGATTTCTTTTGTTAGGTCAATTCCTAGATATTTCAATTTTTTTGGATGTTATTGTGAAGGAATTGATGGTCCCTTTTCACTCTCAGTGAGTCTGTTTTCCAGGTACAGAAAAGCTATTGACTCTTGTGTGTTGACCTTGTTTCTAGCAACTTCAAGGAATTTGGTTATTAAGTCTAGAAGACTTTTGGTGGAGTACTTGGGTCTTCTACATGGAGTTTCACATCATTTGCAAATAATGACAGTTTGACTCCTTCATTTCCTATCTTTATTCCTTTTATTTCTTTCTCTTGGCTACTCACTGACTAATGTTTTCAAAACTATATTGAACAGGAGTGTTATAGTGAATATCCTTGTCTTGTTCCTGATTTTAGTGGGAAGGATTTCAGCTTTTGACCTTTTACTATGATATTGGCTGTTGATTTTTCATAGATGGTTTTTATTGGATTGAGGTAAAGACTCTCTATTCCAATTTTCTGTAGGGTTTTTTTCATGAATGCATATTGGATTTTGTCAAATGCTTTTTCTGCATCTAGTGAGATGATCATATGTTTTTTGTCTTGGCTCTGTTAATATACTTTATGACATTTATTGATTTGTGTATACTGAAACATCCCTGCATCCCTGGGATGAATCACTTGGTCCAAGTGTATGATCTTGTTGATCTTCTACATTGTATTTGGCCATATTTTATTGAGGATTTTTACATCTATGTTCATTCAGGGATCAAAGTGATGCTTGCTTCCAGTAACGAATTTCTGTTTCCCTTTCTACTTTATTGAAGATTTTAAACATTAGTGGAAGTAGTTCTCTAAAAGTCCTGTAGATTTCAGCAGTGAAGCCATCAGAGCCTAGCTTTTCTTCTTTGGCAAGATTTTAATTACATTTTCAATTTCATTGATTGATATTGAGTCATTTAGAATTCTTAGGTCATCTCCATCAACTTTGGTATTTCATACAAATTAGGAAATCTGCCCATTTCTTCTGTATTTTCCATCTTATTGGCATAACGGTTCTTGAAGTAGGTATTGATCCTCTGGATTTCTGCTACTTCTATTCTAATTTCATCCATTTAATTCCTAATTACATCAATATGGGCCTTTTCTTTCCCTTTTTGGTTAAGGTTGGCTATGGATTTGTCCATTCTGATTATTTTTTCAAAGAATGAACTCGTGGATGTGTTTTTTTTTTTTGTATCATTATCTTAGTCTCTATCTCATTGATTTGTGCTCTATCTTGCTAATTTCCTCCTGTGTATGAGCTTTGTGTTTGTTCTGCTCTTCTTTTTCTCGAAGCTTGAAGTTCAGCATCAGGTTGTCTAATTGAGCTTGCTTTGTTTTCCTAATATGAGTATTCTCTGCTATGAATTTCCCTTGTAGAACTACTTTCATTGTGTCCCATGATTCCAATATGCTGTATTGTCATTTTCATTAATTTTAGGAACTGTCTGATTTCTTCTTTAATATCCTTTATAACCCATTGATTATTCATAAGTGTGTTGTTCAATTTCCATGTGTTTATGAAATGCTTGCAGTTTATTTTGCTATCAATCTCCAATTTCATTGCACTGTGGTCTGATAATATACAGGGGATAACTTAAATTTCTCTGCACTTCCATGTGTTCTATGAGAAAGTATGTGGTCTATTTTGGAGAATAATCCATGTGCAGCTGAAAATAATGTGTATTCATATTTTGTGGGGTGGAACACTCTGTAAACATCTGTTAAGTTCATTTGTTCAAGTGTTTGAGTTTTAGTATTTTGTTGTTTATTTTCTGTCTAGTTGATCTATCTATTTATGACAGGGGTACTGAGGTCCTCTACTACTATGGTGTTAGTGCATATTTGGTGTTTCATGTCCCTTAATATTTGTTTTGTATCATTGGGACATTAGTCTTTGGTGCATATATATTAATGATGGACATCTCTTCATTTTGGATTATTCCCTTTACAAGGATGAAGTGTACTTTTTGTCTCTCTTAGTCAGTGTTGGTTTGAAATCCACATGATCTGCAAAGTGGATAGCTACTCTTGCTTTTATTCAGTTTCTTGTTGCATGAAGTATCATTTTCCGCCCTTTAACATTCAGTCTATAAGTTTCTTTCTGAATTATATGTGTTTCTGCGTATGCAGCATGTTGCTGGATCTTGCTTCTTTACCTATTCTGCCAGTCTATTTCTTTTGATTGGTGAATTGAAACCATTCACAGTGATGGTTGTAACTGATATGTTATCAATTTATCCTTGTAATGGCTTTTTCTTTGAACTGGATTCTCCCCCTTTGCTTTAATTTCTTGTCATGCCTGATAGGTTCATTCTGCTGGGCTTCCTGAGGTTGTAATCCTCATTGTCTTTTCCTAGGATATTGTTAAAATTTTTTCGAGTGCTGATTTGGTATTCATGAAGTTCCTAAGGTGCTCTTTGTTATGAAAATATCTTACTTTTCATCAATTTTGAAAGATAGTTTTGCAGGGTACATCAATCTGGGTTTCAGGCTGTTTTTCTTTAGGGTGTGAAATACATCACTCCAAGCTCTTTTTGCCTTGAGGGTTTGTGTTGAGAAGTCTCCTGTGAAAGCTGATCAGCTTTCCTTTGTATGTGATTTGTTTCTTTGACTGCTTATAGAATGTTCTTTTTCTGTTCAGTTTCTGGAATCTTAACTATTATTTGCCTGTGTGTAGATATTTTTTATCACAGCTAGTTGGAGTCCTACATTTCTCATTATATGTTTATTAATTTTTTCCTCCTATTTGGAAATTTTTCTGCCATTACTTCTGTGAACAGTTTTTTTTTAATGCCACCTGCACTTTTTCATGTTTTTTCTTTGACTCTGATCAGTCTTATATTATTCTACTTTGCATCATAAAGTAGCTGTTGGATTGATTTCTTGTGGTCCCTTACTATTTTTAGGATTTTTTTTTCCTTTCCTTTTCACTAATTGCAATCCTATCCTTTACGTCTGAATTCTTATCATCACATTGGATCATTCTGCTGCATAAACTTTTAATGGAATATTTAACTCCTGGAAATCTGTTTGCATCTGTTTTATGGATTCCATTTGTTTCCTATGTTGGGATTCCATCATATTCCTCAGCTCCTCTATTTTTTTATCTGTGTCCACAATAGATTTAGTAATCATGTCTTGTACTATGGGCTCAATCTCTGCTGATATCTGAGAAATTATTTCTGCCTTCAGTTTTTCCAGATCTACTTTTGTGCCAATTCATGGAGTCCAAGTGGTTGAATATCAAATTGTTCCTTTTCATTTCCCTATGGGATTGCCTTAGATGATCTGGAAGATTGGTTTTTGGACTTGTTTTAATGTCTTCACATTTAAACAGATGCAGCCTGTTGCGCTTTTGTTGAGACAATATTTTGCTCTCCCAGTGGTCTTTAGTTCTCAGCAAGCCACCAATAGGCTTTTACTCAGCTGTTCACCAATACATCAATTCCTGGGTTTGGAATGGTGGCCTTCTGGATCTCTGAGTTGGCCTATTGTCTGGAAAGGCTTCTGGCTGGGGCTTCTGCACACATGAGTTGGTATCTAGTTGTGCCTCTAACTGGGGACCCTATGCACCTGTTCTCTGAGAGGACCTTTGTCTTGCGGATGTGCTCCACAGTTCCTGTTGTCTGAGCAAGTTTCTGGCTAGAGTCTCCACTAGAGAGAGTACAGAGGTGAGCCTCTGATTGAATCTGTGTGCCTGTGTAGCTCTTTTCCAGGTTGTCCCTTGGATAGGCTGGTGTACCCAAACCTCTGGAGTCAGGGCAGATTCCTGGCAGGGATCTGCCTGCAGCAGGGCCAATCTGGACCACACCACTGCTTCCCTGGATCTGCATGCACTCATTTGTGCTACTAAGCAGGCCTCTGACTGAAGCTTGTGCACCTGTGCAGCACTTTCCTGGTTGGGCCTTGTCTGTTCAGGTCTGCCTGAACCTTTGGGTTTGAGGCAGATCCCTGGATAGGATCTGCCTGCAGCTGTGCTGGTCTGGACCACACCACTGCTCCTTGGGATCTGCATGAACTCACTGATGCTGTCTTCATTAACTTTTTCTAAAATATCCTTCAGGGGGCCATGCATTTAGCTCAGTGGTTCTGCCACCTGCCTCACAAGTGCAAGGTCTTAAGAGTTTGGTCCCCAGTACCAAAAAAAGAAAAAAAAATCCTCCAGGGCATTTTGTAGAGCTTGTGCAGTGGTCATACATTTCTTTAGTTGTTCTTTTTCATGGAAATATCTTATTTCTCCATTGAATTTGAAAGATAGTTTTAAAAGGTACAACAATTTGTGTTAGAGGCTATTTTGTTTCAGAACATGGGATACTTTACCCTAAGCTCTTCTTGATTTAAATGTTTGCATTGAGAAGTCTTCTGTGATTCTGATGTGTTTTCCTTTTTAGCTGATTTGTTTCTTTACTCTAACAGCTTGTATCACTATACCTTTGCTCTTGATTTCTGGGATCTTGATAATTACATGCCTTGATGTAGATTTATTTTGATCTTGGCTTACTGGAGTTCTATATATCTCACTTTGTCAAATTATTTCTGCCAATACTTTTTTAAACAGGCATTGCTTGGTATTTGCACTATCTCCAACTCTCTCACTGACCCACATCAATCTAATATTGTTCTTCTTGTATATCAATTACAATATCATCTTGTAATTGTTGGTTGGATTTTTCATGGTCCCCTTTTAAGAAATCTTTCTTTTCATGGTCATTAACTGCATTCCTGTCTTCTAGTTCAGAAATTCTGCCCTCACCTTCATTTAATTTATTGTGTATGCTTTCAGTGGAACTTTTAATATCCTGGATATCTGTTTGAATCTGTTTCATGAATTCTTTCCTATGTTGAACATGCATAGCTTTTATCATTTTCCTAAACTCCTCTATTTTTTGTCTGTATCCATTCTAGAAGCATTGTGCATGTTTTTCCTTTTGATCATCATTTCTTTTTTACTTGAGTGATTATTTTCTCTATAATTTCATTTATCTGTTTTCTTCTTTTTCTATCATTTAAGAAAAATTAGGTGGGTGATATTTTATTTCCTTTATCTTGTCTCCTAGATTTGTTCTAAGTGGGCTGGAGGTATGGGATTACATTTGCTTATGTGTTTTATCATTTTCTATTTTAAAATTTTATTGTTTTCTGTATTGATGTTTGTAAATTTCTTATGGCAAATAGCTTTATCACTAGTATCAAGTCATCTCTAGGAAATATCTATTTCTCAGAGTTGTCTTCTGGACATATGTGATTCTTGGTATTTGTGTCTATGCCAAGATCCTACCTTCCCAATTTATTAAGGATCAGAAGTTGCTATTTATCTGGCATGGCAGTCCTTGGATACTGGACTATGGTGTTGCTTATGGCCCCAGACAGTTTCAGGGCTGCCATACAAGGGAGAACAACTAATTACAAAAGGTATGACATACTGGCTAAAGCAGTACAATTAGAAATATGATCAGCCTCAAGTACAGTGTACAAATTGGGAAATGTAGTAACTACTAATTTGGTACCTTTACCATAGGAACAAGATGTACAGTTATATAACAATCGAACATAAACCAGGAGCTTTTATGCAATGAGTTTTCCCTTAGTGGAGTGATTTTACCTTCTGAGGGAGGGGAAATTTAAGACAAATGGGGGCAAAACAGAGTGATAAATGAAGGGAAATTCAATATAGGTAAGCTGGAGGACAACAAATGATCACCCAAGGTCTTGGTAACTGGAAAAGAGGGCAGGAGAGAAAGCACAAAAGACAAAGCAAAAGAATATCAAAGTGAACCAAGACAAGAGATGATTTTCACTTACATGAAAATATCATACAAGAGTGACAATTGAGGAAAGAGAGAAAGAGGATAAGTAGAACAAGATAAATATAAAGGTAAAATCTTTTTAAAGATGAAAAAGAGGAAACAAAATCAACAAAGACAAATAAGAACAAAACTAAAATTGCTCTGGAGTCCACAGTTTTATGATAGTCTCCAAGACAGGCAGTGTTCCAAAACTGTGCTATGCATCTCTACCAGGTCTGGGTAGAATTTGACCTTATGGGAGCTGGGGCAGATCTTCAGCCAACAGCTTTTTGGACATCTCTCCCTGGGCTACCCAAGCCTCCTTACCATGGTGCCCTCAGGTAGGGACAGCCAAAATCTACTCTCAGTCCTGTGTACAGTTGGCTCCACTTGGTCATTTGGTCTTTGCACAGTCCCCTCTGTTTCACCCCTCTGTCACTTCTCTATAATGTCTCAATGTGCTTGGGGGCTGTGGTGCTCAGGAGTGCTTGTGAGAGAGGGGGTATGCTGCTGATTTCTGCTCTATCTATGATCTCCTCTTCAGGAGATTAATTGATAAAATCCCACACTAGTCTGCATCTTTCTCTCAAGCTTCTAGTCATAACTCACAATCTTCAGCTTCTCTGTCACAACAGAGAAAGAAAAGAAAAAGCAGGGAGGGCTGGTGGCCTTTCATCAGGCAGGAAGCAGAGCTCTGGTCTGCTCTGTGTTTGCCAGCAACCGTGAAGTCCACTGCCAGATTGCAGTGGCCTTTGTGAGGAGGATGGCTAAAGAGATGGAAGGCCTTCTTTCCCAGATCTATCCCAGATCTAATGTGTGGCTTGAGTTAGCCACACATTTTTAGTCCGTCAGTTTCTGGGGGGCTTCCAAGAATGGCAGTTCTTGCAGCTGGTAGCCCTGTGGTCTGATGCACTGTTTTATGAACTATGTTTTCTTTGATCTACCAGTCTCACATCTCAGATTGGTTTGGGCATCAGGATATATAACTATCCCTTTCTTCTATTACCTGTGTTTTTAGTTGATTTTTTTTTCTGAGTCAGTCCAATGTGACTCTTCCTCTCTTCAGCCACGTTGAATCCTCCAGAAAAAGCAATTTGACTTGCTACTTTTCACCACTGCTCAGTTAGTGGTACTGCACTACTATAAATAAGCCAGCTTCCTTCTAGTTTTGGCTCTGAAAGCACAAAATCTTTTTGTGATCCAATAGTGCTTATAGTTGAACTTTCCAAATAGTAACCTTGCAATTGGCTATAATTCCCATTTCTAACAATATTATCTTTCAGTTGCTTTATTTTGTACCTACTATAGTTTTTTTTGTATCTTGGAAAGTGTTTAGTTACTTTTCTTATAAGAGACAAAATATCTAACGTCCAAAGTTAAATGAGGACAGGTTTATTTTGGCTCCCAGTTTGTAAGGTTTTAGTCCATAGACTGGTTCCAAGGCAGGGTGGCATGAAAGAGGGAAATCATAGTGAAGAAACTCTCCATGGCATGACAGGCAGGAGGCAGCAGCAACAAGAAACCTACCTTCTTTCTGTCTTTTTATAGTCCATTCAGATCACAAACCTATTAATTGGTGCCAACCATACCCGGGGTGGGGCTTCCATCATGCACACCCTTAATCTCAGTATCACACTGTTAATCCACATCCCCAAACCTTAATGAAGCTGCCTTCAAAACTACTCACCTAAACATGAGGCTTTGGGGGAACACCTAGATATAAGCCATAGCAGAAAGTAAGTCCAATTCTTTGATTTCAAGTAAGGTTAGGTCTAACTAATAAATAATGATAAACTCAATAGAGAGAAATAGTGAATTTCTATGCACTCTGTGACAAAATCAGGAGGTACAGAGCCTATGCAATGAAACATTAAATGGAAGAAGGAGAATAGCTTGAATAACTGCAATGTGAAAATCTTAAAGTGAAACCTGACTCCAGTGGTCATGAGCAAGCCTCAGTTTTCTAGAAAAAAATTGCTTACTCAGAATAGAAATATCCTTAAGCCCTCATGAATCAAGTAAATAGCACTTAAATACTCAAAACCTGATTTCTTATCATTAGTCACTTATACATTAATAAGGTGTTAAAAATCAACCTTTAACTATTTTTAGAAACATTTGCTTGCTATAAATTTATTTAGTTTCAATGATGTGTTGGTGGAGACAAAAATACTCTGTTTATCCAACAGAATGAGCATCATATTGCTTCTTTCAGCACTTGGTGTCTGTGTCCTCTGCTGGATCATATGCACTAACAGATGCTCCAGTGCTACACAGATGGAAGCCACTTAAAATCCTCTGAATCTTATATCACTGCCACTGACATTTTAAAAATGTAGACCTGTATCTCTCTACCAATAACAAGATTGTTACCAAAATTAATAAACACATAGCATGATAAGTTTCATAAATAATTTTCACTTGGAGAACAGATGCTATTTCCATATCATGAACATATTACAGAACCTACAAAATGTTGATAATGTATACAAACTTTATATAAAGGGAACACAAACATTAACATTTTTAAGTGAAATTATTAGGCCATTTATATACCTTTTAACATCTAGCACAAGAAATCACATTATGATAAAAATTGCTGATGGCTTCATGTAAATTCCATTTATGTTACCCTGAAAAATCAAATTACCACAATATTGCTGACAAGTTGTTCCTGGTATATTTCTATGTAAAAGTATCCTTTATTTCTGTGTTAATTAAAAATATAATGAAGTCCTTAACATAAATAAATCATATGATTTGAAATTATGTATGACATGTCTTAATTGATACATGAGTTAGAAATTTACATTAGTTATAGTTGAGTGTGACATACTGCAGAATCTCATACTACTAAATGACTAAAGAAAAATATAACCAATTCATATCACTTCCTTAGATTTAGAGAGCATTTCTTTTTAATTAGACTATTAATCATGTAGGGGTTGATACTTTATGATGTTTGACATCTTAGTGCATTATGGATTCAGGAGGGACTCCCTGTACCAGAGTTTCATAGCAAACAACTTGCCGTCAAACTTAACTTTGATAGACAGACCAACTGCTATGGTTTAGATATCATTTTAATGTGTCCCCCCAAAGTCTCATGTGTTGGAAGGGAGGACCCTAGTGTGGCCAGGATGAGATATGATGGTTCCTTTGAGAAGTAGAGACCAGTGGAAAGTTGTTAGGTTATTGAGGGAGTTGCCCTCCATTGGACCTCTCAGGTCTCACAAGAGTGAGCTTATAAGAAGAAGCCTCACTTCTGACTCAGTCTTTGGCTTCTTATTTTAAGATTTTTTTTGTTTTTTACTACAGGTATATAGTGCTGTAACACCATTCATCATTAAGCCCTTACTAAGGGCAGAACCAATAAAGCTGCATGATCTTGTATGTTCAGCTAAAGCCAAAACATCAAAAAAGTCTTTACTTATAAGGTTAATGTGCCTCAGGTATTTCATATAGTAACAAAAATGGATTGATATCCCCAAATCCCAAATTCATACCCCCACCCATATCCTTTTATCAGGCTCATGTAGCTAAAGGAATTAGCACCCTACCCTAAGTCATTCCAGGGCCAGCTAGCAGGCAACCAAGGAATAGACCTATAACCCACATCCCACAGAAATTGTTTAGATAATGTACTCCTAAACTGGTCATCCTGCTTATCGGTCTGGCCTAGCCCATTGCTTCCCACAAAAACCTGCTAAATGCTCTAGTCATATCTTTTCCTCATTCCTTGTGCCTTTTAACTGAACCCAGAGCTGGGTTACTATGGGATACACTATCATGCCCCTTCCTGTCAAAAAAATGTAGCAAGCTACCTTTCTAATAGCAATGATCTCTTTATTGCTGGTCTCCCCATAACTAAGTAAAAACAAAAATCACAGAGCATTGAAAAACATTAATCACATCCCATTTCTTTTAACAGACCCCAAGTCTATCTCACTTCCATGAAATGGCATTTTTTTGTTTGCTTACTTGTTACCAGGGATTGAACTCTGGACCTCGTGCTTGCAGGGCAGGCAGCAGAGCCACTGAGCTGAATCCTGGCCCATGAACTGGACATTTTGATAAAATTCTTATGAAGGTTTTTCAATGGTAAAATACTTAGGTCCTAACTTTGGTTCTAAAATGTATTTGGCAATTAAATACTTGGTAATATTTTTAAACATGTGCGTTTGTGTACATTTTCTCTATTCTACATGAGAGTTCTTAATTCACAAATTGTCCAGCACTCACAAAGTTTCCCCAGAATATACAGGCTTTTTGGGGAGGGGCCCAAGGAAAAATAATTAACTAATGATTTCAATACAGAAAATGTAAACCAACGCTATCACACAAAAGTATGCACACAACTATAGTTCATGTTAGCCTAAGGTTACTATCTGTTAACAAATCCTTCAACATATTTTCAAAGAAAGGCTTAAAGCTTAGATTTAAAACCAGTGGACCCTTGATTTATGAACTCAAGTAGTTCTCAGAAGCTGTTTGTAACTCAAGTTGTTCTATTAAAGGATCAGACTTCTCTACACAGCCTCCAAAATCTCTCTCCTCTATACAGCATATCTCAGTGTCCTTACAGAGACATCAGCCTAGTATTTCTCAAATAACCCCTCACAGCAAAGGATGTGGCAATGTTCCCTTAAGTCTTAACTCTTTATCTCAGACTATTTGGAAGCCCAAGCAGCTGGTATTCAGGTCATAACTCAAGACTTTATTCTTAAATTAAAACTAAAATTCTGGTTGTAACTCAAGTTGTTCATATGTCAGGCCAATCGTAACTTGGGGCTCCACTGAATAGCAAAATATTGATCAGGAAAGGTTCTTCACAAACAAGTTCCAGCTAAAGAAAATGTTGAAATTATGATGAAATTATTAAATTATTGATTTATACTCTCTATAGCTATTTCAGGCAAGGCATATGAAAACAATCAGATCAAAAAGGTGTGTGTGTGTGTGTGTGTGTGTGTGTGTGTGTTGTGTGTGTGTGTGCACGTGCGTGCATGTGTAAAAGGAACTCTGATAATTCATAAACTTCATTAAAAAATCAGACATCAAGAATGAAATCTACTAGTTATCACTTTAAACAAGTGATTCAGTTTAAATTATTATTATGTCAAGCTGATGTATGTTACTTCTGAAATGAAACAATTCAAAACTACCTCCTAGGAATAAAGAAGTCATGTGAAGCACATTTTTCTTAAATATAATTCAATGATACTACTCAGCCATAAAGAATGAAAAATTAGATTCATTCATAGGAAAATGGATACATATTGAGGATATACTAGTAAGTGAAATAAATAAGTCACACAAGTGTAAATACCAAATAGTTTCTCTGGTGTGAAAAGCTATAATAGTACATAAGATCCTACTGAGATAATCGAACATGTGAAATAGGAAGCAAAGAGTTAAAGGTGTAGGGAGAGTGGGAAGGGTAGGGGAAAGGTAATAAGGGAAAAGAAAAAATATGAGAAAATGAAAAAATGGAAATAAAGTGTTTGTAAATGGGGAAGGGAGGAGGGGGTGAAGGGAGGGCAGGGACAAGGGGAAAAAATGAGAACCAAGACCTGTCATATAAAGGTACAAGATCCCAATGATGAAAGTAACTGTACTGTACACCCTAAAATGTACCAATAAACTCAATAAAAAATAATTAAATCTTTGAAAATAATGTTCTGTTTAGAAAATAAGGCCTATAGGTTTGAATACTATATAACATCGCTAGCATGCTAATATCCAGAATGCAGAAGATCTAGGATATCTTGGTTTCTTTAATAGGTGATATTATTTAATATAATTTTAAAAGAAAGTTTTCAGATTAAAAGAGATTAAGATCAGCTTTGTTTGAGTTTTGATTTTTGACACAGAGTGTCATTATGTAGTTCAGGCCAGATTTGCATTCACCATGTAGCCCAAGTTGGTTTTGAACTCTTGCCTCTGTCTTCCTACTGCTGTGATTACAGGATGCACTACCATGCCCAGCAAGGCCAACTTCTAATACACTAATCATTTTGCAAACTCCTTTGGTCTAAATGTGTTCCTCCTGAGCTCATATGTTGGAAACTTCATTCCCAATTCAGCAGTATTTTGGCTTCGTTTCTTTGGAAAGGAATTCAAGTCATAAGAGCTCCAAGTCCATGAATGGATTTTGGCATTGTAGAAAGGATTTGCAGGAGTGGTTTTCCTCTCTTCTGTTTTTCTGCTGTGTGAGAAGTGTTCATTCCTTTCTTTGCCCTCCCATCTTTCACCATGTGAGGTGGCAGCACAAAGGCCTTTCCCAGGCACCAGATGCTGCCACCTGGATCTCTTACTGATAAAACTGTCAGAAATATGTTTTCATAAATTATCTAGGCTCAGGTATTTTCTTATATCAGCACAAGTAGAATAAAACAAAAATACTCTGTTTTCTTTTGTTGTGAACCTATAACTGATCTAAAGAAATATATTAATTAAACATTATTATAAGTACCTTGATTATATTTTGGTTTGAGAAAATTTGTCAAGCAGATATTTGATTATATAATTGTTATGAATTTTCTTATTTCAAATAATGATATATCCTATATACAATTAATAATGTAAGAGAAATTTATTTTCCTTGTGATAGATATGCTAAGATATTCGAAGGTAATTGTATTTTCTTCTGCAACTTTGTTTCAATCATTTTAGTAATTATAGCCATTTGTATACATGTGTGTGTGTGCGTGTACATATAAAGAAAGAAAATATATAACTCTTTAATTGCTTTTAAATATGTGTGAGTTTATAAGGCTTCCTCTAGTACAATTCTTTAAACTTTTCTGAGTCTTTGAAAACTTCTATAATGAAAACAAGGAGTAAAATCACTCTTCAGACTTTCCTGGAGGACTGGTCATTGTTCAGCCTGACTATAAGAAGTGTATAGCTATTGTTTCAGATTATTAATAGAAATCTGGACTGATAAAAATAAAAGCAAACAACTATGTCACTTATGTGAAATCTGAATGTTCTAAGTTGTTTATTTATATTTTATTGATGTGCTAACACTTTTTGCTATACCTGTTGTTCTGAAGAAAACAGACATCTGTGAGATGAGCAGGATTCTTGTAAGTACTCCTGTGTGGAACAGAGGTTGTTCTCTCCCCTCCTGATCTATTAACATCTGCTTAAAATATGATAAAAGAAACGTTACCAAGGTGAAATGGTCAGTACTGAAATCAGGAGGCTGAATATTTCCATCTTATAATAAAAGCAAACATGTTCCACTAAGCTTTTCATCCTCTTTTAGAGCACGTCCCTGGGCCATCACAGAAAGTGCTTGAAGATTGGGTCTCTTCTGTTGTTCCGCCCTGTGAAGACAGTGTTCACTCCTTCCGTTGCTCTCCCATCTTTCACCTCGTGAGGTGCCAGCAAGAAGGACCTTACCAAACATCACATGCTGGCATTTTAGATTTCTCGGCTTAACAAGCTGTTGGAAATAATTAAAGGCTTAAGGCACTATTTTCTTAGAGCAATGTTTTATAAAATAAAAAAATATTATGTTTATAGCTGTTAATTGGAAAGACATTCCTTCAAATTCATGACCCCATCTATAAAGTAGAACACTAACTGGTAGCTGTGTAAAACAACTCCTAGAATTTTTTTCCATTTCTACTAAAACACAGCTCAGATATAGGCTAAGTTTGCATTTTTTTCTTCTTTTTCTTTTGTTTTCCTTGGCTCTGAATACTGCAAGCTTTAGATCATTTGTCATTTTCACCAATTAAAACAATATGCCTTGCTAAATTAAAAGGTCTGCTACTCCCTTAAATATATATTTAGTAATGTATACATGAAGTAGAACTTTCCCTGCTGGAATGAACAAAATTTCCTCCGAGATTGCCTTAGTATTAAATCTAGATAATGCTTTAGGATTACAATCTAAATCATGCTAGAATAACTGCATTAGAATCACTATGATACATCATCCTAATGCACAGGCCTACAGTATAATGTTGCTGTTAGAGTAATCCAATAAAACCTGTGGGTCTCAGAACTAAAAGTATTGAGAAAGGACTTGAACACTGCCAGAATGTATACTGTTGGAGAGAGAGAAAAGACAAACACATAGTCATTTCAAAGTACAAATGGAAATAATATTATAAACAAATAAAAAAGCAGACAATAATTGTATATCCAGGACTACGAAGTGCCAAATATTTCAAAGATTTGAGGATGCTAAAAGTAAGTCATTTTGAATCAATACAAGTGAATTTCATTCATTTGAATTTGAAATTTGGATCAAATATGTTTAATATGATCCAGTTTATGCTTACACATGACCAGACAACATGGAAGGGGAAAAAGTATGAGGTAGATTTTGGAACTAAAGGGTTACTTTTTATTCTCTGGCCTGCCACCCTACAACTGTGTATCCATGGTTACACATTTATCACTCTGTGACTCACTGTTCCTACCTGTAAAATGAGGATGATAAAAGATAAATGCATCCTGGTAAAATGTGACTAATAAAATACCACCTTATTTTTGTGAAAATATGTCTTCTCAGTGTAGCATATATGCTTAAAATATTAATGTATTTGAGCACAACACTCTTTGCCTACCTTAAACACCTCTCTCCATATCTTGTAGGTATGAAAAATGTTCACCTTTATTTTCAGAAAATTCTTTTTTTATATATAAATATGTTCCCCATTAAAAAGCCTTTAATAACTTTTGATTATATTAAAGTTAGGTCATATTTGGCTAGCTTCTCTTATAGATGTTAAATCATCAGTTCTATTTCTCCAGGCCTATTTTTTCAAATTCCAAAATCTTTCTGAACATTGTATTTTCTGGACATATAATTTACACTTTCATTAACCTTCTTAAATCTTTATGACTCATACTCTCTCCCAGCTGTAAAACTAGTTCTTCTGCCAGAATACTCTTTCTCACCCTGATCATCCACTTATCTCTCAAATTTCTAGGTAGATACAATGAAATGAGGGATCCTTTCTTTGCCCCTAAGACCAACTGGATTCACCTGTAGTACATCCCCATTGCACCTGTAGCATTCCGTTTCTCCTATCATGCAATAATATGAGAATCTACTTATTTTTTCTCTATCACTGGACTGCAAACTCTATTAAAAATCTATGAAGGATAAATTTTGTCAAGTTCATTTTTGTATCCTCAATACTCAGCGTTACCTTCATATAGCATAGAGAACAGATATTTGTTGGATAAATAAGTATCATAAGTTGCACAGACAGTGGATTACATATTAAGATTACTTGGGATGTTTGAGAATGTAATATCATTTTGATCAATATTTGCAAATAGAACTTTTTACCAAATGTCCTTGTAAACTTTACCCAGGGGGAATTATTTCCCACTCTTGGAAGAAATTTGGGAGATTTCTCTATAATTTTTAAGTAATGGAAAAAGTTTAAGTCACTTAAAATTAACCAAATAATTTGTTTAATTCCATAACTAAATATCCTATGTCATGAAATAGTCAAAACTATACACGTTATTAAAAATAATATCTGTTTCTCTCTCTCTCAATTAGATCTGCAGAGAAGAAATCTCCTAGAAAGCAGACTTTGACTTTTTTTCTCAAATTATATCCAATTCATCTGATGGTAAAAGGTAAATTGACAGCTTATTTTTCTTCTCTATTAGTTTTTATTTGGTGGTCTCTTGCATTCTAGGTCTGAGTGCTTTAAAGCTGACTCCTTTATAAGGTGTGTATGGGGGTTGGAGCAGCACACATGTCATATGTATTTGACAAGAAAGGTTCTGTTGAGAAATTAAGATTGTAGTTGTTAAATCAGCAGTGATGCAGTTTTCCACAGCTGGCCATCTTCCTAAGCTTTGATGTTTTACATGTGCTATCCAGACTCTAGATATTCCATCCTCTCTAATAGGTTCTCCCACAGAGTTGATTCTCCTTACTTGTAGGGCATTTCTCTTCAATGAGTGTCCAATGTCTGGTTTTTCAGAAATATTTTCTCTTGAATGCAGGTGTTATAGAAAATGGTTAAAAATAAAAGGATGGAAAAATGGTTCTCCAAGAGAGGAACCTGGAAAAACCAGGGGTAGCTATCTTATTTGCTGACAAAGTGAATTTCAAACCAAAACTAATTAAGAGAGACAAAGAAGATCACTACACCATTGTGAAGTGCACAATCCAAGAGGAAGAGATGACAGTCATAAATATATATGCAACAAACACTAATGTCCCCAACTATACAAAACAACATTAAGGGACATGAAACACTAAATAAGCACTAATACAATTGTAGTGGGGGACCTCAACACCTCATTGTCACAAGTAGATACATCATCTAGATAAAAATCAACAATGAAATATTAGAACTGAACCAACCTTTTGGACAAATGGACTTGATAGATGTCTATAGAGTGTTCCACCCCACAAAATCAGAATATACATTCTTTTTGGCTTCACATGAGTAATTTCCCAAAATAGGCCAAGTGCTAGCTCATAGAGCATGTTTAAGTTAATTCAAAGGAATTGAAGTTATCCCATGTATATTATCATACCATAGTACAACTAAACTGGAGATCAATAGAATAAGAAACTGTAAGAACTTCCCAAACACTTGGAAATAACTCTCCTGAATAGCACTGTCCTGAACAACCAATGGGTCACGGCAGAAATAGAAGAAAAAATTAGGCAGTTTTTATAATTTAATGACAATGCCAGTACAATAAACAGGAATCTATGGGATACAATGAAAGCAATTTTACATGGGAAATTCATAGCAGTGATTGCCTACGCTAGGAAAACAGAGTGGGCTCAAATTAACAACCTAATAGCAAAATTTAAACTCCTAGAAAAAGAAGAGCATGAGAAACCCAACACTCATACAAGGGAGGAAATTATAAGAATCAGAGCAGAAATCAATGCAATAGAGAATAAGACAATGATACAAAAAAATCAATGAATCAGAGTTGGTTTTTATAAAGAATAGATAAAATTGATAAACCCTTATCCAACCTTATTTTAAAAAAAGGAAAGAAAAGGCTCAAATTAATACAATTAGGAGAGAAAATGGTGAAGTCACAACAAATTCAGCAGAAATCCAGAGGATCATTAATAACTACTTCAAGAACCTGTACTCTAATAAAATGGAGAACACAGAAGAAATTGATAATTTCTAGATACTTATGAATTACCAAAGTTGAATGAAGAAGATATAAATATTCTAAACATCCCAATTACAATCAGTGAAATTGAAAATGTAATTAAAAATTTACCAGTGAAGTAAAGTCCAGGTCCTGATGGCTTCACTGCTGAATTCTACAAGACATTTTGAGAAGAACTATCACCAATGCTCTTTTAGAGAAGAACTATCACCAATTAAACTTTTCAATGAATTTGAAAGGGAAGCAATACTTCCAAATTCATTCCAGAAAGGAAATATTCATTTGATTATAAAACCAGGGAAAGACCCAATCAAAAAAGAGAACCACAGGCCAATCTCCCTAATGAACACAGATGCAAAATGCTTTAATAAAATATTGGCAAACAGAATACAGAGGGTTATCAGGAAGACCATACAACCTGACCAAGTTGGATTTATCCCAAGGATACAAGGATGGTTCAACATATGTAAATAAATAAATGTAATTTACTGTATGAACAGAATCAAAGAAAAAACCATATGATCATCTCAATAGATGCAGAAAAAGCATTAGACAAAATTCAACACCCATTCATGATTAAAAAAAAAAAAACACAACCCTGCGTAAATTGGAATAGTTGATCTTTATCTCAAAGGCTATCTATGAAAAACCAACAGCCAATGTCATACCCAATGGTCAAAAACTGAAAATCTTCACACTAAAATTATGAACAAGACAAGGATGTCCACTATCACCACTCCTGTTCAATATAGTTTTGGAAACATTAGCCACAGCAATTAGACAAGAGAAAGAAATAAATGGAATAAAGAAAGAAAAAGAAGAAGTTAAGCTGTCATTATTCTCTGATGATATCATGCTCTACATAAAAGACCCAAAAACCTCCACCAAAAGACTTCTAGACTTAATTGAAGAGGATATAAAAAAATGGAAAGACATTCCTTCTTCCTGGGTAGGAAGAATATATATAATATATATTTTAAATGCCTATACATCCAAAACTGCTATGCAGATTCAATGCAAATACTATTGAAATTCCTACAGTATATTTCACAGAGCTAGAGAAAACAATCCAAAAATTCATTTGGAATCAGAAAAGACTTAAATAACAAAAGCAATTCTAGAGAACAGTGACACTGGAGGGGATATCACAATCCCCAATTTGAAACTGTACTACAAAGCCACTGTGATAAAAACAGCATGGTACTGGCAAAGAAACAAACCTGAGGATCAGAGGAACAGATTAGAAGATGCAGAAAGAACTCCTGACCTACTAAACTAACATCTTAACAAAGGAGCCAACTATCCTCACTGGAGGAAAGATAGCCTCTTTAATAAATGGTGTTGGAAAAACTGGATTTCAACCTGCCAAAGATTAAAACTAGACCCCTACCTTGTATGGTGCACTAAACTAAAATCCAAATAAATTAAAGATCTAAACATTAAAACAAAAACACTAAACTTGCTGGAAGATAAGTTAGGTAGAACGCTTGAAGATATTGACATAGGAAAAGATATTATGAACAAATCTTCAGTAGCATGGGAACTAGCACAGAGAATCAACAATTGGGATCTCATCTTTTTTTTTAAACATTTTTTAAAAAATGTTTCTGCATTGCCAGAGAAATCACAACCAGAGCTAAGAGACAGACCACAATGTGGGAAAGAATTTTTGCCAGCTTTTTCTCAGACAATCTACTATCTAGAATATATAAAGGACTCAAAAAATCAGGCTCCCTCCCAAATATAAAGATTCAATTCAAAAGTGGGCATCTGAAATGAACATATAGTTCTCAGATGAAGAAGTAAATGCAGCAAATAAACTCATGAAAAATTGCTCAATATCACTGGTCACTGCAGATGAAAACAATACTGAGATTCTGTCTCACCCCAGTAAAAATGGTTGCTATCAAGAAATCATTCAATAACAAATACTGGTGGAGTAGTGGGGAGATAGGAACCCTTCTTCATTGCTGGTGGGAGTGCAGACTGGTGCAACCACTGAGGAAATCAATATGGAGCCAAAACCTAAGATTAGAAGTCCCATTTGACCCAGCTATTCCTTTGCTGGGTATCTTAACAAAAGAATTAAAAGGATCATACCACAGTGATATATGCTCACCCATATTTATAGAGGCACAGTTTGTAATTTCTAAAATTTGAAAACAGCCCAATTACCCATCAACTGGAAATTTTTGTTATGATAAAGAAGGTTTTTGTTCTTTGTTTTATAAAATGGAATATTACTCAACCATAAAGAATGAGAAACTGGAAATTTTTATAGCTAAGTGGACACACTTTGAGGCCATTCTTTTCAGTGAAATTAATAAGTCACATGTGTAAATTTCAAATAGTTTCTTTCATGTGAAAAACTAATAGTGTAAATATGTATCAAAATGTATAATTGACATTGTGTAATAGGAAGAAAAGGTCTAAAAGATTAGAGGATATGGGAGGGAAGGGGAAAGGGAAAAAGGAAAACTATGTGAAAAGAAAAAACAGGGAAACAATGACTTTGTAAGGTGAGAATGGTAGAGGGGATGAATGGAAGGCTGGGGAATGGGGAAAAATAAGAACCAAGATAAGTCATAATAGAGGTACAAGATCCCAATGATGAATGTGACTGTACTGTATCACTAAAATGTACCAATAAACTTAATAAAGATAAAAAAGTCTTATCATCAGGGGAAGGGATAAAGATATCAAAGATGACTTGTTATATAATTCAACAAATTTAAATCTTAATGTCTACATTTTATATCATTGAAATATAAAAATATAAAAAAATATAAAAGTATATAAAAATATAAACTGTAAAAATGAAGTTTATGTTACGCAGTTTTTAGTATCTAAAGTTTTTTCCAAATTTTTCTTTTCCTCTACTTTTTTTAGTTTATGATATTTACATGCTTGTCTTATTAAAAACTTAAAATTTAATACAATATTATTCTAGTTTCTCTAGCAAAGACAGAAGAGCTTTGAGAGGATGAATCTTAAAATCTGTATTTGGTCCAGTTTGTTGGGAATTTGATTATGTCCTTACTCGGGTGGACAGAGTAGAGGGCTGGAAATCCTAGATATGATTTGGTGCACAGGGATTACTGAGTTGAGACATACAGACCAGGATAACAGGGAAACTTTCTATAGCATGTGATAAATTGAGCTAAATGACTTAAAATATAATTTGTAATTTCATGGTTCCTATATTCAAAAACAAACAAACTCCGGAAACTAAGGATCAAACTGCCAAAGAGAGTGGAATGTAGAATTATTTTTTACTGAGATCTTCACTCATTTCAAATTAATGTACTATATTAAAATGTTATTATAAATTCATACTTAATGAGATCATTGCAGCATTTGATTTATTCCTAAACTCTACAAAGCTCCTCATAATAGGCATTCTGATTATTTTTCTTGTGTTGTTTTCATCAATGTTGCTGTTAGTGGAGATGAACCTGATCATTTCCCAGTGTCAAAGGTGTCTATAAGCCTTTAAAATCTGTTTGTTGGGAACTATTATGCATACCTGTGATTCCAGCACTTGGGAGGCTGAGACAAGAGGATCAAGAATTTATGGCCAGCATGGGCAACTTAGCCAGAAAACAAAAATTTAAATCTAAATTATTGATGTCCAGGGTTCCACTTATTTACAATTAAGAAGGTATGTCTTCATAAATAGATAATGAAAATAGCAGTTGGTGTCTTTAAAGTTTATGATGATTAAAATTTTGATACAATTTCTTTTTGTTAGGAGTGAGAATTTTTCCTGGTGCATCAAAAACTTATACTGAAAGCATATGGAAAATAAGATTTTCTACATTTTCTCTAGTAATTTACAAGTAACATGCTTTGCAGCAGAAACCTATTGTACTATCTCCTTGGAAGCATTTGCCACCCACCATAAGATCAGTCTCTCCTTTGGTCTACATGGTCATAAACAAAATTGGAATAGTAGTCATCGATGTTTTTGGCCACAACTGGTTGGTCCATGTTTGGAGACCTGACATAAGTTGATGTTCCATCAGAGCTTCACTTGTGCATTGAAAGACTGACTTTATAATTCCTCTAATCTGAATGCTTATTTACAGAGAAAATATTGTTTAAATAAAATATTAAGTGTACCCACATGATGGTCAATGTGAAATGCCAAGCTGAACTAAGTCATCATGGTTCTGGACATAACAGACCCACCTGAAGATTCTTGCTGGAGGCATTAAAGGAGAACTAGAGGGGCAGATGATATGCTGTTGATTTTTCTGGAAGATGAACTCAGCTGCTCTCATTGTCAGAGGAGGTCACGTACTTTTGTCACCGAGAATTGGTGTTCACATCAGAGGATCTTTGGTCTTTAACTGGAGCATCACTTCCTGTTTCCAGTGCAGATCCCTCACCCTGGTGGCACAGATCTTTCACCCTGCTGGTGCAGACTGTCTAGCTTCCACCACTGGACTTCAGGCCTTCCCAATGCAGATCTGTGATACGGACTTGCATGAGACATTGCTATGGGGCTGTAGGACTCTGGATGAACTTTTCCGGGATATTGTCACAGGATTCCGGCCTTTCACTGGATTCTTTGTGTTTCTAGTGTGTGGACAGATGTCTTGGATTGCTGTGCATTTGACTTTTTGGGTGAATATTACAACCTATAAGTTATGTGTTCAGTACTAAATCTATCCCCTTACAAACACTGACTATTACAACCCACTTGGTCTCTATTAAGGAAGAAGTACTTGGTTTGCATGAAGAGAACAGAACACGAATGAAGGAAGACTGCAGAGAAGTGAGATACTGATTTATGAGTTCCAGGCTAGAATTGTTTTCTATAACTGAGTTGTATTCTATTCTATTCTATTCTATTCTATTCTATAAAAAGCTTTATTTTTATGTTATGAAACATATTTCAATTTGTTTAACTTCAGTGGGCTCTGTGCACTTTGAAAATAAGAGAACAAACAGCATTCTTAAAGGTGATTTATAATCATTATGGAAGGGAAGTTCAAAAATTACCTACTAGGATAAGCATCTTTCAGTCTTAGGTCCCAAACTTCCATTTTAATTGTTTTACAAGCACATCACAAAGCCAATTCGTAGTGCATAAGGTTTTTTTTTTAGTCTACAAAATTGTAGAAAATGCCTCCTAAAAAGCTACAGTTTATGTAGTGTTCTTTTTATTTAAAATTTTTAGCTGACAAAATTAAATATATATTTAATGGTAATTTCAAGACACAGTCTCTGTGGAATGTGACCATAGATAAGTGTTTTACAATTAAGTAATTATGGAAAAATGAATATCTGCTGTTTGTCTTGGCACATACCTGTACTCCCAGTACTCAGGAGGTTGAGGCAGGAGGATTGGAACAAGGTCAAGGCAGCCTAGACTGCATAGTGAATTTAAGGCCAGCCTGGACTACAAAATGAGATCCTGTGTCTGAAAAAAAGAATCTTTGATGCTGTTATTCCTTGTGTCTAGATGTCCTCTAAAGCTTTATTTATTAACACATAGCTGGAAGTTTTAATAGGTGGCTGGACCCAGGTGTCTAATGTTGGAATTAAGTTGTGTAAAACTGGAATAAAGGGTGTGTGATACTAAATCAGTCCACTTATTGGTTTAGCAGAGCTCCGGGTGTGGATAATGGGAATAGCCACCCTGGCTATGGGTGACATCAAGCAAAAGGGAGATAGCCTAGAAAGGATAAAAGGGAGAGGTAGGCTGCCGCTACTTCTGCTTGTTCTGCTGTTTCCTACCTGCTTGCCATGGACTGTTTCTCCTGTGCTGATCCCTTTTGTCACGCCACCCTGCCACTCTGCCAGGTGCAGAATGAAACCTCTACAAACTGTGAGCCAAATTCAATCTTTTCTTCTTTAACTTTTAGTATTGGGTATTTTGATTCAGGGTCAAGAAAAGTAACTGAAACAGTTGCCAATCTAAAATTCACTTCAAAAAAATACCTAATAACAGTGTTTGCAATCTTCAAACATCTACAATTCAAGCTGTTTTATTAGTATTTTCTTTCTCTCTACTCAAAATATTCTGTTCATCTTCAGGGGACAATAAGTTTTATATTCACTGCTAGTTCAATACTGTTATTCTCATCATTTTTATTCATGGTTTCATTGTTGAAAGTATCTGTTGAGGATTGGATTCTCATCACTCAAACATACACACTGCTGCATGTATAATAAGTACATGCAGACTGCTAACATGTTGATTTACAAACATCTTTAGTAGGCCTCCAGGCAATCACAGAAAGCACCCCTCCATGCCTCTGCCCTTTCCTTTCTCATTACTTAATGGAGAAAACAGATTGATCTGTTGTCTGACAATTTGTCATCCTCCGCAGCCTGCTGATGTCAATCAGGGCCAGGGGACAGACATTCATCAGAACAACCTGGACCTTGTCATTAAAAGTGGACGTGTATTTCCTGTAAAGCTGATTTGAAATCACTGTATCCACAAAAAAGGCAGTAAGCAGCACTCTTCTGAAGGCCACTTGAAGGTAACTATTAGCTTTTGAATGATGGTGACATCTTTTCATACAAATATATGATATGTCTCTTTTTGATGCAAGAGAACAGGAGAGAGAGAAAAAAGAGGAAGAGAATGAGTGATTTCTGAGAATTATAAAGAAATACTTTCCAAATTCTTGAGATTTAAACATATATGACTACTAGGGGTAGATTCAAGGTAAATTGATTACATTTATACATATATTTTTTAAATTATACAGATAATATATTAGAAATTGTCATTGAAAAACTGTGCTCTTTAATAACATTATGTAATAATGATAGCAGCCAAGCAAAAGCTCAGAGAAAATATCAGGGGAAAAAATGAATTAAAATATTAAGAAAATTTTTTCAGAATAGGATTGATATTCATTAACATTTAAAATTGTCTGCCTAAAAATATGAAATATCTATATCTGTGCATTGCTTAGATCTCAAAATAGAGTTCAGGAGCAATCATTTTTTTTTGCAGTTGACAATAACTTGGAAATTCCAGTATTGCTTTGAAAATAATTTTTTCTCTTAAACTATGTTGGAAAAATGCTTATTGAATTGATTAAACATTTTCACTGTGTGGTAGTTTTCTAATAATGAAAATTTTATTCTCCAGATTTTTCTATCTGGTTCATGATGAAAATATCAATGACAAGATAAATTGCAAGATACCATCCTGACATTGAGCTGATGATTATTTGTTTAAGTTGTATTTTATCTATATACTTCTTAATTACATAATTCACTGACTATTTTAAAAAATGGAACTGTAGTGGAACTTAAAGTATATTATTAACTATGTAAATTTAAACTTTATTAATTGTTGGAAAAGAAAAATTGAAACTATTTATCTCCACTTACTTATTGAGCTACCCCCTCAAGCAGTCACTCATCCATCTGTCCACTGGTTCAGTGATCACCTAGCCCTCTAATGTTTATGTGCAGTAACAGAACCTGAAAGAACAGGCACACATGAAAACGACCAGATCTCCCTGCCCTAATGTGATTATAAATGGAGCAACTGAACTAAAGTATAAACAAGTCTTCACAGACACATCACTACAGTGCGCACGTGTGGTGAATGAAGTGTCAAGGGGTCAGGAGAAAGAAAGAAAAGTCCAGAATACAAACAAGAGAGAGTATTCCAGGGATGGGAAACACTATATTGAGGAGGTCCTAAAGCTTGGTCAGCATATAGTGAATGAGGGAAAGAGTTGTCTAAGAAGATGCTGGGGAATCAAGAGAGATAAGGATTTGGATGATCATTTGTGTGTGATGGAAATCAATGAAGATTGTTAAGCAAATGCCTGGATCTCTGTCATACAAATGCTCGTACATACATATCTCATGGGTATGTTAGCATAATCCTTTACCAGCTTTAAAACCCTATAAAATTGTACAATAGTGCTAAAACAACAAAATTCCACATCTGGTAGAAAAACTACAGCACAAATACATAAAAATGATGTTAAAGATGTCTGTTGCATCTAATGAAATTAGGAATGAATATTTATCCTTACATATTTCACATTCAATTCAAGACAAACATGCCCCAAACTCAACTGATTTTTCCCAAAACTTTTTTATTTTTCAAATGTTCAGAATCTTCAGTCAGCTGCATCCATGCAATCACACAGATAAGGTATCAGAGGTATACTGTGATGGCATGTTATATATATTTTGGTTTTAATCCAAACTCCCTCCCCTACACAGGCCATTGAAATTAAGGCAAGTATAATGCTGGGCATGGGGCGTGCCTGTAATCCCAGCACTCGGGAAGCTGAGGCAGGAAGATCCCAGTGAGTTCGAGTCCAGCCTGTGCTACTTAGTGAGTTCCAGGTCAGTCTTAACTATGTAGTGAGACCCTGTCTCAAAATAAATACATACATACATGCACACATACATACAGGCAAGTGTGGAAACTGAATCTCTCCTTTAATTCTGCCCTGGAGCTGGCCATAAATAACGATGATAAGACCCTTGTTTCAGAAGGACTGCTGCCTTTAGCAGGTAGTTAGGAATGCTATGCCCAAGAGCAGTCTGCACAGATAGGCCATGCAGGGTTTCCTCTCTTGGTCACTGAGCATTCATCCCTTCCTTTTTTCCCCCAATCACCTTTCATCATAGTTGGCCCCTCCCCACTCATGCAGTTATGCCCATGGACTGGTGTCTGTTGAAACCCAAATGCCAGACGTGGTGGCACAGGCCTGTAATCCCAGAACTCCGGAGGCTGAGGCAGGAGGATCGCTGTGAGTTTAAGACCAGCCTGGGCTACATAGTGAGTTCCAGGTCAGTCTCAACTACATAGTGAGACCCTGTCTCAAACAACCAAAAAAGGAAGAAGAGGGCTAAAGGTGTAGGGAAAGTGAGAAGGGTGGGGGAAAGGTAATAAGGGAAAAGAAAAAAATAGGAGAAAATGAAAAAAATGGAAATAAAGTATTTGTAAACAGGGAGGGTAAGGAGGGGGTGAAGGGAGGGCAGGGACAAGGGGAAAAATGAGAACCAAGACCTGTCATGTAAAGGTACAAGATCCCAATGATGATGTAAGTGTACTGTGTACCTAAAATGTACCAATAAACTCAATGAAGAAAAACAAAATGAAACCCAAAAGTACAGGAACATGTAGAGCTTCTGGGAGGGTGGCATCTCCAAAGAAGGCATGAAAGCGCTGTGTCCCTAAGCACAGTCTTGCCCTATGCATCTCTTCATCCGTAGCCCTTGTAACATTCTTTATAATAAGCCAGTACATGTAAATATTTCTCAAGGTTTCATGAGCATTTCAAGCAAATTAATTGAGTGTTGGTATTATATAGTGGTGAGCATAGCTGCCTTCCAAGCAAATTAACTGAACTTGAGGAGGGGCTGTAGGAATGCAATTTATAGACAGAAACTCAAATAAAACCTGAATTTGTGATTTAACAGTGAAAGTTGGGACAGATAGTCTTGAAGACTGAGCCTGCAACTTGTGAGATCTGCTTTACTTGTCAAAAACGTGCTCTTTTCCCTCAACTTGATAAGAATCACAATAATCTCTTATTTGAATAGCATCTGTATGATACATTTGTCTCCTGAAAATTCATTCCTAAATTCACTAACTTAAAATAAAAACAATGTTGCAAAGTGAAAATCTATCTTATCCTTTTTTGGTTAAAATCCAGCAAAGACAGATCTTACCCTTAAAATGAAGGCCATCATCCGTCTTGCATTACATTCTGTTCCCTTGTTTACTGTGACATACATTGTTACACAGTTGTACAAATACATAGCACACTATCTGGTAGATAGTGAATAAAAGTATAGATACGTGAAAATACTGATCTCCTGAGTCTTCTGTGAAGCCAGGTTGTGTCCAAGCAGCTACAGCCTCAGACCAGGTTCTTTCTGAAAGTATTTTCATTTGTCTGCCCCAGGGCTGTGAGAAAAGCTCTGGAAGAACTCATTTCATACGGTGGCTTGACTAACTTTTATAAATCTCCAACAAAAATCAATTACTATTTCCTCTCATTCT
The DNA here is from genome assembly GCF_012274545.1 of Fukomys damarensis. Lineage (NCBI taxonomy): Eukaryota > Metazoa > Chordata > Mammalia > Rodentia > Bathyergidae > Fukomys > Fukomys damarensis. Next base: position 3,812,296 of record NW_022900948.1, on the reverse strand, counting down.
CTCCTAAAGCCAATTTCCCTTCTCTTTTTACTGTATTTAGAATTCACAAATCAATAGCAGAATCACTCCTTTGTCCTTTCCTCATGGGTAATACTTCACTAATAAAATAATTAACCTTAGTGAAACCCAAGTCTCTGCTGATGTTTTTTTTGCCTATGACTGTAGCTGAACTCATGCAGAAACTGAATGTATAACTTTTATGACAGGACTCATTTTATGTTAAAAAAAAACTTATTACATTTCTCTAGATTTCCATAATTTCTTTTCCTCCTTGAGATAACTATTTTACATTTTTTCTTTTCAAACATTCAAATCCCCTTTGCCCTCTCATTCTTAGTTGAAAAATTTGCTCCCAATTTCACTGAATAAATAGAACAAACCAAAAACCCTCCTACGTGCTCCCAATGCAGTGTCTACCATCTTCTCCATGTGTGTTCCCACGTGATCTAACTTTACTTCACTTTTAATCAAAGTTAGTCACTGTCATTTATTTTGTGATCACAGCTCACCTACTCAAGGACATCCTTCTTCTCTATCAAACCTTTATTTTTCCTCTTTTCTACATTATTCTCGTCTGGATACAAAATACTGGCAATGAAACCACAAAATAATAACAATCATAAAAACAACACCGTTGTGGATTTCTCGAGATCTTCCAAATGGTAGTAAATTTTCTTTCTACAATTTATACTAACACCTATCGATAATCCTACCTAGAACCACTAATTCAAACTTCTCATGTACCATTATTTAAGCCCACTCAAATCAGGCTTCATCTCCATTGCTATAACAGAATTTCTATCCTGGATCCCCAAAATTTCCAAACTCAGTAGTTCTCAGATATCATTTTAACCAACCTTATATTCTCATACTCAAGCTATCACTAGTAAGATCTTGAAGTAAGTAATTTCCAAGCTATCACTTAGTAAGATCTTGAAGATATTTTTGTGATATTTGACTTCATTTCTTTGTTTCTGCTTAGCAAAGTACTTTAAAATACTGTTGTGTTCAAAAGCTGTCCTTGGTTTTTATCTTTGACTATAATTACTTACAGAATGTTTCCAACCCAAGGTTTAACAAACAACTCCAAATTTTTTGTATTCAGGATATCTCTCTTGTTACATAAACCCCAGGCTTCCACAATCAACTCTCAACTCAGTATATATTTGAATGTCTAATTGTCATTTCACATTTAGCATAAACAAAATGGAGTATCTTTGTCCAGTCTCATAATCTAAAACTCAGTTCTCGCACAGCCTTTACATCTGCAGTGAATGAAGATTGTTATTCCATTTTCTAATCCCAAAGAGCTTAGAGCCATCTCTGTTTTTTCCCATGACACATATGCATTTTCTCAGTCTGTCTGATTTTACCTTCAAATTATAGTGTTGTTGTATCTCAACATACATTGATACAACCTGGTTCCAGCTACATCATCTTTTCCTCCTTTATCGGTCCTCTATCTTCATTCTCTGTTTTCATTCTTACAACTTATAGTTCAATTTTCATGTAGAAGTCAGAGAAGTCTTTTTGAAGCTAAACAAAATTTTGAGACTCAGAGCAATAACTCCAGAAAATCCACTTCATCCACAAGAAACATCAGGGTTCTTCCTATGATTTCAGTAGCTCCCATCTATCAGTTTTTTTCAATTATAAATCATTTTTACCACGTTCCTTCTGACACACTTATTCTAGGCATCTTGTTCTCTTTTCCATTTCTGGAATATAGTATTTGTGTTCTCATCTCAGCACCTCATTACTTGCTTTTCTTTTGCCTGGAGTTGTCTCTCTAACAGGCCTCATGCTTCTTTCTCTTGCTTCTTTCAAATGTCTCCTATCAAAGAGGCCATCTTTAGTTTTCCTGCACAAAAATAGTGCCCTGTGTGCCACTTAGTTTGTTGTACCTTTTTTGCTTAACATAAGTATATTTTAATTAGTTTATTTCATTTTTTTCCCAAACTTCTTCAACTTACAACATTCAGTCTTCAACATTGGAAATTTGTAATTTTTGTTTCAATACATTTGTCACCTTGAAAAATCTCTGGCATTTAGTGGGAACTCATCACATACTTAGTAAATGACTGGATGTGTCCAATGGCTAAAGACACTTACTTTTAGCCTATTTCTCCCAGTACTTCCCTCTCATTCACAGTACTTTTACTACATTGACACTCCTCCTACTCATCCACACACACTTTCAAATTTAGCTTCTTGAACATTCCTATATCCTGGTTCTAATCATTTTTCCTAAAGCATTCTTTCTGTTCCTCTTATTTAACCAACCTACTGGTTCTTCAGCTTCAGTTAATTGTTCCTTCATACTCTAATTTAGGTCACTGATTACCATATGTGCCTTCATTTCATTCCAAGTTTCTTCATACTATTTATCCTAATTCAAACTTTGTCAGTTATTTTTGCCCTTGGCCTTTACACTGGACTGTCAGATCAGACTATAAGATTTTAGAAGGTTTGTAGCATGTACAACAAGATCTCTCTTCTAAGAAGCTCTCCCTGGCCCTTCCATAACATCTTAGGGGTTCTTTCCTCTAATTTCATTTGGCATATTTCCATGACAATATTTTTATCTCTGTAGTGTAATAAAAAAATATGAGTACCTGTAAGCTTATGGATAGTGTCATTCCATAAAGAGTACCTGAAGTGGCTGACCTGTATATACACTTACCTCCAGCAAGGCTTTCCGTGTACATATGCAGATCTACCAGGCAAATTCATCAAGAAAGATTGTATTTTTAATAACAGAACAGTCAAAAGTGAAACAGTAATATATTTTAGGATATATATATAGCATAATTTTCATAATCCATTTTCATAATCCATTTCATAATCCATTTGCTTGATTAGAATCCTAATAAAAATGTACCCATTTTGAAATATCTGAGCAAAGTGATGCTTCCGATAAAAATTTTATAAAATTAAACACTTGAGTAGTAGAAGACAGCTCATCTAGTTGAAATAATCTCACTGATATCAGATGAGTTCTTAAATTAGCTCATCAATACCTCATAGAGAAGAGGGTACTGGCTGGTTAATTTACAAATTCCCACAATCCCAAGTCAACACTGAGTTGTTCCCTCTTTCTGATTCCTGCACTGGTGTGCATGGCACATTCTGGTACAGTCTCACCTTCAGCATTACCTAGTGAGATCCTACAGACAAAGCTAGCAGCTTCTCCTATGCTCTCATAACAGTCTGTATGCTCCCATTCATATCTTATTGTAACTTCCAGAGATATATTTATTTTGAGATTATGAACTCCTTTGAAACAGGAACACATTTCCACCATTTTTAAGAACTAAAATTTAATGTTATACTTAAAAATGTTTACTTAGTGAATGAATAAGCCTGTTCGGAAATAATAAATGTTCATAACAAATAGCTAATTACTATGTACTATTCTCATTCTCTTAGGAAACTAGACTGTGGGAAATGACTTAGAATGCACGATCTACTACCTTTCCTAATTTGCTAATCAATCCAGGAAAACTTAAGATACATAGTCTGAAAAAGAATCTGCAAATAAAGTTAAGTATACACTGTGCAAAACAGTACTCAAGTAAATATGTTGAATAATAACTGATTTGAATCATTACAATTTTTGAGTGTTTGTTAATGATAAACATACTTTTAGCAAAATCAGAGCGAAATCTCAGTATTGAGATAACATTAACTTGTCAAAAAATACATGATTATCATTTGTATTTAGCATATATAATAAATATTTTGGGAACAATTAACAAATCATGTGTCTAAATAAAAAAATTAAAGTGTACATGAAAGGTAGGATTATTATACCCAAAATTATTTTATAGCATCAATATTACACTCACAATTTATCTCTCAAGTTTCTCTACCAATAAATTGAAATTATAATGGAGAAACAACAAAATTAGTAGTGGAGAAAACTACATTTCTGTTTGACATGGATGTTAAAATGTTTCCTTCTATTTCCAATATGTTTTAATTACATTTAAAATTGAAAAGAAAGCATGCACTATGCACATATTCATATAGAAATATTGTATTTGACTTTGCCTGTTAAATCAAGTCATTTCCCTTTCACCAGTTTCTTTTTGACTACATGAAAGAGCTGGTTTAATTCTTACTGATATCTCATAACGTAAACTATAAGCGTGGTATTTTCAGAAAATAGACATATAATACCCTTGATTAAGCCTATAATTTGACAAGTTTTTGTGTTTTTAAAAAAATAAAAATAATTTAGCATAGCACATTATAATGTTAAAATATTTCAAAGAAGATTAATAAGATCCAGATGAGAGTTATTCTCTTGCTTTGCAAGGGAGCACATTATCTATTCTGTGACAATTGATTGCTTTCCTGTGGAATGCCTTGATTTCAGTGCTATTGTTCAGGCTTTTGATAGTAATCTGTAAGATGCTGTTATGAAAGAATCTCACCTCATCAGACATTCTTCAAAAAACAAAAAATTCTGCACCTGATAAATCTTCTATAGTCTCACAGTGACAATTTTCACTTGAAGAACTAGTCTCTTCTGAATACTTTCAAAATCAGAAATCCAAGGAATGTTATAGAATAAAAAAATAAAATTTGTATTCTTAAACAGAGAAAGGCTACAAAACCAGAAAATCAAATTTGCCTTTTACAAACTTACTTTGTTACTTTGTGTGTGTTTTCTTAATACACATTCTATTTTTATACTAGTTTCAGGAATATCTGTTGGTTCAAAAAAATACAGACCACAACCCAACAAACTATTGCCCATCACTTAAATCATTCCATGTACACAAGTAAAAAATTTGGGAATTTTAGTAAGGTTTCCTAACTTTACCCTCCAAAAATTAGTTCTTCAAAATTTTTATAGACAGCTGTTATGCAATAAGCTTGCCAACTTCTCTGCATCTGATAGGTGCGCATATGGTATACTCATGAATGAAAATTGAGCAAGAAATTCCTGTCACAGAGGTTATTGTGATGCTTAAACTTGGAATATACAAGCAGTGAGTATGCAATTTACTTTTATGGCAGTTTTTTGAGTACTTGAAAATGTCACTATATTTTACACAGTCACTAGCAAACTTTTCTAGAGCATTGTTCATAAACGAATAGAACAATTATTTTACTAGAACAAAAACATTGAATAAATATCTTTATCATACAGTATAACTGAGCACTCAGATTGAAAATCACTATTCTAAAGCACTAACACTATCATATAATAGTGACATGGTTCATGAAAAATAATAGAAAATAAAATTTCAGAGTACTGCAGACCCTCTGGAGAATTACAGAGATGCTTCAAATGTTTGTTTGAGGGAACATCAAGCTGGTACGACAGCTCAGAAAACTTCAGTGAGGCCATTGCTGTTGCTACCAAATGCTGCTTAACCTGCATTGTTGGGTTCAATTAGAGGAGCAGAATTTCTGTGTCCTCTGCAATAACACAAAATGTTACATTTTCCTAATACTGGGCATATTCAACATTTTATAAATTTTAAAGTCTATGGAACTGTATGCAATTAAGTCAATTACATATTACTTACGTGTGTGTGTGTGTGTGTGTGTGTGTATAGACTAAACAATGTGGACATATGTCTATGTATGTATACAAAATGAAACAAAAATTTTTTTATCCACAAACCTATGAAAATTCAAGAAATAGGAATTTTATACCACTAACCAAACACCTTTTAAAATATTAGTTAAATTTCAGTCCTCTAAACTATTAGCATCTTTCTTTAACTTGAATTCTACCTATCTTTAATGTTTTATGTGATTGTAGAAAAAGATCCAGATGGAAAGAAGCTTTCTACAAGAGTAGACTATTTGAGAGATTAAAAAGGTTGGTAGAATGTGTTGTGTTGCCAGAAACACATTTATACAAAATTACTAAGCTTAAGGAGCATTACAGCTAATGAAAAAGGAGAAAATAGATTTTAGAAGGTTAAGAAAATTGAGAGTCAAGAACCTGAGTCATAGTAATTTGAGATCAAAGTCTGGTCCTTTAGAACTTTTACAATGGAGTGTAGGGATTTATGTGTGTGTGTGTGTGTGTGTGTGTGTGTGTGTGTGTGTGTAGCTTGTGCTGAACATTATAGAACTCTATGAGTCAGAATAGGTACCCTTAAAATCTGCTATAGTATCTTTTATAGTTTTTCTTTTCTTCACTTTCAAAAATAACTTTTTATCTTTTCATATTGTCTTTTCTTTCCTTTTCCTTTGTCCAGAGATCGTATTTTCTCCATTCTATTTTTTATTTTAAGACTAATTTTGAGTACCATTTTCCTGAAAATGAGTTTTTAAATTACAACATTAAATTAAGGGATATAAAATTGTGGCTCTTCACTCTTTCATACCTCCAAAGTTTGCTGACCTTAATTTCATAGCATGCATCACAGCTGTTGCATTGATATTGGCAGTGATTGACAATAAGGGGGAAGGGAGTAATTAAAGAGGAAATGATGTGTTTGTTTGCATGTTGAACGACTGCTAGAGAGTAGAGCAATCAAAGCCATGGTGTATTAAATAAATCAAATAGTTTCACAAATCAACAAAACCTTCCAAAAATGAGCAGCAGGGGCTTTCAATAGGGCAGATCTGCAGGTCAGGCCTTAGGCAAGCTGTTACCTCCAGGGTGAAGCCATCAAAAGCAGAGCGTAAACAACAGAGAAGAATGGCTTTTCAGAAGATTCGGAAAATCAGTAAAATGATCTAAGTATGAGAATATTTGTTCAGGAATGTAAGGTTTGTGAGCTTTGTTCAGGTTTTTTGTCACATTTTACTTTCACAACTAATTTGTGAGATATTATTTAAGATGTGAACAATGAAAACTCATAAAAGAGAGCTCCAATGAAAATTCATACAAGAGAGCTCCAATGAAAACTCATAAAAGAGAGCTCCTTAAAGCCAGATAGCTGAGAAGAATCCCTTTGTGCCTTCCCCATATTTCACACTCTTTCCTTTATTCAGATCATGTCATAAAGGTTAATGCTTCTCTCCTTTTAATGTCACACTTGTTATTGGGTACTCAGGTTGAATCTCTTAAGAAATGGCGATTCAAGGGATGGTAGTTTAACTTATACTAATAAATTACAAAATTTACAAAAATGTGTGTTAAGGAGATTCACATCGCAACCACTAATATCCGTAGAAAACAATCCATGTGACTACAAGGCAAACTGAAATAAGATAAAGAATGTATATTTTATAATATAAAAGTACAATGAAAGTAACATGATTACAGTAAGGCCATAAGATACCTAGTTAAGGCAAAGAATAATAAATCTGGAATAATAAAATCTCATGTCAAAATAAAGTTTGGCAGTATGATAAATACCTTTGAAAGTAATAGTTTTCAAGTACACCTTAAAAATGACTGAGTTAAAGAGTGTTGTTATATTCTGTTTTCTGCAAATATCATTACTGGTTTGTAACATTTATAGCTAAGGTATGATGTCAGAATTGCCACACAGTTTATATGTCATGGTTTCACCTCATCCTTAAAGGAAATGTTTGAAAAGTCTGATTAGAGACAGTTAAATTCAGTAGAAAAAGACTTTGCACATGGAATTAGTCACCAATTATATTACTCACCAAGGTTCTGGAATAAAATGATAAATTAGTTATGAATAAACATTATTTGCCAGTAATTTTAGGTTCACAATCAAATTTACCGGAAGACAGAGATTTCTTCCATAAAGCCAGACATGCACAGCCTCTCCCACTGTCTGAATGCTTTAAGTTGCACCTTATTTCAGTCTGTTAAACTACATGGATGCATTGTCATCACCCAAAATTCACAGATTATATTAAGGTTGACTTGCAATGTTTATGAGCTTTGGGTGATGCACTTAAACCATATGCAAACCACAGTAATATGCCCCCACCATTCTAATGTAAAGATGCAGTGTACCGTGCAGGGTAATTTCACTGATCTGAAAATCTGTTTTGTCTGATTCATTTCACTTAATATATCGTCTCAAGGTATATCTATTTTCCTACAAGTGATTCAAGTTCCTGTTCCTCCTCCTCCTCCTCCTCCTCCTTCCTCTTCTTTTGTTTTGTTTTTTGAGATAGGGTCTCACTATGTAGTTGAGACTGACCTGGAACTCACTATGTAGCCCAGGCTGGTCTTGAACTCACAGCAATCCTCCTGCCTCAGCCTTCTGAGTGCTGGGACTACAGACATGTACCCCCACTCCCAGCTGAGTTCATTCTTCTTTAAAGAAGAATAATACACTATTGTGTATAAATGACACATTTTTTAGCCATTCATCTATTGATGGACATATAGGCCCTTTCTAAGATTTATCTATTATGTATTGTGCTGCTATAAATATGGGTATGCATGAATCATAACCATAATGTTAAGTGAAATTAATTAGACACCAAAGTTTCTATATTACATGGCTTCTCTTATATGAGAACACAAAATATAAATGATGAATAGAATAAAAATAGGTAATAGGAAATAGTGAGCTAGATCATTTGCAGACTGTAAAGGGACAGAGATCGAGGGAAGGGGAAGTAGACAAAGACAGAATTGAGCTCTGTTATGTACATTTACTAACTCTCCACAAGGGTTGTTAGCATCATGTACTGCAAAACAAGTACAGATCAAAACAAAAATTTAAAAAAGAATTTTTTTTTATCCTTCTCGTTTCCATCTTTTGCTCATTCTCCCTCCTGGAAATCATCGATTACTTAGTGTCTCCACAGTTTGCATTTTCCATCACGTTACACAGTTGGAATCATACATAGCCTTTTCAGATATCTGTTTCATTCACAATATGCATGCAAGTTTCTTCCATGAGGCATGATCAGAATATATGATGAGTGTTTAAATTTTTAAAATGTATTACAGTAAAACACACATTATCATCAGTCCTCCACAGAACACTCCATTGTTCCTGCTACTTTCTGACGCAATCCTGGAGATTCACTTTTGTGAGAGTCTTTATGAGATATAATAAAAATACAGTAAACGCTGCTGCAGAATGTTATCCAATAGAAAGACAGGCTTACAAAAATATTACTGTGACTTCATCCACTTTATTTACCAAACTGGTACTATGCAACATTTGACTCTTCCTCAAAATCTAATGACCATGAAAGCTAAACATTTTGAATTATTTCAGAACACCAAAGCTGCCAAGTGTAATTAAAGACATTCGCAAAAAAAGGGATTTCAGAATTGCTTCAGAAAGTGATGAAAACAGAGATAGAACTGTTTAAGGTAGGAAATATTCTGAGAGGAATTAATAGCAATATGAATTTTATATTAATATCAAAAATTTAAACATTCACTGTACTTTTTGATCACACCTTGTCCCTGCTCCTGGACTGTGCGTCAATAATAGTGTGTTAGATAGTCATCTCTAGAACAAAGGCTTACGCTACTGAGTTAAACTTCAAAGTCACAATGACCAGGAAAAGTTAATGTTTGGAATCCATTCAGGACATTGAGGCAGCTAAGGAAATACATCTAAAGACACACATGAATGAAGCCTTCCAGAACTGCTTCAGAAAGTAGCAAGAACACTGAGATAAGCATGTTTAAAGCCAGGGAGAATATTTTGAGAGGAAAGAGTGGCAGCAGTATTATTACTAGCATATTTTTTAATATAAACATTTACCTTTCATCTTCATTGCATATATTTTTTGTGGCTTCATAGCTCATTTGCTTTTTGTTTGTTTCCTTTTTGACATCAGTGATGGAGCTCAGGACCCTGAGCTTTCGAGGCAGGCAGTGGCACCACTGAGCTAAATCCAGGGCCCAGCTCACTTGTTTTAACATTGAATCATTTTCCATTGTCTGAATATACCACCATTTCTTTACCCTTTGATCTACTGAAAGACACCATGGCTGCTTCCAGACTTTTGCAAGCATCAATAAAGCTGTGTTAAACATCTACATGCAGGGTAATTTTTGCACATGTGTGTGCATCATTGTACTTCTTTGGGTAAGATATATTTAAAGAATGCAACTTTTGTTGCTATGTTTTGGTGTTTACGAACATCTTTGGAAATGTGGAGAAAGCCTTAAGACTTCTATCAAGGCAAAACCTGCACTTGAGAAGGAAACAGTGAAGTGATGCATAGACTATCAGAAACTCGCTATTTGAATTCTTAAGAATACAAAAAAAGACTGCTGTTCTGAACTAGTTGCTTTTAAGCACACGAATTGACCTTTGTCCTTTTGACTATAAGTGATTCAAAATTTATTAATCATAAACTATATATTTTTGCAGAAAATGTAGTTGTAATATAGCAGGCATGTTGTCAAATTACAGCACACTTATCGTTACTAACAATTTGTAATTTCAATGGAGGCACATATGTGGGACAATAAAAAAAATGAATGAGAGATTTAGTGTTGAGGAACATATATCAGCACATATATGTTTGTGTACTTATGTGTGGATCCACAACTATTTCTATATATAATGGATGTAGGTTGAGACAATATATTGCCATGAATTATAGTATGCCTCAGAAAATTACTCAAGTATTTATTTGAAATGTATCCTAAACAAAGCAGTTACTTATCATTTAGATTAAACAGTTGGAACAGTTGGTGCTCAGTTTCACTAAGCACCTGTTGGCAGACTTTTCAAAAACATTTGAAGAGCTAGTAAGAAAAATAAGTATAGAAGTCGTATTTTATTGTAATTTAGTTCTCAGAATCTGGAATAATATTATTTTTAGTCAAAATTGGTTTTGAAAAGCCACAAATTTTTTTTCAATTGACACTGAATAAACACTAGAAAATCTATAAAGAATTCAAAGTGAAAGATAAATAGGAAATATTTCAAACCTTCATAACTGTTTGCTCTTTTGGGAATATGAGTTTAGAAATGTGGATGCTGAACATCACATGTGAGTCTATAGGTCATATTAATATAATATGATATACAATATACAGCATATATTAATCATGTTATATAATATATTCATGCAGGAGAAATCACTAGATTGCGATGAAGCTTTCTCTGCGAGCAAGTCAAGTGACTGTACCAACCACCAACATTGGATATTCTCAGAAGAAACAGGTCGTAGTATTGAAATAGATACAGCATTTTCAGAAGCTAGACTTTGGATAAAAAATGCCTTGAAACCTGAAATCAGAGAATACCATTTTTACTTGCACATAAATATAGAATAATATATTTTCATTCTATGTAGCTGAAACTTTGATTATCAATATAAATATTTTATAGATTATACTATTAAGGCTTACATTACTGGCTTAAACTCCAAAGCTAAAGTGAACCAGGAATGGTAAACGTTTTGAATCAACTCAGGACCCTGAGGTAGCCATGGATGTATAACCAAAGACATTCATGAAAGAGGCCTTCCAGAACTGCTTCAGAAAGTGTAAAGAGCAATGAAACAAGTGTGTTTAAAGCCAGGGGAGTGTTTTGAGGTTAAATAGTGGGGACATTGTTATTACTATACTTTTTTAAGTTTAAGCATATATTGTAGATTTAAATTGCATATTTATGAAATTTCATGAGGAGAAGCAACTCTCTACCTGCATAAAAGCATTATAGCCATTGAGTTAACTAATTTATTTACTCATTGAACAAATATTCAATGGATGTTTACTTTCCAACACTTAGAGTGATGGCCCTAGGTTTAAAATGAAAATTAAATTTCGGTGACTACTTACAGAACCTTCATGTTTATTAGGAGAGCACAAATATGCAAATGTCTGTGCATATATGTGTACATGCAAACATACATACAGTCCCCATAAGTGGGTACCTATGTACCTGGTACCTATGGACAATAGCAACAAAAGAAGATACTTAACTGAACTCAGCAGACCAACTTAAGGAGCTTCTTTTGTAAAGGATGATGTTGAAGCAGATCATAATAAATAGGAGATTGGAAGACTCATAAGTAGAAAATCTATACTTCAGCAAATGAAAGTGGTAGCCTCAAAGAACAGGGAGGAAGGCATCTGATGTGAAGAACGTAATGAAGTTCATTAGCTCAGCGTGTCTAGTTGTAAAGGTTAATCCATGGAAAATCTTCCTAGTGACAGAAGTTCTGCAATGTCCATACCCTCCTGGAAGACAGAAGAGGTTGTGAAAGGGAGAGGTTTATATACAGCTTTCTTCATCAGTACAATGCTTTTAAAAGTCAAAGGCAACTCCAGTATTTATTTGGAGAAGAGAGAAGTAAGATATTCAGCAAAGTACACAATCCTTGTATGGGTTAGTTTCCTCAAATTCACCATGGAGAAAATAATAATAATAACACCTACGGCTACTGCTGAGAATTACATGGATAAAACTTATAACAGAGGAGTGAGAAGAATAGAGTGATCATCAATAAATTTAGCTATTATTATAGCCAGTGCAATGACCATATCTATGTATACTTCAGTACTTTTTCTCTGTAAATTCAGACACATTACACAAATACAAAGTTTTCTCTACACCAAGGTTAATTTTATTGCTGAGGCTTTAAATGAAATATAAAGCATGTGCTTTCCTAAAAACTACCTCATTAGAATTGTTACATGGCTTGCCTTCCAAAGGAAGTCATTTCCAATCATATTTGTTCTCATTTTACTGAAAATAATCTTCTGTGTCAAAGCATATTAAGCAGAAACTTGTAAAACCTATCGCTGTTTTACATTGACTCCTGACTTTTATCTGTAATATGGTTAAACATAAGGGATCCTCAATCACTAGCTATTATTCGTATCAGACGAAACAGTCTGTTTGCAATGATATCACCATATCAATCCACATATTATAAAAGTTGAATACAATGAACAACTTTAGGACAGGTTCTGTGGTCGAAACAAGCAACATGATAATTATTACCTTCAGTACTGTGCTCTTTCCAATTCTCTCTAGTCTCATTTAAAAATGGATCTAGTAATATCACTTAATGTATTGAGTTACATACTGGCCAGATATATTTGTGGTGAAGAGGGAAAAGAAAAAAAGCAAATTTCATTAAGTGTGCCTCTTACAAGCTGAGTGTTTACAAGAGCCTACTAATTGAATATTTGCTGTGCTTCCAAAAGTATTTTGAAACATCATTAAATATAAGGGTTAAACATGCTGCAAATAATAAGACTAAGATTTCATATATCTCAATTAGATCACATTCTCAAAGAGCAAATGTGTGTATATGTTTGTACATGGATGTTTGTATCTTACACATAGAGAAAAAGGAGGGAAGCACTTAGAGTGTTATTGGCCAACTATAAAACGTATATGATGAATTAAATAATATCTCTCCTTTCTTCATCATTAATATATGATTAACTAGCAAGTTCCAACAAACAAATTGATAAGCCTCAGGAAAAGAGTCTACTTTTCATCTATATGGCAAAAACCACAAAGGAAGTTATGCAAAGGATTTAAGTATCTAAAAACTGTTATTTCTGTTTTCCAAAGATTATATAACAAATTTACATTGGAAAAAACACTCTTGAATAGAAATGCCACTCAATTCCAGTATATAAGTACAGTTGTTATTTCAGAGAGCAGTGTTGATCCAGAGAGAATATTGCAATTTTTCCTGACAAATACTCATCGGGCAATGAGCTTGGCAGGTCTAATTTTTAGTTTTTTCAAACTATGACATAGCACAGTTCAACAGCAATAATAATATAATTTGCTGATCCACTTATGTTTTCTTTGACTCACCAGGATTAAATCATATACAAGGCTTGACATTGCCTATCACTAGATTGTTATGCTTCAATTTCAACTATACAGTCAGAATTATAGAGGGTGGGGTAGGAAATAGAATTACAGACCTCAGAAGTTCTTTCCCTAGACAACAATAAAGAAAATGAGAGACAGGAAAAGGCAAATGATAGTTCAAGTACTGACATTTGGGAAACTGTGTTCTAGACTAAGCATTACAAATTCTAAATTCAATTAGATGAAATCTTAGGGTTGTACCAAACTTTTAGTCATTTGATCCCATTAGTAAAGTGTCCTGATGCTTCCTTTATGAAGCTATGATTCATTCAGGGCATCAGGAGATGAGTAAAGTGATATTTCGGGAATACTTTGTTGATTAATCGTCAACAGGGGAAATCCAGCTTGAAAAACTGGATTGAGTTTTTGTTTGCTGTATAGAAAAGCCAGGAAACAGATCCTTTCAATGATAATAAAAATTCTAAAAGTTATATTTTATTAGATTTTAAAATTTTTCTTCTTCAAACTTTGCTTTAAGAAATACCTAATGCTATTTTATTATTAGAAGCATTGACATTGGTAAGGAACTGAAATGAAAATATAATTCATAAGGTAACTCTTATAAATGAGTCTATAATAATAATGTCCCTAAGGACTACTTAAGTTTTACTTCAAAAAATAAAAAAACAGTTATATAGACTTACAGAAAACTATCAAATGTACATAATATAAATCTTCAGAAAAGGCTACAAAACTGGTTTCCATATATTATATTTTTAATAAATATTTGTACAAACTTTATGAATTATAAAATAAAAAGGAAAATGTCACAAATTATTTTTCAGTAGAAAGAGAAAAAGAAAACATTAAGGTAGTCATTGAAAGCATAGGTAGTTCAGTCAGTGGTTGAAGACTTCAGACCCACTTCCACTGATCTCTAGTCTATGAAAACGAACATGAACTCTCACCCTCACGTGTCTATCACCAGTGCTGCTTAACAATGGCGGAACTCTTTGCTGTATCTCCTGACTATTTTAATACAAGTACTCTTCCCCACTACTTTCAGAGAAATTGTGCTCAGACTTAAGGATTAAGGGTGTAGCCAGAGGTAGAGTGCTTACTTAGCATGTATCTGGCCCTTTATGCAAATTCCAGAGAAAAATAAATTAATTAGTAATAACAATAATAATGAAAACAAGTTGCTTAGAAGAACCTGAAGAGTTCTTGTTCCAGATATCAAGAAAAATCCTTTAAAATGTGAAGTATTAGGCCTACTCTTTCAATAGCATAACAAAGCATTGCCCAACAATCCCACCTAGAGGGTGACCTTGTGATACAAGACACAGAATTGGCTGGACTTATTGTTCTCCATTAATGTTATCAAATAAAGTGCAGACTCTGAAAACAAATGGCAATTTTTGGAACATGTCAAATTTAACATTAATTTTTGTCCGAAATTATACTAACTATGCATGGTAGAAAGTATTACTTTCTTGTAACCAATATAAAGATAAAGAGCATTTATCAGTTTTATATTTTATTTTGTAATATTACATCAAAATAGAGGGAATATAGAGGGAAATAAATAGAGGGAAATAAAATAGAGGGAAAATAGAGATTTTTAAATCTTTTGAAAATTATGATTTAGTACCCACTTTATATTTTTCAAAAACATTTCAGCATACAGAATGATTCATTTTTTTCTGTATGAAAATTTCTCTCACATGTCCAGTGAATCCCTGTGCATTCTGTACCCACTACCCAGGATATTTTTTCCCATTCAGTTATGGCTAATTTCTTTTCTTTGTGAAATAAACAAATCACTTTCTGTGAAGCAGAGGTCTGCTTCTCCCTTTCAGAGAGTCCTTTCAAGACCTAGAAATATATAAACTAGAAGTGAGTTCTCACATCATTTATATATTTATATTTTTAGTGTGAAAAAGATGTTTCAACCACCATTAATACTACTACTAATCTTTTCATTTAAACAAATACACTTCCACATGTCCTTGTTTTGTGATTTCAATTATTACAATGGGTATTTTTAGGTCTGGGATAAGGGAAAAACACAAATACCTATTTGATTCAATAAAATTTTTTTGTGATGTGCAATTATCTTCATGTGAAATTTTGCTATTGCTATGCTCACTGGTGAAAATTTGGTTTCAAGAATATTGTTACTCCTCTCTTTTCTGACTCATTCAATAATACGAAAAACATGGAGGATCATGTTTGATATAAACATATTACAAAGGGACCAGCAAGTGTGTGGGTTGCTGAGGAAGGATAGCATTTGAACATACGGAGCTAAGCATTATCTTTGGAAACACTTTTAGGCAAAATATGTGAAAACTGTAAGATAAACTTTTGGATTTTCTTCTTATCTGGTTCAAAACTGGAAATTCTCAATTTCTGAGTAATGCATGTTATATAATTATGAATATGACTATACCTTTATTCTCTTGTAGACAAAGATTATACACAGTAGAATTATCCAGATTTATATGATTCCAGACTATCAATCTCTACCAGTACAACAAAGTAGAAATATAACTATGTATAGAATTATACCTACAGAAGTGCCCACAACAAGAGCATACTCATAAAGATCAGTATTTTTGAAGGGTATAGTTATATTATTTATATATGTATATATTGTGAAATTTAAGGCAAGAAAGAAAAAAATAATTGTAATGGAAATATAAACTACACACCAAGCAAACATAAGAATGAAATTATATAAAATATTCAAACTGAACCTAGTGGAATGAAAATAAGATTTATTAAAATAACAATTAAAAAAAGAACAATTTAAACGAGTAGGGAATAGTACAAAGATAACATATACTGATTAAATTAAGTGATAATCACTTTATATAAATTTATTCAGTATGTTAATTAAAAGACAAATTTTTATAATAGATACAAAAGAGAAAATAAGCCCAATCACATGATACCTAGAAAGTTATTTTAAATACCAATATTTTTGTATGTTAAGGATATATATATATATATATATATATGTATATGATAGTATATGATAGTAACTCCTAGAAAATGAAAGAGCAGCAGGTATATTAATTTCAGACAAAGTAAATTTTGGAACAAAAAGTATTATCCAGGATAAAGAAATAACATAAAGGAAAAAGATAAGGAAGAAGATGAAGGGTAGGAGAGAAGAAAAAGGAGGATAATGGGTGTGAAAATAATATATTTACTAACATACACCAACATAAAACAAATCTCATTATTAAGCATTACTAATATGCACTAATTTTAAAAAAACAAAAAGAATATTATAAAGATAAAAGATCAGTTCTCTAAGAAGAATAACAATCATTATTAGTCCAAAAAGAATGTTGTAATACTTTAAATATGAGTCAGCTAATAACAGGATAGCAAAATGCATCATGTAAAATCTTATATAAAAGTGAGGAGAAATAGACATGTCCATTGTTACCGCATGAGACTTTGAAATCTACCTTGCCGTAACTGACAGATTTACACGACACACCTGAGCAGTGTCATGAGATTGAACTAATTTTTATCGACAAAATACTACACCAACAAAAAAGAATACTCATTATTCTTAAGTTTACAAGACATTTCTCTGAAATGGACCATATTCTGAGCCAGAAAACAAACATTCACATTTAAAAAAATCTCATAAAGGGTGTAATGACGCCTCAATGCATTTAATTAGAAATCAATAGCATAAGATGGCTGGAAAATTCTCAAATATGTAAAAATTAATGACATCATATCTAAATAACACAAAAAAGAAATCTTGAAGAAACTAACACGCAGTTTGAACAAAGTTAAAATGAATATCAAAACTGGTAGCATGCAGGAAAGCCATGCTAAAAAGAAAATAACAGTAAATTTTATCTAAAATAAATAACTTAAGCTCCCACCTTAGCAAATTAGAAAAAAGAGAATATTAAATCTGAGGTATGAATAAAACAATAAATAAATTCTTTAAAACTCAAACTACAAAACTCGCTTGTGAAGGTATAGATAACCTGAATAGTTCTATATCTGTTTTAAAATTTGAATCAATAATTTTAAAACTTCAAAAAACAAACTGTTTTAAGTTGTACCAAACATAAAGGTGAAATAACAATTGTTTACCATCTCTTCCAGAAAAAAAGTAGTGTAGAACTACTTTTTAATCCAGTCTATGATGCCAGAATTGCCTAACACCAAAACCAGGTCTAAATACCATAAGAAGTGAAAAATGAAGAGCAATGTCTCTTACAAAAGAAAGAATGCAAACCCCTTAGCAAAAGAAAAAAACCTAGCACAACAATAAATAATAAATGATAAATAATGACCAGTGGGGTTCATTTTAGGAATTCAAGCCTGGCTCAGCATTTATAATTCAAACAATGAAACCAATGTATCAGCTGGCTAAAGAAAAAATGTATTTAATTGTATCAATTTCTGATGTGAAAGCATTTGATAAAATAAACATCTATTTATAGTAACTCTTAACGAAGGAAGATTAGAGAGAAACTTCCATGTTTAAAAAACATTTACCAAAAACTAGAGCTAGCATCATACTTAATGGCAAGAAACTAGAGAAATTCCCCCATGAATTACAAGTAATTCTAGTGCATCACCTCTCATATCTTCTATTCAACATCTTAATAAAGTCCCAGCTAGCACATAAGGAAAAACAAAAGAATGAAAGAAATTAAAATTACACAGATTTGGATGGAAGATGTAAAAGAGGAAAATGATGTGAGTTAAAACTAAGAAAATCTAAATGAAGGGTGGACATTATTTCAAAATAATGAAAAATACACTAAAATAAATGGATCACAATAAAGGAAATTGGGTAAAAGATATATGATAATTATTTCTAATAACTTGGAGATATTCCTGTATATTCAAAGGTATCTAAAGCATAAAATTTATTAAATGTTAGTTCTCAAGGAGTACAAAGTTAAAATACATAGAAAACTATTGCACACTCATGTTAAGCACTGAATTAATGCATTTATATATTGAGTACACCAATAGAGTATTTTATCTGGAAAACTCTATCTCTAGTTGTCATTTCTGCTAATATTATTGGATCCCTGAGCCACGTGCTTTTTCTCTTCAAAAGTCCCTCTATGTAAAAGAACAATGAATTTTTTACCCTTTAGAACCCCTGACTTATGATAGTTCAGCTACATCATCAAGTTTGCATGCAGAGCATGCCTTCTTATCAATGAATCTTTTGATTATGATCATTCATAGTCAGGATAGGCTGAGTTTTTCCCACATCATTAAGCTCTGGTTCCTTTCAGGTTTTTTTTTTTTTTTTTTTTTTTTTTTTTTTTTTTGTTTTTTTTTTTTTTTTTTTGGTTTGTTTGTTTGTTTGCTTGTATTCTTTGCTCTATTTTATCTCATTCATCACACACTTTACTATGATTACCAAGGACATACTTTAGCACTTTGTTTAAAAATCTCTTAAATACCTGAGGTCACTGTTTAATAAATTCTGACTTCTACACAACTACAAAACATAATTCAGCTGTTTCCTGCCACTATGTAGCAATGATTGCTTTTCCCACAGTTTCAAATAACAAACCTCATTTTCTTCAGAGTCTTCACCAAAAGTACTTTTAATGTCATGCTTCTGATAATGCTTTTTTCACGATAATATGTATGTCCTCAGTGTAACAGGTCTTCTACCATGTTCCTGTCTTACACAACAGTGTCCATGGAAAGAGGCTTTAGCCTCTGTATTTTCATCAACAGTCTGTCGGTCAGTATAAATATTTTCTATCATGCACCTCAGATTTGTTGTAGAAGTAACCTCCATCTCAGTTCAGAAATCCATACTAGTTTCATGTGACCATTGAAACCTGGTGGCTTAAAGCAATAGAAACCCTTTCACAGTTTTGCTAGTATAAGAGCCAGGCAATATTGTACTATCTCTGGAGTCTCTAGCCAAAACTGAATATGAGTAGAACTAGAACTGATTAGTCAATACCTATAAGCAAATGGGGACTAAAAACTAAAATTAACACTAAAATTGTTGATACTGGCTTATTTATTAATTGAGACTACTCAGTCTTGATATCTCCCTTACTGAAGGAGGGCATTTGGGAAAGCTGGGTCAAAAGGAAGAACATGAGGGTAGAATTCCTGAGGGGAAAAATATATACATACAGAGAGGCTTGTAGATTCATAGAAAAAGCAGGGAAGATATTCATATAAATTTATTTGGTTTTACTAACCTTTAAATATATCTTGGTATGAAATCCAAAATATCTGGAGGCAAATTAGAAAACTGTGTTAATCACATGGAAATTAACTAAAATCTTAACATTGTACTCAGTAATTGGGTAAATTTATTGAGCTTGCCTTCAGATATTTGACCTTGTTTATGCTCAAAAATATTTAACTAATCAAGCTAAATCAGAAAGAAGGGGGGGTTCCATCAGTAATCTAACATGAGGTATTAATTCAAGTGGACCATCCATTCCAATTTATCCTGAAAAAATAACAAATGTTCAGTCCTATAGTACTTTCATTAGTTAACCATTGCTTCACTTAGTCTTGCTGACAAGGAAAAATCTTTACCTGTTTTATTTTATGGACTTCAAAATTTTCCTCTGCCAGATGGGTGCTTACCTAATTGCAAAATAGATTGTGTCTCTGTCTACAAAGCAAATTAAACTGGAGAGTTGAACATTAATCTACAGGCCACATGTGTGTGTTGTCCTAAGTAAACATGACAATAGCACCAAACCATCATTAAGCTCTACTTGTCTAATGATACAGGTCTATTTGCATTGATTCATCTACACATCAGTATTTTTCTAAGTTTGAAGTTACATTATTTATATTAGAATCGCCTGTGGACCATGTTAAATAATACTTCTGGGCACCACTCAAGACGACACTATCAGAATCTTAGAAGTAGATTTGATTAGAACCCTAGAGAATCTGAATTTCTAACCAACACTCCAGTGGATTCTCTTAAATGGAAAATCTGAAAAGGAAGCTGTCTCTAAAACAGTGCTTCTAACAGGAGCTAAATACTGATCACTGTTGAAGCTGGGAGATGTATATAAGGTTTTAAGATGCTCTTCTTGGTACAGGGATTTAGCTCAGCAGGTGCTGCCACCTGCCTCACAAGTGCAAGGTCCCAAGTTCGATCCCTGGTACCCAAAAAAGGAAAAAAAAAAAAAGATGCTACTCTCCCCACATTTGTATATGTGTAAAATGTTGCATTAAAAAAGTATACAAAGAATAAAGAAAAATGAAATAGCAAGTTTACTGCATGGGGAATACTTGGTGATTGTCTGTAGACTTGTTTGGTCAGTATGACTTTGGTTGGCTGACAGGTGTGGAGTGGGGCTACTGGACAGAGAAGAGAGAATTATCTTGCTACATATACCGGATGCAAAGTACATCCCACCACAAAAAAGAATCATCTATTCCAAATAACATATTATTGCTATGGTTGAAAAAGCCCAAAATGCAGCAACCAATAGGACCTACTGGGATACCAAAAGGACAGACTGAGATTTTTGCCGGATAAGTATGAAACACAGATTATTTAGTTGAATGGGAAATGGAATCAAATTTTAAATTCAATTTTATCTAAATTGTTTTAGCGATCTCCTGCATATTTGGAGGGTTTTAACTCAGAGACATCCATGCTTCAATTACGTGTGTGCAACAGTTGTTGTCTCAGATTTTTATAATTATGTAACAAGAGAGCCTGAATTTCCATTTTGCACTGGGCCCTGCAGATTTGATAATGACATACGTCTGTATATTTTTTTAAAATTTTGATTTTAAGTGAGTTGTTCTTTACAAGATATGAAT
This sequence comes from Fukomys damarensis, assembly GCF_012274545.1. Classification (NCBI taxonomy): domain Eukaryota; kingdom Metazoa; phylum Chordata; class Mammalia; order Rodentia; family Bathyergidae; genus Fukomys; species Fukomys damarensis. Next base: position 3,790,790 of record NW_022900948.1, on the reverse strand, counting down.
GATTTATAGGATCTGAGGAATTCTTTTGTTAAGCTTAAAAATTCAAAAGTCTCTTACGTGAAAAGCATCCTATAACTCAGCGTTGAAAAAAAAAGCTGTCAGTTATTTTAACTTGAAATCATTTTATATAAAACAGAAAATATAAAACTAAAATTAAAGGTAGGTAGAAGAAAGTTCATTTTTTTTTCATTTTCCTTTAAAGCATGATATAAACGACAAAGGTAATTTTAGTTTGAGATATGTAGATGACTGTCACCTGTATCTGTTTATCCAAGTATCTGCGTGACTTTATATGCACAGAGAGAAGAGGGCAAATTCAAGGGAACCCTGGCATAATATTGCCACTCTATTGCCTTTTGTTAATATTCTGTCTAAGCCCCTCCTCAATAAGTGTTTATGGGAGACTGTAAATTATAATTTATAGCCCTATCAGTGTAGGAAAATGTGAGTACTTGCCAAGAACTGGATTCAGTAAAATACGGAATTTTGATTCAGGGTAAAGTGTGTAACACTAACATCAAGGGAAAAGCAGGAAAAAATAATGAAGAATACATTCAAATTTAGCAAAATATACTTTTGCTTGATATACAGTGAATGAAAATTTATTCTTTTCTTTTCTTTTATTTATTTTTTTCAGCTTTAATTGAGTTTATTGGTACATTTTAGGGATACAGTACAGTTACATTCATTGTTGGGATCTTGTACCTCTACATGACAAGACTTGGTTCTCATTTTTTCCCCTTGTCCCTGACCTCCCTTCACCCCCTCCTCCCCTCCCCATCTACAAACACTTTATTTTCATCTTTTCATTCTCTCACATTTTTTTCTTTTCCCTTATTACCCTTCCCCTACCCATCCCACCTTCCCTACACCTTTAGCTCCTCTCTTCCCATTTCTAAATGTCAGTACTCTTATTAGGATCTTCTGTATTATTGCAGAATATACGTAATATTTTATGACTATAACACCTAAGTAATAACAGAATGTTTGTGCAAAATATTTTAAAAAGAATATCACAACTGACAAATGTGTAGCTTCTAGTTGTATTACCCTTTCATTATTTGTGATTTTACATTTAACTTGCTCATTTTATTCTTTTTGTTGTTGTTTATTTTCTTAGAGGAATTCCAGCAGTCTTGGAAACTGTTTTCAAGACATTAGTAAAGGGCTTCTTCTTTTCCCATGGTGCCTTTTAGCTCTCTTCATTTCTCTTGTGCTTTAAACCTTTTGATTCAGCACAACAAACCTTCACATTTTCAGGGCATTGATCTCTCATATACTCCCAGGCAATGGGCCAGAGCCAAAGGAAAAATTGTGAATGTTTTCTGCTTTAGAGTGCCAGACTACTGCTCAAGGTCTCAAACTAATTCTCAAAACCCTGAAAGGCTGAACATTTTACTTAAAATCTATATGCGGCACTTATACCAGATGTAGACCTTATAACCTAAAGGAGATTGTATGCTGCTAATGTCTCAGTGGCCACTTTCTGCCCTGGTGCTTCACACTGTATTCACCTTATGAAGCTTCAAAGAATGAGCTTCTTGAACTTGTCATTTATCCTGGTAATTGGAGAGTCATTTAGCAATAAATTATACAGTAGAAATATTTAAAGGGAGCTTTTGACTCTCTGTCTGAGAAAGATACTTTTGATTGTTTTTTGGAACTCAATGGTGCAAAATAAATGTTTTTCACTTAGAAAATGCATTTTACTCTACCAGAGGCCCTGCCAATTTTTCTATTATTTTGGTATCAGGTACCTATCAAACATCTATATCATGCAAAGTATAGGACAGTAATTGGACATATTTTTCAAACTCGACACAAGAGCACGTGATCTGAGAATAGTTATATTATTTAATATTAATGATGCCCCAGCATAATAAAAGCTGTCAAATATTGATAATGAGAATTTAATTTTTGCAAAATTTTTTTTGGGGGGTACTGGGGATTGAACTCAGGTCCTTGCATTGCGCTTGCAAGGCAGGCCACCGAACTGCTGAGCTAAATCCCCTGCCCATAACTTTTGTAAATTTCTACAGTGATCTTTATAAATACCTTAAAGGGTGATTCTATTCTTATACCCAGAAAATTTATTTACGCACATATCTTAAGAAAATAATAAGAAGTATAGACAAAAATGATGTTTTGTAAACTTCAGTTTTTTTTAATTTATCTTTACAGATGGAAGAATTCTGTGTCAAACATTGGAGAATAAGTAAAAACTCTAAAATGATTAAATAAAGTAACAACTATTACAATGTTTATCATAATAAATGAAAACAACCTTTTTTTTTTTTTTT
>NW_022900948.1:3783553-3788407 GCF_012274545.1 Fukomys damarensis | reverse complement strand
TAAAAAAAAAGAAAAACACCTTTTTTTTTTTTTTTTGGTACTGGGGATCAAACCCTGGACCTTACATTTGCCAGGCAGGCGGCAGAACCACTGAGCTAAATCCCAGGCCCTGGAAACAGCATTTTATAAATGCATACGCACAGAAATACAAAAAAGAAAACGACATGCTCAGTGTTGTGAAGAAGGCAGAAGACTCTCAGGTTATTCCAAATGTGAAGGATTTGATTTAATTGTAAGGTTTAGTTTATTTACAAAAAACCATTGCAATTCTCAATAATCTCTGAGAAGCTTGAACAATATTATCTCAGTTGACAGCAACCAAGTGGGTAGTCCTTCAGCGTCCACTGAGAAAGTTATTTCAAATTTTATATGTGAGCCTCATTCTCTCTGCACTTTCTCCAAATAATGGCTTCTTATTTTTCCAGCTGTTAAAATATTCTGCTGATGCCTCTCTCTTAACAAAACTCTAACCTGGCTTAATAGAGAAGAAAGAATTTTGGGAAATGTAGTCCTCAGCTTCCCAGAGGAAACTTCAGCAGAAGATAGTTTTAGTTTTGAATTCACAACTAACAACACTGCACAGAAATACAGCATGAGATTTAGAATATATTTGGTTATAATGAAATCATAAGAGAGGAGATTGTTTTATTTTTTTCAATATTTTTCTTAGTGTCTCTATTTTCCAAAGGAGAGTATGATTTTTATTATAGGGAAAAAGTGTTTTATTTAAAATTAAATATGAGCAATTGACCTGAATTTTTGAAATTAGGGCTTTTGAAGAAATTTCTGAATATGTACTTGTTAAAATTAAACATCTCCGACTTTTCCTGAGTTCTTCCTGAAAATTATCTCATCTGTTCCTACATATTCATCAACTTTAAATTATTATAACAAAGTGTCCAACACTACCTACTCGTGGAGAAGAGGTTTATTTAGCATTCAGCTTGGTAGGTTTAAAGGCATGGTTCTGGAGCTAGCTGACTTCTCTGCTGCATCATACGAATGAAAGCTATGAAAAGAAGTAAATGTGGAAGCAAGAAAGTGATTGCATCTCAAATGAGGAACAGAGAGAAAGAGAATAAAAGAATGCAAGAGGGAGAGACTTCCACCTTTTCTAACAGTTACCTCAGAACAGAAGAGTCCCATAAAACTTAAAGAAGAGTCACGGAAAAAATACCATGTGCGGAGACCTAAGGCCCTTCCCGGAGGACCCATCTCTCCCACCTCCCAACACTGCCATGCTGGAGACTGAAGCTTTAATCACAATGAATTCTCGAGGAGCTTTTCAGACCTAACCCAAACTGTAGCACCCTGTCTAGAAACCCAAACCAGTTCTTCAGTTGTAAATACTCTGCTTCTACTCCATATTTATCTGCTATGAACATGCAAAACAAAGCCTCTTGTTCAAAACAGAGCTCTGGAAATTAACCTCAGGCAACAGCTCAGCTCCCATTTCACATCCCCAGTGGAACAGTTGTTAGAAATTGAGAGGAGCTATGGACGGAGCAGTGGACTCTTTCTCCATGTATGGAATTGGAGTTGGAATTATGAATCCCAGAGAAATTTTGCTTGATCATTTAAAACAGAGCCGTTTAGACTTTGGACAGGGTTACCTGGGCACTTAACACCTCTGAATTCTTATCTAAACTCTTCTTCTGCTGGGAGACTGAACAACAGTTACTGGGCATCAGTGACTGGAACAGGCACAACCTTAACTGTTTTTGTTGCTGTTGTTGTTGTTGTTGTTGTTGTTGTTGTTGGTGGTGGTGGTGGTGGTGGTGGTGTAGGAAAACACAAAAGAAAATTTCATCCATTTCAGTGTAGTTGAGGAAAGTAAGATCCTCTAAGTAAGCATGCAAAAAATACATACGAACGACTACTTGCTTTATATTTTGTGAAGTGCTAAGACATTATGCTGGTCCTCTGAGCTTCAAGAGCTAATGATGAGAATCAAGCTGAGGACACTTAGAGGAATTATTTTGTTATTTGCATTCTCAGAGTACTCATCTTTAGGATAAAGATGTTTGATTACATGCTTTCAAAATTCTCTTCCAGCTCTGGCAGTTTGTGTCTCTGTGAATCCATCACAGCCAGGGGTTGGATTAACTACCAAACTTGGCAAAGTTATTTTCAGTTCTTTCCACCACACATCTTATTCGCCTCTTTCTGATCTCTTGTCCTTAGGCAATATCCCAAAACACCCTCTGCTTGGGATTTGTCCACCCATCTTCTCTTAGTTAGAGTTCGTCAGCTCAGTGTCTCTTCCATATCTGATATGATACATAATATGTGCTGCTGTGGTGGCGAGAGCTAATGAGGTGAAAGCCTGCCAGATGGCATATTTGCATTTTAACAGAGGCCTCCTGGAAACAATGCTCTAGTACAAAGGAGTGCAATAATTGGTGAGAATATTATCAAACAAGGTAGACCTGCTAAGGGAAAAGGCCTGTGTAAAAAGAAATGTCCATCAGAATTTAGCAAGGTGAAACTATATCTTTATTTTGGTCATATAATATGATGACCAAGATAAGATTTTTTCAATGGTTAAGATATTTGAAGTGTTCCTGAAGTTAAAATAGCTTTTTTTTTTGGTGGTGAATTTTCATGTTTTTAATGAAGCTACTAGATTCAGATAACTTAGTGAATGTGTGAATGTTTCATGATGATTAAAGGGTCCCTGGGGTGTAAGTCACTGTGAAAATTATGGGCAGCCATGACAAGTTTAGCTTGAATGAAAAGACCTTCAATACTTATCATACTTCACTTTGATTCACAATCTTAGATTTGTGTATAATCTGAGATGTCATTTTCAAACCTCCTATAAAATTAACACAAGTATAAAGGAAACTGGTTTGAATTTCTGGGAGTATGCAATTCATTGATACTGAAATTAATTTTGTATGTACATAAATACAATTTATTCAGTGGCAGACATCCTAAAGCATTACAACATAAATTAGCCTTCGTTGAAGTTTTTCAGATAAAAATTCTGAAAATATGACTCTTAGGTATATGTTTTTTGCTGCCTCCTTTTGAGTCAGAATACAGAAAGATAAGCAGATAAATGTAAGGCAGAACTTGAAGCCTCTGAATAGGAATCTAATCCTTCAGTCACTGTTTTAATCTGCTCTGTGCATGGCTTTATTCTCTGCCATGAAGAATTTTCCTAACCAAGTCAAAAAACATCTATTAATTCCATATGTGATCCATTTCTCTGTCCTGATAGAAAAGAACAACTACTTTATACATTGCCATGGTAAAGGAAAATATTTCTTCTTTACAGAGAAGATAATAATTAAATTTAAGGACTGAGGAAGGTTTGAGAGAGCACCCACAACTGAGTCACTATTACCTAATACAAATAACATTAACTTAACAAAAATAATTCAAATACTTCAGTTTTAAACCCTAACAAAAATCACATGAAAAACACATCATTTTGGCCTCCACTTGTTTAAAATAAATATCTTAACATTTGCAATCTATTATTTCCTTGTCACAGTTTTTGTGTTAGCTGTGGACTGTACTTTTAAAAATATTTCTCCATAGTTTTCAGCATCATTATAAAAATATGGATATGAAGCCACTCTTCATAGATGGGTAATCTTTTCAGGTAATGTTTGCAAGACTTTCTTAATCTGTCAGTTATGTTTATTCATTATTCAATAAATAAGTTATCATCTATTTCTAACCAATGTTGTACTTATAACCAAAAGGGCCAAATTGCAACCTTTCTTGCAACTTGCTTCAAAATTTCTCCTCACATATTAACAATCATTGATACTGTTAATGAAGACAACTATAAAAGAGGGTCATCATAATTATCTCGGTCCTAAGGCTTAGTTCTAAGGCTTAACAAATATATAAGACTTTGTCTGTAATGTATTTATTTATTTTAAGACAGGGTCTCAGTAGTAGAGTCTGAGGGCCTTGAACTTCTGGTGATCTTCTCCTTCATGGCCTTCCAAGTACTGGGATTACAGGCATGAGCTACAAAGCCTGGCAACAGGTCAGTGTCTCTTCCACACTTATACTGCTCAACATTATTCAAGACACGAAGACATACTTTATAAATCACAAGCGCTTCACCATTTATCTTTTAGAAGTTTCTAGTCTGTTTTCCCGTACAATAGTGATGAGTCTCCTATGTCAGACACAGCCTTGTCTAATGAAAGGAAATATTTTTTCTTACTTGACAAAGTATTAATTGTCAGTTCTTATTTCCCTGAAAATGAATAGGCTTGCTTGACTAAGCAGCCCAGAAGTCTCTTGATAAGGAATGAATGAAGACCCAACTCCTTATCGCAGAGATTAATAACTGAGATCCAACACAGCTGACTAGAAGAAGCGTCCTGTCAGTGAAACTCAGAGACAATTCAGGATAATTCAGATACTCTGAAATGGGGCATGTACTCACACCGTGAAGTGTGAAATTAATGTGAAAGATGATATACGTACACCTAAACCAACTATCTGGATCAGTGAAAAAGGGAAGCAGCCCAGCCATGGTGGCCATCACGAGAGCATCCCAAGTAACCCTAGATCGTCAACTAGCACTGGAGAGGCCAGATTACCTGCTTTCAAAATTCTCTTCCAGCTCTGGCAGTTTGTGCCTCTGTGAATCCATCACAGCCAGGGGTTGGATCAACTATCAAACTTGGCCAAGTTATTTTCAGAGGCTAGATCCCTGGGACAGACTCTTTGAATATTGGCTCCTTTCATGTCCTCCACACCCCCAAAGAAAAAACCTAGAAAGCTGCATCCCTGCGGCAGCCTTGCCAGAATCCACTGCAAGGTCCTTTTCTTGAATATTCCTCTCTCTCTCTCTCTCTCTCTCTCTCTCTCTCTCTCTCT
>NW_022900948.1:3745618-3782983 GCF_012274545.1 Fukomys damarensis | reverse complement strand
TATATTTCTCTCTCTCTCTCTCTCTCTCTCTCTCTCTCTCTCTCTCTCTCTCTCTTTCTCTTCTCTCATATACATATATATGCACATACACACACACACATATGATGTTTATATATAGCTATAGATACTTTTTGTGCTGGGAGTTGAGGTCAAGTAGAGTGAGGTGAGATTATAGTTAATGTGGAGATCTTTTTAGATTCCATCTTCTAGTTTTGTATTCATAACTTTATTTTTCCAGAGATAGTGTTCATGCCTTCAGCCATTCCATGTACCAAACCAATACTCCAAAAAAGTTACTCAAGAATATACTAAACAGAACAATAAAGCCAAAAATGTTTTAAAAATCAGGTTGAATGAATATATCAATCTTGAAAGACACATTAACAAAAGAAAAAATAAAGGATCCATTAACAGAAAAATAATGCAATGACATGAATAAATTTGTATCTTACAATAGCAACTCTCAATTTTGATGGCCTCAACTCCTGAACTAAAGTCACAGTTTGGCAGAATGGATTTAAAAGAAAACCCAACAACCTGTTGCATCTAAGAAATTCATCTAATCAAACTTTATTCATAGACTAAAAATAAAAGGATAGAAGACAATGTTTCATGCATCAGGACCCTAAAAACAAGCAGAGGTAGCAATTTTACTCAAAGACAGAGTAAACGTCAAGCTAAAACTGATCAGAAGAGGCAAAAAAGGTCACTGCATTCTATTTAAGGAAACAATCCAACAGATAAATATAACACTTGTAAATATATATTCACTGAATGCTAGAGAACCTAATGACGTTAAACAAACACTGCTAGAAATAAAATCACCAACACAAACAGGATGAGTGCTATGGCTTGTGGCTAGATGTTCCCCCCAAACCTCGTGAGCTCATGGGTGGGACTTTTGGGAGGTGAGTGAATCAAGGGGGTGTAATATTGAATTAGTCCACTGATAGGTGTGGTGTTGGGAGGTGAAGCCCAGTGTGTGAGGTTGTGGGTCACTGTGAGTGTGGCCTGAAAGAGTGTATATCCTTCTCCTCCCTTCATTCTTCTTTGTTTTTGGCCTGCAATGTCATGAACTGTTTCTCCTGTGCTATTCCCCTCCGCCATACCACATTGTTTTGGAGCATGCTGCCTATGGACTAAAACCTCTACAAACTGTAAGCCAAAATAAACCTTTAAATTGTGAGTGTTTGTTGGGTATTTAGTCCCAGAGACAGGAAAGTAACTCTGTGATTGGGAAGCCTCAATACCCCACTTTCACAAAGACACAGATCAACTAAACAAAAAACCAACAAAGGAGTATTAACACAGACTCATCCATTTGACAAATGCACTTAACATATCAAAAGAGTGTTCTATTACAGCAGGATGAACATTTTTCTTAACAGAATACATAATTTTCTCCAAAATATACCGCATACCAGTCCAAGAAGCTAGCTTAAATAAATAAAAAGAATCAAAATCACCCCATGTATTTTATCCAGGCATTGGTCAATGAAACTAGAAATCAATCACAAAAGAAAATGCATAAACACTTGGAAATGTAATAGCATACATCTGAACATACAATGGGTTACAGGAACAATCAAGGAAGAAATTATACATTTTCTCAAATAAAAGGACAATACCAATACAATAATTCAGAACCTGTGGGAGCCAAAGAAAGTATTCCTAAGAGAAGAAGCTTATTGCAATCAATGCCTACCTCAGAAAAGCATAGCAAGCTCAAATAAATAATCTAGTATTGAACCTCAAGATCCAAAAAACAAAAAATTGTTGAAGAAGGGAAAACATAAATAACAGATTGGGAACAAATGAAATTGAGACTAATTAAATAATATAAAGAATTAAAAAACCAAAGAGTTGGTTTTTTGAAAGAATAAAGAAATTGAATAAATAACACTTGCCAAAAGAAGGGAGAAAAAACATTATTCCATTATAAATGAAAAAGGTGAAATCACAATGGGCTTCACTGAGATGATGTAGTTGATTAGTAACTACAATGAAAAATTAAATGCCAATAAATTATGAGAATCTTAAATGAATAGGCTTATTCCCATGTGAAGGACCAAAATTGAACAAAGAAGACATAAAAATTCTGAACAATTCAATAAAAAGCAAAGAAACTGACGTCATAATAAAAACTTACTAAATTAGAAAATCCCAGGACCTGATGGACGCCCTTCTGAATTATACAAGAATCTTAGAGCAATTGTAGCTCCAGTACACCTCAAATTCTTCAGTGAAATTGAAAGAGAAGGAGTACTCCCAAACTCATTTCCGAAAGCTAGCACCACCCTGATTCCCAAATCAGACTAAGACCCAATTTTTAAAAATCTACAGGACAATTTTACTCGTGGGCATAGATGCAAAAACCTTCAATAACATGTTGACAAATAGAATGCAACAAATCATCAAAAGAATTACATATCATTACCATGTAAGTTTCATCCTAGGGCTGCAAGGATGGATCAGCCTATGAACATCAATAAATAAAATATACCACATAAACAGAAGCAGAGACAGAATCCACATGATCATTTCACTAGTTTTAGAAAAAGGCTTGACAAAATCCAACACTCACTTATGACTAAAAACCTGAAGAATGTATGCATCAAATGACTTTACCTCAATGTGATAAAAGCTATTTATGAGAAACCAATTGCAATCATTATATAAAATGGGAGGAAATCTGTAAGCTTTCCCTCTAAACTCAAGAACAAGACAAGGATTCCCACTAGCACCACTCCACACAGCACTCCAAACATAAGTGAGGGCAATTAGTCAACAAAGAAATACAAGATAATCATTGGAAAGGGAGAGTTCAGTTATTATTTGCAGATGGCATAGTTTTCTACATAGAAGACCCCAAAAATTCCATCAAAAGACTTCTAGAATTAATAACCAAGTTCATAAATGTAGTAGGACACAAAATCAACACATATAAATTGACAATGTTTCTATATATTACACCAGCAATGGATTCATTGAGAAAGAAATTAGGAAAATGATACCTGTGAAGAAAAATTAAATACTTAGGAATTAACTTATCCAAAAAAGTGAAAACCTCTACAATAAAAACTATAGTACATTGAAAAAGGGAATTGAAGAGGGTATCAAAAAAATGAAAAATAAAAAGGGTGGGAGGGGGGAAATATATCCTTTTTATCTGGATAGGCAGAATCAATATAGTTAGTGCTTCCAGTGAATCCAAATGCAAGTTCCAATAACTTTATTCACAGAACTAAAGAAAACAGCCCTAAAATTCATGAGGCCAGAGTAGCAGAAGCAATCCTGGGCAACATGAACAAGTAGAAAGCATTATAGTATCTGTTCTCTAGTTACACAAGGAAAAAAACAATATGGTATCGGGAAAGAAGCAAACATATGAATCAATGGAACAGAATAGAGAATGCAGAAACAACCTCTGAGACATTTAACTATTTGATCTTTGACAAGCCCCAAATCATACTTTGAACAAAACATAGCATCCTTAGCAAATGGTGCTAAGAAAACTGGCTATCCATACTCAGAAGATTGAGCAAACACTCCTTCCTGGGGCAGAATTGAAACAAGTCACTCATCTTTATCAGAAATCCAGAGACACAAGCTTGTAGTTGGGTGGTACAGTGAGTTCTTGGAAGTGTTGGTGCTTTGGTGGCTTGTCAATGAAGTGTATCTGTTAGGACTCTTACAGCAAAGCTATTGTAATCAACAGCCTTGCCCCTTAGAACGTAATTAACAATGCTGCATTTCATCAACAGTGAGATAAATAGGTGGCAGAAATGAAAAAGTTTACATGAGCTAAGGGTCTCTTAGAAAGGTCTTGGTTTTGACAGCAAGCACCACTCACTTTTTGAATGTAAGGAGGCACCTAGGCTTGAAATCCGAGGAGAAATAAACATTGAAATGTGTGGACAATGGTATGGTGCGTGCTATTTGGAGATGTATTGAAGGTCAGTAATTCGTATACCTCTGTTCTAGCATAGAACACTATTTCCTAAGTATGTATTTAGTTACTTTGATATTTATTAACATGAGCTAAATAATCAAATAAAACACTCGAACTTTCTTTATTTTAATGTAATTCAGATTCTAGAACAGAACAGTATGTCAAATCACCATCACTAAGCAAGTAAAGTGGATTCAATTAATATTGTTACATGAATTACAATGATAAGTTTTCTTTGGAAAACAAATCCTTCAAGAAAATAAAATGCAGATAATATATATGTATAACATAATATATATGTGTGTGTATTACTTTATCATGATAGGTAGTTCTTTTAAAACATACTATAAATATTCTTTTTGTATTGTAATCTTTTCCCACTTATGTGCATATATTTGTTAACCTCACTAATTAAAAAAGGAATTTACTATATTTTCTAACAGAAAGACCAATATTTTAATAGGCTATAAAATTAAATAATTTTTACCTCTTTCAAAAAATATTAGTAACTGTCTCACCCCAGAAGAGGCACCTGGCATTTGTTTGGCAAAGAATCATTTACTTAGTGTCTTTGGCAAAACATCCAAGGAGACAATAATTTACAGAATACTTATAACTTTATTTATTGTAGTGTTCTCTGCACAATAGAAAATCCATACTTCAAATTGATTGTGCAGTAGCAGGTGTCTGATGGCATACCATGCACTGTAAGATCATGACACACTTTTCAATACACAAAAACAATTCTCAATGTTTTTAGTAAGCAAGAAAAAAAACGCCTTGATGGTCTAGGCTTCCTAAAGAAGTCTGTAACATAATTGAACAGATCGATTTCTTGCATTTCAATTAAACTTTTACAGCACAATAACTTTTCTGTGGTTGTTTTCATCTTTACCTACTTTGCGCGTGTTAGTAACAGCAGAATCATCAGCATCAATTCATTCATCAAGCTCCGCCTTCACTTTAGGAGGACGTGCTTTGATAACATAGCACAATACATACTGTTTCACCTTGTGTAGAAAACAGACAGACAAAAGTAGAAGGAATTTCCCAACAGGAGCAAAGAATTCCACTGAAGCTTCAGTTGTGCAACGGTTGTCATTGAACTAGTAATTGCGTAAAGTTCTTTAATATCATAGGATGAAATTCAATTGCTTGAGAAAAAATGCATTCATTTTGGCCAGCTCTGTGTTTAGATTTATTTTAACATCACAAAAGCAAATGTCCATAAGCTTCTTTTAATACTGAATTTCTCTCTGTCGGTTCTCAGTGTAAAGACCATACCTAGTGATTCCACTGGATAGATAGTTTCTGATGATTTGCCAGCATTTTCGAAGATCAGAGATGCGTAATAGCAGTCTGGTCATACAGATATACAAGCCCTTACATAACAAACACAGCTACAATTTTTTGGAGTGATGCACAAAAGTGTCACCCACCAGCTGAAGGTTCTTTGACTCAATTCAGACAGAAACTCTCAATTGTCAAGGTGGAGTGGCCCTTAGTGACTTTTGATGTCTGACTGTTGCGAGTCTGAGTGTTCACGGCTCTCAACACTTAGTGTTATAGTTTCCCTATCAGCTCTGCAGCAGCTAATGCTTGTAGCCCCTTTGGCAGTTTTCTAGAGTTCTTCCAGCAGCCTCCACTGTCTTTCTAGGGTTTTCCCTAGAAAAATCTCTACTGGTCTTTTCTGCTGGTTGCCATTAGTTTTGACAAATTAATGCTGGCACTCTCTGATGATTTCTGCCATCACTTTTAGCTGAACTTCATTATTTGTACTGATCACTGGAAATCTTCAGGTTCAGCAAACTTAGCATTACCAACTCGTTTTGAAGCAAACTACTCTGCCCACACTACCTGAAAAGAATCATAAGTAGATTTACAAGCCAACCTGAACAGACTTTATTGGAACACGTGCTACAGCATAGGGAATTAGTGCACAGGAAGTAGTGAGCCTCTCTGATTTACTTGAGGACTGGGACAGAGCCCTTATATAGAAGAGCAGTGGGCAGCATACACAGTTCTGTATATTTTGCAGATGTTCTTGAGATCTTTTACAATAATGGGATGGCAGGGTCAGGGTGGAATCATTTGGAATGGCTGAAAGTCTGAGTCTTCTGGCTTGCTGTGGCCAAGGCAGATAATCTCCTGGAATGGTTGTAGGGCATCTAGGACAGCTACAACTCTTGTAGTCACAGTTCAGCAGAACTTTTGGATGAAAAGTTGTTGCACAGACATCATCCACTGTCTCCATGAAAATGGTGGGGCTGAATCTGTGACTACGCTGATTATTTAGGAATCCTCAGGAGGGGCTGCCTCTGTCAATCATAAACTCAGTTAGGGATTTCAGGGATATCAACAAGAAACCTTTATCCCTCCTGATCTCTGCTCTGTCTAGCATGGCTTCCTGACCAGCATCAGAGGCGGCTGCTGGGCCTAAAGTGGTAACAACCAGAGAGAAGCTTCAAAGCTGTCAGTCATCGTAAGTCCCCTGTCAGCACAGTCAGGGGGGCAGTCTCTTAAGTAACCCCAGAGGTGTCAGAAATAGCCTGAAGCTAGTCATTTCAGGTGGCTTTCAAGGAGACAAAATGGATGTAGGGAAAGAGACACCAAAGCTGTCAGCTGAATCACATCTCATGCTGACCAGCAGTCAGAGGGAAGAGGGAAAGAGTCAGACCTAATTACTTTCTCTGTCTCAGAAGTATCCTGATGCTTGCCAGACTGCTGAATTTTGGTACAGATATACAATAGAACAATGTTATTGTAAAAATGCACTCATTAACTATTCATGATTGGTACAATATTCCAAAACATGGTGGTACAATATGGAGTGTGACAGAACAACTCAACACAAGTGCTTCTTCCCTGTACAGTTTAATAATGTGCTCAATTCATTGATTTGTACTTTTAATCAGCAGCTTATTTATGAACAAGATGAGAATGGAAAGATGAACTTGTATTAAAAAATGCATGAATTAGGATTTACATACAGAAAGTTTTACCTCTTAACAAGAACATCGGCCTGCTTCTCAGTGCACTGAAAAGTAATGCACATTCAACCTGGGACCGGGATATTTATTCCTATTGGGTCATGTTATCATGGTTACATTTTTTATATTTGAAGATCTGCCTTTTAAATAAGTGTAGAGTAACTGACGTCCCAGGAGAAAAATTTAGCAACTATTTTCATGTGTTTGCGTATCACCAAATAATGTCACTAAATTCAATACCTGAACGTTTTAGTGTAAAAATAAATATAAAATAAAACAATGACAATAAAATAAAAATTAAGAGGTAAATCGTTCTTGAAGCCCATTGTTGGGGCATAGCCCTTTTATCCCAGCATGCAGAAGGCTAGGTCAAGATGATCTTGGCAACTTCTAGGCCATCCTAGTCTACAGAGTGAGTTCAAGGCCAGCCTGAACTACACAGTGAGACCCTGTCTCAAAAAAAAAAAAAAATGGTTCTTTAAGATTGTTTCCCCAACAGCCAGGCATGGTGGCACATGCCTGTAATTCCAGCACTCAGGAGGCTGAGGCAGGAGGATCGCTGTGAGTTCTAGACCAGCCTGGGCTACATAGTGAGTGTCAGTGTTTAAAACTAAAGAGTAAAACCCTATAAAAAAAAAAAAAAAAAAAAAAAAAAAAAAAGATTGTTTCCCCAACAAATGCATAATAATTGTAACAACTTTTCAAACAATCCTTCATGATTGCTTTACTATTCAAATGGATTAGTTTTACATGGTTAGGGAACATCTATGTTAGGCCTAGTTATCCAGTACTCAACTTGGAAATGTTTCCAAGTTCTTCAATCTAACTTTTGCAATCAGAGTGGTCCCAGGATTTGCTAATATATAGAAATATCTTTGTCTTTAATAATTCGAAGTGACCAAGATTATCACTGAGAAGAGATGCAGCTGCTAAGAGCTTTAGTCATTTTAAAGGTTTTTAGTCAAAGAGTAATTAGAGTATAATTATAATTTGTCATTCTTCATTAAAATAAAGGTTACTGAAATTTTCACCACTTTACAACTATGTAATGATTGGCCCTTATTAACAGTTTGTATCTTGTGTCTTATAACACAGCTATATTCTTTGTATTCTCAAAATATTCTTTTGGCTCTAAAGAGATAATAATAAACTAAATAATCAGTTAAATTTTATAAAATGTTGTTCATAAAATATCATGATTTTTGTAAAAGTTATTACTGAATTATAATAGCATATTTTACTCTGCTTTCCCATGTAAAAGTGGAATCCTTATTCAGTATTTTCTGATTTTGTAAACATTTGCTAAACACCCTCACTGGAGGAAAGATAGTCTCTTTAATAAATGGTGTTGGAAAAACTGGATTTCAGCTTGTCAAATATTTAGCTAGACCCCTATCTTTCATGATGCAATAAACTAAAATCCAAATGGATTAAAGATCTAAGTATTAAAATAGAAACACTAAACTTACTGGACAGTAAGTTAGGTAGAACTCTTGAAGATATTGGCACAGGAAAAGACTTTATGAACAAATCCTCAGTAGCATGGGAACTAGCATAAAGAATCAAGATTTGGGATGTCACCTTTTTAAAAAGTTTCTGCACTGCAAGAGAAATCACAAGCAGAGCTAAGATACAGATCACAATGTGGGAAAGAATTTTTACCAGCTGGTTCTCAGACAATCTACTATCTAGAATATATAAAGGACTCAAAAAATCAGGCACCCTCCCAAATATAAAGACCCTGTTCAAAAATGGGCATCTGAAATGAACAGACATTTCTCAAACAAAGAAGTAAAAGTGGCAAATAAACATATAAAAAATGTTCAACATCACTGGTCATTGGAGAGATGCAAATGAAAACAGTACTGAGATTCCATCTCACCCCAGTAAAAATGGATGCTATCATGAAATTAGCCAATAACAAATGCTGGCAGGGTTGTGGGGAGATAGGAACCCTTCATCATTGCTGGTGGAATTGCAGACTGGTGCAACCACTATGGAAATCAATATGAAGACATCTTAACTAGGGTTAGAAGTCCCATTTGACCCAGAAATTCCTCTGCTGGGTATCTTCCCAAAAGAATTAAAAGAATCATATCATATCATAGCAATATATAGGCATCCGTGTTCATAGCAGCACAATTAGTGATATCTAAAACTTGGAGACAGCCCACTTGCCATTACTGGAGGTTGAATAAAGAAGAAATGAAGTACGACTCAACCATAAAGAATGAGTAATGAGGGATATTTATAGCTAAGTGGATGCACACTGAGGCCATACTCTTAAGTGAAATAAATGAGTCACACGTGTAAATACCGAATAATTTCTCTGGTGTGAAAAACAAAGTGTAAACAATAATCAAATTGTATAATTGATATTGTGTAATAGGAAGATAAGGTCTTAAAGAGTAGAGGAAGTGGGAGGGGGAGGGGAAAGGGAGAAAGGGAAAAGAAAAAATATATGAAAAGGAAAAACACAGAAATAATGTTTTTATAAACGGGGAAGGGAGGATACAGGAAAGGGGAAAAATAAGAACCAAGATAAGTCATGTAAAGTTACAAGATACCAATGATGAATGTAACTGTACTGTATAACTAAAATATACCAATAAAGTTAATAAATATAAATAAGATTTGCTTCTTATTGCTTCCTTTTTATCTTATCACTGTGTAGCCAAAAAATTGAGATTTAACCACCAGCTAAGAAATGATGATTTAATGTATATTTCCTAAATTTATGATGATTTTTATGGCCAAATATCTACATCCAAATTAAATAAACAGAGATATGCTTTTTCTTTATCCTCAACCTTGCATATCTTGAATTTGTCGAGCAATATATTGTATCATAAACACTACAGAATAATCAAATCCTTTTGGTTTTATAGACTTTGTCTCATATAAATAAAATATGCTTCAAATGTAAAATAAAAAGGAATTACAAAAATAAAGTCTTCTCCGTAGCTGTTCTTGAGAAATACATGCACAAATAATCCATACATCATCAACTTCTCATTAACTTCCCTGCAAAGTAGAGCTGAGTATGGGAACCAGAACAAATCTTAGTGAACTCTCAAAAATCAAATATCCCCAAAAGAACACTGAAATAAAAATAGTGTATTAACAGTTTTTAAAAAGTACATGCCGCATTATTTTTTTATTAATTTCTTTTTACAAAAATGCAGAGCAATCTTTCTGCCAATGAAAAAATTACAAACTCTTTATACAAGAATATCTGAGGTACTAATGTGAGGATAAAATGTGTTTCAAAAAATAAACTTTTCATTTTTTGTTTGTTTTTTTCTTCCTTTCTTCCTTCCTCACTACTTCCCTGCCTCTCTTTTTCCTTCCTTTCTGGTTTCAATCTTTCAATTTTCTTTGCCCAGTTTAAATTCTAACCAGAAACTGGTGTCACTAACTGTATTTAGTGTTGAAATCTTAACACTTGAAGTTATTGTTCTTCAGAATGCCTTAGGCTATAGAAAAAACAATATTAAAATAAATGTACTTTAGGGCTTTAAATATAATTTTAATTTCTCTAATAATTGCATATACTGCACATATAAAACATGCAATAATTGCATATTCATATTATGTTATATGTGTTATTTCTATGCAATATTTCTATCCTACTAACAAATATTACTGAAATTATAATTTGTTTATTCCTTAGTCTTTTCAGGTGAATAATACTATTTTAATTAACTGCTTATGGACAGACTTGTTCTTTGACAAATGCTGCCTGTGTTTATCTTTGTTTCATCTGTAACTCCTAGCTTAAGCATTTCTATTGTGTTTGTTTCTCTCAGTGCTCTCTTCAGTATAACAGACAGAAAAGAATGTTATTAGCCTTCCACTGTGAATAGTCAAGATTTTTATGTGCAACAAGTTGGTGTACAACACAGAATTCCTGGATGCTTACTGCATCATCATTTGGAGCTTCTCTGACTCCATCCCATCTGACATTTTCATTGCAGTTAACTTCCCAGTAGTTATCCCAGTGGATAACTAGCAAGGATATCAATCCAGTAATGGGAAAGAAATGTAAGCAAGTGCCTACCATTTATTCTTTTAGTGTGAATTTTAAAAGCAAACATTCTTTGATCATAGATTCATCCATTAAATGACCACCTTAGTATATCAGAGACTTTGCATAGCCCCCTTGCACCTTGAGGCATTTTACATTTCTTCTCCTGGCATGTGTGTTCATTTTGTATTGCTGCTTCAAATATAATCACAAACTTTGTGGCTTAAATCAATTCCCACTCATTGTCTCAGTTTCCAGGAGTCAGTGACATGAGCACTGTTAGTTTGGACCTCTCTTCACAACTATCTATGAGAAATAATGATGATGGTGGTAAAAACAATAACATCAGTTTCCTAGGATGTTCAAGATTCACTTCCAAGGTTACATAGTGATGGAAAAATAAAACTTCTTACAAATGCATAATTCATGATGATTTTCTTCTACAAAACCATCAGGAGGGGCTGGGGATTTAGCTCAGTGGCACAGCTCCTGCCTCTCAAGCACAAGGTTGTGAGTTTGATCCCCAGTACACCCCCCCCCAAAAAAAAACAAAAAAGCAAAGCAAAACAAAAAGCATCGGGAGAGAGAGATTCTGACCTCAAGAACTTCTATAAAATGTCTGCCTGATTAGGTCAGGCTAATCAGAATTATACTCTCTGTGATTAACATAAAGTCAACAGACTTACGACTCTAAATAAATCTGCAAGGACCTTTCACTTTTTCCACACACAAGTAACATTATCTATCGGTGACATCCTTCAAAGGATTATATTATATTCAAGAAGAGAAGATAGAGAGTCCTTCAGGGAGTATTATAGAATTATGCCTACCGTACTGTTATTTCCATATTCAAAAAATGATTTTTCCTCCAGAAAAAATTCTTTTATTTTTGATATATGGACTAAAGATCCCTAAAGATCACTACCTTTTACACTTTAGTGAACTTATTTGAAATTGATTTCCTTGGTTTAGTGACTTTTTTATACAGCTCTACTTTTTAACATAATGAAAATAGTACACTTTTTATATGCCAACTTTGCTCTAAGAACTTTTCATGTATTAACTTAATGAGTACAAGAACTTTATGATATAGATATTATTACATCCACATCAAACAAGAAGAAACTAAGATACAAAATACACAGCTAATTTGTCTAAGGAAGTACTTTATAATTATTTCAGAAGTGACAAAAATATAGTAAGGAAATCTGAATGTTTGGCTTTGAATGATACTGCAAAGAGTCAAAAAAAAATTTCAAATTTTCTATATATATATTCACAGTACATATATTCAACACAAATTATTACTTTATTATTAACTTGTCCATAAAGTAATAAAACACAAAATTATATGAAAAAACAGTTTATTGAAAATAAGTCTTTGAAATATATTCAACATTATTTATAACAAGGAAAATGGAAAGTAAACCTAAAATTCATACAATGTCTTATAAATATCCCTCAGTAATAATAATTTTGGGGGGGTACCGGGGATTGAACTTGGGTCCTTGCGCTTGCAAGGCAGGCCACTGAACTACTGGGCAGTAATAATAATTTTAACATTATTTTGCTATCATTGCACAGGCAACTTGCTATATTTTTGGTAGAATTCCATGTAAATATAGATTTAAGACAGAAAACTTAGTAATATCTATAAACATTTTTTAAAATGGCCTATGACTCAATATTAAGGCTTTTAATAAAGTTTGGAATTGGCAGACACATCATAGATATATTGTACAAAATAGCTCAGAAAGCATCTTAAAAATTCAACCAATTTTTATTTAAGAGGTAAAGCAAACCAATAAAATAAGGATGGACTTTTCAAAAATGGTATTGTAACAATTAAACATCCATACAAAAACAATGGACCTCGATCTGAACAACAAATGCTGGCAAGATTGTAGAGACTATGAAATGGTCCTACTACTCTGCAAAGCAGTTTGGCAGTTTCTTATAAAATCGCACATGTAAGTAGCATACTTTGCAGTAATTACACTCATCAGCATTTATCCCAGTGAAATAGAAACGTATGTTCACACACACACACACACACACACACACACACACACAAAATTGTGCATGAATGTTCATATAGACTTTGTTGTAATATTCAAAAAATTGAAATAACCAAGATGCCCATTTATTGCTGAATGGTCAAAAAATGTGGTACATCTATACCACGCAATAGTATTCAGAAACAATTAAAAAAACAACTATGGATAAGCACAACTCAGATAAATCTTAGGGAAATCCTACTGATAAAAGCGTCAATTTTGATAGATTGCATATGATTACTATATGATTCTTATCATATAGCATGGTTGACATGACGAAATTATAGGCAGAAAGATTGCTAGCTGTCATTTGTTAGAATACAACGAGGAAGGAAAGTGAAAGTGTGAGTGAAAAAGGACAACAGGAAATTCTTGTGGTGAAGGAACTATTTCTATCTTGATGGCTGTGGTGTCGACATGAACCTATAGTAAAATTAGATTAAAAATATATATATGAAGCTGGGTATGGTGGCACACGCCTTTAATCCCAGCACTAGGGAGGCTGAGACAGGAGGACTGCTGTGAGTTCGAGACCAGCCTGGGCTAAATAGTGAGTTCCAGATCAGTCTCAGCTACACAGTGAGACCTGCCTCAAAAAAAACAAAATAAATAAATAAATAAAATTATACATATATAATTATATATTATTATATAAAATTATATATAATATATATGTATATACATATGTATGTTTATGACACAGACACATAAATGAGACTGTGTGAATTTGTATAAGTTGAATGTAGTAGACATATCAATGTCAAATATTAATTGCTATATTTATTATATTTTTGTAATTTTTATTATGAGTGGGAAACTGGGTAAAACTCTACTATTTACTATAGACTCTAAAGCTGGGCGTGGTGGCGCACACCTGTAATCCCAGCACTTGGGAGGCTGAGGCAGGAGGATCGCTGTGAGTTCGAGACCAACCTGGGCTACATAGTGAGTTCCAGGTCAGACTCAACTACATAGTGAGACCCTGTCTCAAAAAAACCAAAAAACAAAACAAAACAATACAATAGACTGTACAATTATCTCTAAATCAAATGTTTAGATTTTAAGAGACATGATATTTTACTGGGTAAACCTCCTTCTAGGCACTGCCTCACAAATATACTCATATAGATACAAGAAAACATATAATGAACAAAATTTACTTTGCAGTGTTTATGATGGCAAACTATTTTGAAAAACAAAAACTCATCAAAAGAAGAATGACGCATTTAGAAAACCTCTGAATAGTTGAGCTAATCACTGGAGGAAAAAATAAAGAATGTTTCTCCTGAATGAATATTGAAAGAACCATCATATATGTGAAGAGCAAAAGTCCAGGAAAACAGCACAAGATGTGGTGACTTATCTACTCTTAGGAAAAGAATGGCAAGGAAGATAATTGAGTGAGTAGAGAAAACTGGAGGAAAGAGCACTGCTAGTATTTACTGTGGGATGGGCCATGGAAATGCCCTGCTCAAATCAGCTAATGCAGTGCGACCACTGATTTCGATATGTGAACTTCACTGGATTCAGAAATGCCTAGCAGATTATTAAATCAGGCTTGTGGGGTGGGTCATGAGGAGTGACCTGGGTTAGTATCTAAGTCTCCTCCTCCACTCGTTTCTCTCTGACAGTTCCCAGATCTGCTCCCCGGCCACCATGAACGAAGCAGCTTTGCTCCATCACGCCCTTCGTGAGAGTTCTGCCTCTAAGAGAATCTGGCAGCCATGTAATAGAATCTTCTGAAACCGGGAGCGGCATTAACCTTTCCTCCTTTGAGTTGTGGGTATGGGATATTGTGTTTTAGTCATAGCAAAGCTAAAAATACATGAAGAGAGCAAAGTCAAATGACAGTCTTTGCTGCCACACACTGCATCCATAGTGGGATTCCTTTGAGAGCACGGTTTCCCGGACTTGCTCTAGGCCAGTGATGGAACACTGTAGAGGTTCTAATACCATCTCTTCTAATAGCTAATTATTTAATATTTCTTTCACGGTTTTGGCTGGAAGACTCATCACGATGCTAGATGAAACTTTCTCTTTTTATTTTTATTTTATTTTTTCTCATTGAGTTTATTGGTGCATTTTAGGTATAAGTACAGTTACACTCATTATTGGGATCATGTACCTTTACATCACAGGTCTTGGTTCTCATTTTTTCCCCTTGTCCCTGCCCTCCCTTCACCCTCTCCTACCCTCCCCATTTACAAACACTTTACTTCCATTTTTTTATTTTCTCATGTTTTTTTCTTTTCCCTTATTACCTTTCCCCTACCCTTCCCACTTTCCCTAGAAGTAAAAGCAGCAAGTAAACATATGAAAAAATGCTCCACATCACTGGTCATTCGAGAGACACAGATGAAAACAACTCTGAGATTCCACCTCACCCCACAAAGAATGGCTACTATAAAGAAATCAACAAATGACAAATGTTGGCGGGGATGTGGAGAGAAATGAACCCTTCTCCATTGTTGGTGGGAGTGCAGACTGGTGCAACCACCGTGGAAATCAATATGAAGATACCTCAAAGAGCTGGGACTAGGGGTTCCATTTGACCCAACCATCCCTCTGCTGGATATCTTTCCAAAAGAATTAAAAGAAACATACCACGGTGATATTTGTGCACCAATGTTTACAGCAGTACAGTTTGTAATAGCTAAAGCTTGGAAACAGCCCATTTGCCCATCAGATGGAAACTGGATAAAGGAGATGTTATTGTGGATATACTGCTAAGTGAATTAAATAAGTCACACGTGTAAATAGCGAATAGTTTCTCTGGTGTGAAAACCTATAATAGTACATAAGGTCCTAATGAGATAATCGACAATGTGAAATAGGTAGATGAAACTTTCTTCAAATTGCACAGCAGTCAGAACCCTCCTACCTCACCATTCTTCTTTCAAAGATGTACGACCTACATGATGGACCGAAGCCGCTCTCTGCCCACTCATCTTTTTTATTTAGCAAAGCTGCCCTCCTTCATTAATTTTATAGCTATAAATCTGCATCTTAAAAGACCATAAGTAATACAAAATTATTTTCTATCATGGCCATGTATTAATAATAAGACCACTGAAGTTGCATATTTAATTTTGGAATAGGTGAATAATTATGACACCACCTTGATTTATAACAGTTTTTCTTAACACAAGTGAAAATACTCAAGAATTCTCAAATGTTCCCTGAATATATTTGCATTCTACACTTCATAAAAACATTAGAATTCTAGTCAAAATGTGCCAATCATGTGCAGAACTGATGGATTTGGGGATGGCACCTCAAAGAAAGTGACTTGTAATTGCTGGTGCTTAGATTTATAAACGCTCCCTAGTTTCTGGGCTTCTGTAGACCCATATGATTGCTTAAATTTATAACCTACACTCAGATCATTTTGAGAACTGCATGTTTTACTTAAAACTATACAGGTTGGAGGATTAAAGATTAATAAACACTAAAATAACACTTTTGTAGAAGCAGAAAGATAGATATGGTTTGAATGTTTGCCTTCAAAATTTTAGATGTTGGCAGTGGGACGGTGTTAAGAAGTGGGGCCTGTAAGTGACGACAGAGGCCTTGAGAGCTTCTCCCTTATGAATACAACTAAAGACCTTAGGAAAGAAGAAGCTTTACCAAGTATTCAACTAGTTTGTGTATGGAATCTCCTTGAAAACAGAGGGCATCTTTCTCCAGAAAACCAAAATTCCTGGTATTTTACTGTTAAACTTCTCAACTTCTAGAACTAAAAACACTTAAAGTATATTTTGAGGGTAAAGTACAATACATACGTGCACAAGAAACAGTTTGCCAAGGATGGGCATGGCCAGATGATAGCCAGATGCTTTTCATCAAGATAATAGGAGGCATTTCACAAATTTTCAACTTTTCCCTTCCCAGTGTAGCCCCTGAGTGCCAGAGCCTTGAGGGTCTGTCCAGGGCCAGCTCTAGCCTTTGCTTCTAGCATTCTGGTGCAGCACTCCTGCACTTCCCATTTATGGTTCAGGTAGCCCCATACGTGGCCTGGATTGGTGCTCTCGAAGGCACAAGTAGAGAACCTTGAAAGTGTCTGTGCTGCACCGATGCTGAAGGCTTATAAAATCCACCAACTGTGGAGGCATGGCTTCCTCCTTCTACATTTCAAAGGATAATTCAGCAAGCTTTGAGGTCCAGGTGTTGCCACTCAGCCTAGAGTTCTTCTGTGTGACTCAGTTGGAAATCATAAATGGGCAGAATGCAGCTCTTCTGGCACACGTGATTTCAGATTACAACAGGTAGAGCAAGAAACCAGCAGATGACACAGCCAGCTGCTGTTCACTGATGCTGCTGCAATCATAACCATACATGCTTGTGCCAGGTACTGTAGTCAGCTATGCTGGGTGCAAGTTTCTATTGCGGGTCCTTGTAAGCTGCTAGTTTCTGGGGTTCTTCAGTGTTTACAGTTCTGAATATTCATTTGCCTTTCTTTGAAAATAACCACTCTGTCCGCACTACTCAGGATAAAACATCTCAAGTACATTCACAGGACTTTTGAAGCCCTCAGTACCTGAGAAATAAATCATCAACAGATTAACAAGAATGCCAAAGTGAATTCTTTATTCTAACAGGACCTGTGCTGTAGCACAGAAGGCCCAGAACACTGGAGGGGGTCTTTCTAAACTAACACCTGAGAAGTGGTTAAGGAATGCTGCTTATATAGCAACTGCAAACCTGATTCAGTGATAGTCAGACCTGAAAATTTGCTAGAAATGTTGGATATGCGAATAAGGAGCCTAGATCCCTTCCTTCCTGATATGAACCACTCCAAGGCGCCCCCTCCCTTCTTCAAAAAGACACCAATATTATCTAAAGTGGTGAGAGTGAAAAGAGAAACCATACCGCCTGTCTAGCTACCCTTGTGTTAGAGTGGGAAATGGCGGTTTGACGCCCTTAGATAGTCAGGGAGGACGCTGAGGCAAACTCATTCAGTCCACTGGAGTGCAAAGGGAACGGAGGGAAACGGGGAAAGGGGAGGCCGCTGTTGGCCAAGCCACACCCTTCTCTCACCTGGCAAGGGGAAAATGCGTCAGGTGATCCTAATCTGTCTCATTTTGACCCTGAGTGATATCATCCCCCTTAAACTTAAGGGGAGCTGAAGGGTGAAGGTCTGTTTTCTGTAAGTGCTTCAAAACTTATCAGGGGCAGTTTCCCCCGACACCAGAGGAATAAAAATCTCTCCGTTGTTCCAGTAATATCTGGTGTTATGGCTCCTCTACAGCTACAGTATATGTAGGGTTCTGACCCCTCCACTGAAGGCATCGGTTGGAAGTGCTGAATCATTATCAACTAACATGGAAATTCTGTAGTCTGGAATATACAAAGTTTTCCAACAGTTAAGAGAGCATGTAGCATAATTACATGTAAAGGACACTAGAGGATCTTCCTTTCTGCCATTGGCATCACAACTTTGCCCTATATAATATCAAGTATCTGTTCCTCCCAGCCCTTCTGGCCTACAAACTGCCTGCGAGACTGTGTTTGGCTTTTCCCATAAGGGCAAACTATAGCCAATACTTCCCCTACTTTGAGACTTTTTCACCACCACTCTCTTTATCCCAGACACAATTGCTGGAGCAGAAACTGGACCTCAGAAATGCCTCTACAGTCACACCAGCCCAAGCACGCTGGATCTTATTTGATCTCAGAAGCTAAGCAGGATTGTTCCTAGTTGCACTTGGATGGGAGATTGCCTTGGATGGGAGTTGCACTTGGATGGGAGATCACAGCTGGGTGCTGTAAGCTTTTCTACAGGGGATTTTCTACCCAAAGGAAAGTTGTTCTTGCAATCATTCTAAGGATTTATGACTGCCCCAACAAATCTAGGGATCACCAGCAGCTACTCTAAGCCTCTGTAAGATCTCTGTATTGAAACTGTCCTATTGACAGCCACTTTGGTTTTCACTGTCCTTGAAAATGGAACCAGCAGCACATGTGCTTAGTTTTGGAAACACGTTCAATCTAGATACTGCCTTGAATATAAATAGAAGTCCATTAGCATGTCCCAAGCACAAGCACCTCAAAATAAAATCTTCCATATCTGCCAATGCCATTGTTCTCTGGCTACAAGACAACTAACTTCTGAATCAAAACTGACAGCCAGGTACCATGGTGAGTGTGACATGGACAGAATATTTGACTTTCTCTTCTAGGTCTGTAGGAATATAGAACTAAAAGCTAAACTGGCCTTTGAAGATAACCCAGATTTCGTGAGTGGATAACTGTGACCAACAGACTATATATAGTTGTCAGTGCCCAGTCTGCTTCACAATGCAAAATATTCACTCCCAGGTGCGATCCTTTGCCTAGAGGAGCAACTGCAATTTGGAGTAGGCCTTTCTGTCAAGTTCTGATGGCAGCAGGAGAAGAGTTAGCAATTTGCACTGGCTGTGAAAAGAGCTCTCCTTTCCTAGAACACGAACTCATACGTTTGTGTCTAACAGCAAGAACTACTTTTTTTTTAAACCAAAGACAGAGCAATCGAACTCCATGAGACTGCAAGCCATCTTTGCCCTTGAACATTTAGAGATCAACCCTGCAGCCTGTTTTTAATCTACATATACATATTCTCAGGCCTCATCACTTCACACAGTGGGACACCCAATATACCTTAGCAATTCCACTTCCCTCAAAGTGATATTTCCCTCCTCCCAACATCATACAAAGTATATAGTGGAGCCCAAAACAACATAAGTGGTGACTGAACACTAGGAGAGGAACACATGAGATAAATCAAGCAGCACTGCCTCAGTGCTATCCCAGATGCCTAGAGTCACCACCAGCATGACCATCTAGTAACTATCCAAAAGCTCAAGTGCAGTATACCCATATTGCTGAAAGTCCTTATGGGATTATTGCTGAGAGATATACATCTTTTGTGAATGGAGAAGGATCACAGATTGATCAGATACAGCCTCCCTATATGAATGGATCAACACAAACTTTAAATAAGGACTAAAAGGTATAGTAGATAATGTGAAATACGAAGAAAAGGGCCAAAGAGGAAATGGAAATGGGAGGGGTAGGGGAAAGAAATGAAGGGAATGGAATTAATATGAAAATATAAAAGATAATGTAAACAATGTCTTTGTAGATAGGGAGGGAGGGATTGAAGGGAGGTCAAGGGGTTGGGGAAAAAATAAGAACCAAAAGGTTGATTATGTAAAAATACAAATTTCCAACAATGAATGTCATTACATTGTATACATTAAATGTACCAATAAAAAGAAAAAGTGTACCTGAAAAGCTTTAAAAATACCCCTGAGTCTGAGCCCCTCTATTCTCTTGATCAATGCATTGAGAATATTGCTTCAGAAGTTGGTCCAATACCATAGCCAATATACTTTCCGGCTCCATTTTGGGGGGATTTTTCAGTTCCAGCTATAGCCAACTTCAGCACACATACAAATTTCCTTTACTAAGCTTCTTCAACTTACTTTAACTTTCCTGTAAAATTTTACCATTCCAAAAAATCTTTCTTATCTAAACACATTGTTCCTTCATATCCATCTTTCTTTACATATCATTCATTTCCTTTCTGTATCTATACTATGCATGCCTTCCTGTAGCTTTCTCAAAACAACATGGCCCATTTTTCTTCCATATCATATCTTCTCAACAGAAGAGCTTGAAATTGCAACAATTAACATCTGTTTATCTACTTATAGCCTTTCACCTTTAAGATTTCTTAACTGTAGTGAGAGTCCTGTATTTCCAATGACTGCCTGGTGACTTTTCTCGGGAATAGCTGCTACTACACCTCTTATACCATCAGCCCCTCCCCTTGTCACTGCTTGTAAGTACTAGGAGAAATAGAGTAAGGCCAAAGGACATCTTGTATCATTGAGTAAGAGCTCCCATTGTTAGCCAATATGCCTTATTGTGACAAAGGGTAATTTTTCAGACTAGGAAGAATATGTAGCTGCTGGGCCTTAAAGGGTGGGGGTAAAATTTTGTTTATACAGGTATGAGAGGAAGTGAACAATGGCCAAGTAGGATGAAGCAACTTTGGAGTTTTCTGTTTCTTACTATGCCAGTGTCATACTCGGGCCCAGTGAGATGGTGACTTTTGCCAATATAAGGCCTTTGTCAAGACTGGGCAGTGCTGTACAAATCACAAAGTAAGGTGTACATGAATCATTCCTTCTTCAACAGAACATTCAATAATGTTCAATAAAGGTTAACTGTATTCAGTTATAATTTAGTTATATTATCTTGATTTATAGTAATAAATATTTTAGATATGAATAAATTTTATTACGTTTTCCCCCAAATACTATCATGAAGAAATGCAGAACTGGGAAGGGAAATAGAACACTGGCATTACAAAACAGGTTTGTAGTGGTCAACACTGATAAAATTTAAATGAATAAAGACAAGGGAAGGAGTTGCGACCCATGTGATGGTAGAAAGAGTAACAAGAGGAAGGAGATGCATAAAGGCAATAATTTGTACACATTCTAAAAAACAATTCCTGTATGCTTAGCACATATAAAAATCCAAGTACTCTAAATCAGCTTAGTAGACATAAAAACAGGGGTTTGGTTATTGGTAAAATAATCTAAAATCCTGTGTTCAGTTCTAAAATCTCAAATTTTTCATGAGTAGATAATAAGCTCCCTGAGACAGGGGAACAAAAGTGTTTAGCACACAGTAGTCATTCCACAAATATTAAAAATAATTTAAATTAGTGAATGGGTAATGTCTCACCTTCAAAATTTGATAATGTGGCAAAAAAAGCATTCTAAAAATGTTACTAAAATTTTTATTAACATAAATAATGCATTAATGAATTATTGAAATTACATTGGTTCCATTTGGTATTTATTTTGTATCATGATCAGTAAAATAATGATCATGCACCCCTGAAAAATATATATTTGTTTTAATTATACCCATAATTTATGTCGACTTGTTTTTTAAATGTAGTGCTTAACATTCTTATTTTTATTTAATAGAAATTTAACATTTTTCTTTCTGAAGCTCTCTATTCCTTTAGAGTAGCAAAGAATCATTCTTTGGAGACCATGATATGAGTTTTGGATCCAAGACATTCAGAATAGTCAATTCATTTTTTTAGAATTCAGTAAGTGCACAACATGATTTTAATGGTTCACTTTCCTAGGGCATAGCTGACAACATCAAAAGAATCACCACTTTGTTCTGATTCAGCAGTGTTATTCTAGTTACTGACTGCTCCATTCCAAACAAAGTTCATAGTACAATGAAAAAGATCCTACCCTTGAACTTTACTCAACTGATTAGTTGAGAAATTTTCAGCAAGATCCTTATATCTCTGGGCTCTGGTTGAGATATTTTAAGCAACATGAAACAATTCTCAATACTTAGGAACTTTAAGGAAACAAAAAACATACCACTGTGTACCAAGCCTGTTAAAAAGAGAGGACTTGGAACTAGATTGCATGGTTTGTTCATTAAGATACCCAAATAAGTGTAATAGTTCCCTGATGCAACTCTACGATGCCTCTCTATAAAAAATACTGCTTAATATATGAGAGATAATATTTGGCGCCCACATATCAGTTTTCTAAAAGGAAAACTGATGTTTTGTATACCTAATAATTAACCCTAAGCATTAGTAAACATTCATTTATCAATTTAAGATATAAAGGCTTTTTCTACATAATTCAAAACAAGATATTAAAGATCTACTAAATTGCTCGATTGAGATTCACCCCAAATGAAATTTCTGTACATCATTATCTGTTGCTCAAATGGTAGCAAAAAATTTTTCCATTATATTCTGACAATATAATTTAACTGTCTTTTTAAAGGTTTGTTATTCATATGTTCTCTTATGACTCAAACTAACTTAAGCAATTAAGTGTTTATTCATAAAAATGAGAGATCTTCCTTATTCATCCCACTGATTCAAATGCCAATCTTTTCTGGAAACACTCTCACTGACGTATCCAAAAATAATGCTTTAGTATCTATCGGATAGTCCTTAAACCAGTTAAGACATCATGTACAATTATCAAATGTAATCTCAATTTTAGTGACTTGCATACAAGTAAATTGCTTGTGTATAGTGAAGGATTCAGAAACCAGATTTTTAGATTTAATCTTTATAAACTCAACTCTCTTTTACCTTGAGCCAAATTCAATCTTGAAACTGTGTCCTATATTTTACAAAAACTACTGAGAATGGAGGAACAGTTATTGTTTAATTAACTTTTTGATAAAAATTTGTTCACAACAATGGTGACACAAAGGATGAAAGATTACTCAGAATCCATCCAGTTTAACCTCCAAGAGGGCCCAGAGGGACTGCTTTTACCCATCTTCTCAGCATATGAGTCTCAGAAAAATCATCTCCAAACTGAAGCTTATGTGGCTTTTTATTAAAAGAATCAGGAAGCAAGAATAAAGGACAAAAAAAGTACAACCATGGAAGAAGTCACATGAACTACAGGAAAAAAATGCAGGGTAATCTGCTACATGACTTGCCCTAGAGTAGGGGAGGACAAGGGCTAGACTAAACATTGCTTAAGGCAATATGTTTTGCATTTACATGGACTGTTACTCTGTGTACTTAACTATGCATTCTGGCATGTCTCCAGTGTGCCTCTGAAGAGTCCCTATTTCTGCATATCCATCTTACATGCATCTCTGGCCAATGACCCACTTATCCTCATTTTTTATTTTGGGTAGAGCTTTGGGAAAGCAGGATAGGCTAAAGGGGGTAAGGATATTAGGATTTTTAAAGGTCCTCATGGCTTTAGAATGTAGATTCCACTGAAACAGTACACAGAGAGCTTGTAAGGCTGCAACAAAGAGCAGAAATAGATTTTTCGAAAAGTTGTAAGAATCCAAATGTGAAGTTTGAGGCCAGAGAGCCAGTTCCTAGGGTTGAGCCAATAGGTTATATCATTGAGACGATCTGAAGTAATATTAAAAGCTTCCAGTTGAAGGTTATGTGACGGGGCCTGTAGTTACCCTGGGTAAATAGAAGTTTCCCCATTGGGAAAACACCATGGGGCATACAGTAGACTTTGTCCCACGAATTAGAAATAATAAAGTGGAATCATGTTGATGAAATGAAGCAGTAACAGTAACTTTGCTTAGTAAGAGCTAGTTGATGTTCACTAAGCTATTCTATTTGCCTTTGACAGCAATCAGTCTGAAAAATTTCCTTATCAGCCTTGATTTGGATTAAAACCTCAGAAGTAACATTTTAAAAATAACCTTTCATGTTCTGGGCAGTTTGGATGGAATGAGTGAGGGCAATGGCTGGTGGCTCCTGTGACTTCTGTAGCTGATGATGCCATCACTGCTATAATGGCAGCAATCAAAATGCGCGCGCACACACACACACACACACACACACAAACATCTTTTGCTAATATAGTCAAGTGCTGAGTTCCCATCCAATAGTGTGTAAGATTGTTGGGGAGCAAGGCTTTAGCACTTTATCTCAGCATAAAAATATGAGCAACATTTAATTGAGAAATACTGTCAGTGACACACGGAGTCAGCCATGTGGAGTTTGCAGGCAAGACAATATTGAGAGCCTTATAATGAAAGGATGAACTCTAAACAGTGAAAATAGGTTCCACTTTGGTGATAACCAAAATATATAAGTGGGGAGCACAGATAAGGTCAGAAGTATCACCAGCCACCCAGGTGACCTTATTTATATGTTTCTAGCTGCCACTTCTGACAATGTGAGGAGAGAAAGGAATGGATAAGTGCCATAAGGCTTCTGAAAGGGGCTCTAAGTAGGTTCCAGAAGAAAGAGGTAAGAAACAGTCTATGATTCCATGAGGGAGGGATGCCCCATAATTTCAAGGTAAACTACAATTCCAGATTGAATTTGGACTGTAACACCATCAGATTATCGGGCTCCCCATTTATAGGGTTCAGTTATAAGCAAGATGATCCATGGAGAGATTGGTGAACCAACATGAAATCCACATAAATCTAAGTCATCTTCACAGATGAAAACATGGAATATTGGGTTTTGGAAGGTGCCTGCCAGGCACAGAGAAATCTAGGACTCCAGCAGTATTAATGAAAACTTGATAATAGAGGCCTTTAGTATGGTTAGGCCCAATAAAAATATGGTTCAAATATTACTGAGGCTGCAAAGGCATACAGTAGTTACTGGAGATGACATTAGCTATTACACAGAGAGGGAATTCTGCAGCCAAAAGGTACCATTCATGAAACAGTAAGTGCCAGTCATTTCAGTAACCAGAGTGGCCATAATCCCTACCATGTCGCATCTTTCACAAATCTTTAGAAACATATAAAACGCTGTCACATCAAAGATATTTCCCCATGGCCATAGCCTTCTCCATATCCTCTTCTTTATCCCACTCCTTATTATCTCTTTCTATAATGAACCTGGTAGCTGCCATTTGGATTTTAAAATGTCCCTAACTTTGTCTGGCTGCCAATAAACCTTATCTTTACAGCAATGTAATTGTAGCTAAAGAATTTATAATCTACAAGAAATGTTTTAAGCCTACCAATGAACAAAAATACTAACTCAAATTGGAAGCAGAAAGTAAATTTATCAATTAGCTAAGATGGATAACAATGAGTTGTTATAAATGTAGGAAACAGTATTTATTTCTAGCAGACCATCTGGGGCAATGTCCCAGGAAGAATTTCTTTTCCTCATCTTGGTTTTACTAGGCCTAGAAAATTTATTTATTTATTTATTTTTGTTGTTGTTGTTTGCTTCCTTGACTGAATATTTCTCAATCCCCTTTCACCCTGAATTGTTCCCCTATACAATTAATCCCCATCTAAAATGCCTCAGTAACATGCACAATTCCCCAAAAGATCCTGACTACCAAGAGGCAGAATTTATAACCCAGTTTTCTACTTTGGCTCATGCAGGGCATTGTCTAGTCTCCATGGGTGACTGTTTTATCTCCTCTTGCATCAGTTTCACTCTTTTTAGAGCAACAATCTCTAATGTTCCATGGCCTCTCTGTGAAGATGAAATATCCAGGCTGAGCAGGACACACAAAAATGTGGTGGAGCACATTTCCCTCTCTACCATGGACCTGATCCACACAGGCATCGGGTTTTCCAAGTGAGCCCCCAATTATTAAAAATGAATTTACTTGTTCAGACCCAAACTGGACTCTAGAGACAGAAAAGGTAAGGCTTGAATTTATCTAGTGGTGAATTATTTAGGGGTTAATTTATTTAGTGGTGCCCTTATGTACTGACAGGCAACCTACAGTTGAGAAGCTGTGTGTTTTTATTTCTAAATCATGAGAGTCTTTTTACCAATTATAGGCATTTTTAGTCTCACTTTTATGTTTTTCCCTCATGAGTTTTTAAATTTGACCAGTGAAAATCTAAGTTATTGCATGTAGATAACCATAGCCATTAAATTTGTAAAAAACAATTTTTGATATCATTTTGATTGGATAATAGTCTGGTTGGAAGTATGTCATTAATCTTAAAGATATCATTACTTTTTATTTTTTCAGTAAGAGTTCAGTCCTGCTGACAATAATTTATAATTTAGTCTGTGATGGATTGTTTAACATGGGAAGACCTTTTGTTTGCATGTAATGAAGTAAGTAATCATTATATTTGACACAGAAGTGTAAAAATTTTACCTCTACAGAGAAAATTGTAAAAGTACAGATTAAATAAGATGCTCAGGTATAGAAGTCTTATCCTATAGTCATACACTTGTTTTCATGTTTATGTCTCTCTGAGTCTTCTGTTTTATTACTGTGTTAGAATTTTCCCTCATACATTTCCACAAGTTTACGATTCTGTCTGACACTATTGCCTGAATTATCAGATTACTGAAAGTGAAGTTTATACACTTTTGCTCCTGACAGAGAAGGAAGCAAGATCAATTGGAGAATGGCTAGGATAGGAGAACAATTATGCTATTTTAAATGTTTCTCATCTCTATTTTCCTTTGAATAAATTTCAACTGAATGTATATCATAGAATTAAAACAAATTAATAAACCAGGAATGCTCACTATTTGTTTTTATATAATATGTAAATTTTCCTAGTTATAAAGTATTATGTATTGATTGTTGAAAGATATTGAAAATACAAAGCTCAATTAAGAAAAGTCACTAGTATAATAAGCGCTCAAAGAAAATCAAAGAAACCACAAGCTCTTTTAGGAACTCTATCTGCTAATTCCATTGAATTTTCACCATTAAAATGTTTTCTTCCCGAATCCTAAGAGATTTCTTCCACATTCACCTAGTACACATCTTAGTTGGACTTTTTTTTCAAAAATTTAAGATTTCTATACTTATTTCACCTAGTTACCTATAGCAATCCTGAGAGTTCTTGGAATTTACATGTTTCAATAGTTCTCAGTGGTAACATAAGCATACCCTACTGTTTGCTTCTCGGTAAGCATCTTTTCTGGGTTAGGAAAACAGTGCAAAGATATGTTCATGTCACAAAGTTTCCCACAAATATGTAAGGATGCTATGTTTTTTAAATGATTAAATCAATAACTTTAGCATTTTAAGAAAATTATTCATGAACAAAAGATGAAACAACAAAGTTTTCAATGAGTGTAAGAATTGATATAACATTTTTATCACAAAACATTTATTTTTAAATTGAAAAAGAAGACTGCAAAACAAGTAAAATAACAATGCTTAATGTACATTATTGGAATAGACAGAAGCTAAATGAGGAAAAAGGCAGAAAATTCAAAAGGGTACTTAATATACTTATATATGTATGTATACATATGTTCATAGGGATACACATAAAAATGAAAGTAAGACATTCGTGAATATTTTACTACTGTTGTTTGCATAAAAGCTTTGAGAGCAGGCAAAAGAAAGCATTTTAGTCACATATTTTATTTTTTCCAAATCCTGTCAAGCAACTATTATGAAGTGCTTCTCAATAAATTCTCACAATGCTTTTTTCAGTATTTCATGTCATGTCTACTCTTCAGAAAACTGAAAATTAAATAGACATGTATAGTCAGCATGCATTTGTGCCTATAGAAAAAGTGGACTATAGTTGCTTGAGAAATATCTTATTGAAAAAGTGATCATGAAGAATCA
This sequence comes from Fukomys damarensis, assembly GCF_012274545.1. NCBI lineage: Eukaryota > Metazoa > Chordata > Mammalia > Rodentia > Bathyergidae > Fukomys > Fukomys damarensis. The sequence goes on along the minus strand of NW_022900948.1, from coordinate 3,754,880 downwards.
AAAGGGAGAAGTAGGCTGCATGTCACAGCAATGCTATGAGTGCTAGTATAAGCCATCAGAACATCCATTGAACTGGTGGTCACAAATTCTAGTTTCAAATTTTGCCTGAGGAATTTCAAATAAGTGATTTGATGCAGGTCAGATCATGATCGTGACCTCAAAGTTCTCAATAAAAAAAAAAAGATTTCATGTTCATTTTAATAGAATATCCTTTTAGCCCTACACTTTGTTGCACAAACACTCAATTATAAAATGATATAGTGTATACAAGAAAGATAATAGGAGGAAAGATGCTAAATGAACCTAAAATTCAGGTTCCCTATATACACCTAAAATTGACCTTACTTAATAACAATAATAAGATTAAAGTTATAGCAGGATGTTTACTTTTGGAACACAGCAAATCTTTTTTTGGGGGGCAGTGTTAATTCTGTTAATGAAAATTATTGTTGCTGAACTGACAATTTCCAGGTATTTCAGGTGGCAATTATATTTCCACTTGTGTAATACACATTTCAAATGTTTTTAATTATGCATGTTATATGTAGCTGAAAATTCAGTCCATTTTTATTACAATTTAATATAGAAAAATAAGTTGTTTTTTGTAAAGACTCAATAATACTGTTTTCTTGTCACTATGAGTGTGGTCTATTTGAATAAAATATATTTTCCACCCAAAATGAGGTAAAAGAAAACTGTTTTACTTATTGACTTTATATCTATGCATCTTGGTGAATGCTGGCATTACTTTTCATTTATTAATTTACTTGGTTTTATTTCAAATATGCATCTTTTTTGAGAGAAAATAGGTATCTCCTCCTCTCAATACCTACTATCATACTTAGAAGATACCTGTTGGGTAAAAGCATTTTCCTAACCCTCTAAAAATAAAAACCACACACACACACACACACACACACACACACACACACACCTCCCCCACCGCTTTTTCTTTCTTCTTCCTTACTCTCATTAATACATGCGTGTAACTTTGGTATCCATCTTGGGAGCTTGCTACTGGCCTTTACAGTCATGCTCACGTTTGAAATGAAATAACTTATGTTTTTATTTTACAAAGCATTATTTTCAAGAGAAAAATATAGAATCGCTGACACTTGAGACATTATCCTGGAATAGTCTGGAATAAGAAGGGCACACCAACACATTCTGGAAGGGACATGTGAAGAGGATACTCAGAAAGGCATTGTCAAAGCAATAAATAATTATGGAATTTTGCCACTTAAATTGTTAACAATGTAAATTCTAATCCCACTCAGCTCTTTTTAATTCTTATTATCATCTTGGAAATAATTTTTATGCTTCATTCAACACTTTGTTGGACATCACCTCAGTTATACATATGTCAGGAAAATTTCACATAATCATTTATCAATTTAGACTAGGGTTATGTTTGTATGGAAATTTCAAAAGACAATAATTCTAGATTTCAATATGAAATATAAGACTTAAAAGAGGCATTCGAGAAAAATTTGACAATATTTGTTCAAAAGTACCTGTTCTCCAGGCATAGTGGTGCATGCCTGTAATCCTAGCACTCGGGAGGCTGAGGCAGGAGGATCACTGTGAGTTCGAGACCAGCCTGGGCTACATAGTGAGTTCCAGATCAGTCTCAACTACATAGTGAGATCCTGTCTCAAAAAAAAAAAAAACCCAAAAATACCTGTTCCATATTTCTGTATGACTCTTACAAATATTAATTATTTTAAATTGTTCTCATATTTGAAAGCAAAAATAGTTTTTCATTACACATATATTAAAAGATTTTACCATAAATATTTAATATGTTAAACTATTATATTATAGTAAGAAACAAAAATTAAGCAGACATTTTAACCTATAGTGTCTATCTTTCAGGGAAATTAGGTAATGTGAAATAGGATATTATTTAGGATAAGACAGTAGCTAGTAACTAAATTGATGGTGGAAGTGGTTTTTTAATGGAGATTAAGCTTGAAATTAATTCCATTGTAGAAAAATATCACATAAAAGTTAAAATATTTTAGCAGAAATGTAATACAAAAAATTACATTTACTCTAACAAAATGTCATTACATCAACATATTATTAAAATACTGAAATTAATTATTAAAGTAGATATAGTGAGATCTAGAAGTAGTACGTATCTAAGCCTGGTTTCCAGACAAGTAACTGAGAACAAGTTAGTCTTTTCAGTGTCCAAGCATTCACAGACTTTGTAACAAATCTAATGTCAGAAATATGACATTTATGCACACTTCAAATATCTCTTTCACATATAGAATATACATCTATAAATAATATTTTAAAATATTTAGTTAGGGATTTGAGTTGGGCTCTATTTTGCATCATTTCCTCAAGGAACAAGAAACCTCCGAGTATAATCTTCTTTGGAAATAAGGTGTTTGCAGAATTAATTAATTTGAGATGAGATCCTACTAGATAAAATCCAATGACAGGGCCAGGGATTTAGTTCAGTGGTTCTGGTGCCTGCTTTGCAAACGCAAGGGCCTGAGTTCAATCCCCAGTGCCCCCCACCAAAATCCAATGACTGATTTTTAAGTGAGTTCACAAAGACAAACTGAACAAAGAATACCATGTGAAAGTGAATGTAGAGATTGTTTCTAAAGACCAAGAGACACCAAAAATTGTTGGAAACCACAACGAGCTTGAAGAAATATATTGAACAAATTCTCCCCAAAATTTTCAGAAGGAACTAATTTTGCCAAAGTATTGACTTCAGTACTCTGTTCTGCAGAATGATGGGAGAACAGATTTCCTCTTTCAATTATGCAGTTTCTGGCATTTGTTACAGCAGTCTTGGAAAACTAATGCCATACAGGTTCTAGCAATGTGTTGTAGCATAGTAACTCTCTGTGCTGTATTGTATAAATGCTCAGCGCTGCTCAGCCAGAGAAACATTAGAACAGTAATTTTCCTAAATTTACAGTGAAGGAATGAACTACCAGGACAATTACAGTGGCAGAATATAACAATATAACAGCATGTATATGGTAGAACACAAAATTTTCAAATGCCTACTGGTTGTATAAAAGTATTTGACGTCTTTTTCTGAATTTACCTTAGACAAGTATACAGCACAAAACTTCTCTCTTGCCAGAAAAAATTTCCCTCCTAATCAGTAGTATACTGTAGAATGAACTACCAGGACAATTACAGTGGCAGAATATAACAATATAACAGCATGTATATGGTAGAACACAAAATTTTCAAATGCCTACTGGTTGTATAAAAGTATTTGACGTCTTTTTCTGAATTTACCTTAGACAAGTATACAGCACAAAACTTCTCTCTTGCCAGAAAAAATTTCCCTCCTAATCAGTAGTATACTGTACACTGAATATTTGAATATTTTGTAGAGTTAGAAATAAAGATGTCACTACATGCACATTTCTTTGCTAATATAAAGCATCTTCCGGCCTAAAACGAATGTATGCTAAGCTGCAAATATGTCTGACAATACAAAAATTATTTGAGTACACTGAATATTTGAATATTTTGTAGAGTTAGAAATAAAGATGTCACTACATGCACATTTCTTTGCTAATATAAAGCATCTTCCGGCCTAAAACGAATGTATGCTAAGCTTCATCACTTCACTGCCCAAGATGAACAAATCTGTGGGTCAAGGCCTCAATTCTTCCCTCAGGCCTGACTCTTAAGAGCCTCTTAAGTCAACTACTGAGGCCAGACAGATAAAATCATCAGCTTTGTTGCTATCTTTCTGTGCTTTCCAGAAAAAAAAAGTGGCAATTCATTGTTTATCTTTAGTCTTTGTACAGGATTCTAGGGATTCATATCTCAGAATATGACCCTATTTTTCAATAAGAAGGAAGTGTTACAATTTTTTCTAGTAATCATTCTCACCCATTCAAATCACGTGGCTGGTTTTTCCCTCTTTTGTTTTTTCCATACCACGTCCAAATCACTTGGGTAACTCTTCTTAGCTAGTATTACACACAGGCATAGTCTTTGTGGTATTTTTCCAGAACAAATCCCAATAATATGTCAGTGTCTTAGTGTGTGTGTGAGGGGGAGGGTGTTGAAATGAAAGTACAGATAGATAGATAGACAGATAGATAATTATACTTAGATGATGCCTTTATAATTTCTAAATCTATATAAAATTTTAACAATTTAAATCTTTAAAAGAGGCAAATGCAAAGAGGAATTGCCATGTCCTGGATAAGCTGATTAGGATCACTGTTATGTACAAATAGGGATGAATTCAGAAACCCAGTGAATGATGACTTAGTGCTAAAGTTATACTACGAGTTAGATTCTCTAATCAACAAACATAAAGTTAAATTTCCTTGGGCATATCTCTATCATGGTAACAAAATGCATACGAAGAATATAACTCCAATCCACTTTCAGTGTGTTCCCCAGCATGAGCGTCAGCAGGGAACTTGATAGAACTGCAAATTGTTAGGCCCCAAAGGCCACCCACTGAATTAGAATCTCTGGGAGTTCAATCAATAATCTGTGTTGTAACAGCTTCTTCAGGTGATTCTGATCCCTAGTTTAGGAAAAGTTAAAGAAATTGTAAATTTAAAGTATATGTATACTATCAGTTTCTCACTTTCAAGAGAACCTTATGAACTACTACAGAAACATTGTTTCTGACACAATTTTGGACCTCAGCTAAGAATCAGTACAGGCTAACCTCGTAAGTCCTTCTTCCCCATAGCTGACTGTAAACCTCATATAATTTCACCAGCCATTTGGTAAACACAGCCATTTTTAAAAATTATCATTGCAAACATAGTATAAAAGCAAAGCATAAAAACCTAAATGGTCACCACTTTCTAATTTTGTTCCACTTTCCACTGATCTATAATTTAGTACTACCTGTATCAGTTACATCCACCTACTCTATTTTCAGTGATATTATGCTTGTAAATTTAAATTGGTCACATAGAACTTAATACCATGAACAAGCACAAGAGTGAATTGTTATGTGTTTTCTACACATAACTGGCTATGGTTGACGATTTCTAGAAGTCATATTAAAATGTCAATTTAGTAATTGAAGAAATTACATTGAAGAATAAACAGGAGATACTACTGAGAAAGTACTACAGAGCAGAAAAAATGTTATGCAGTTCATAAAAGCCAGTTATCTAATTAACAAAAAATTTATTTAACTGATCATAAAATATAGAATATTGGCTTTTCTCATTTAGTGAAAAATGGAATAAGAAAAGAATGATAAATATCTAGAATGAAACTTTATTGAATGCTTATGATTTTTTCGTATGTGTTCTTAATAAAGTTCCAAATAGAACCCTATTATTTTCTCTTCTCAGACGTTTAGGCACTTGTTTTCCCATTCTATGATGACACATTTATTCACTCTGTATTTCCACTACCTCTTTCCTAAAGAATATGAAATGTTCTTTAGAAAATCAACCTTTCTAAGGACTATGAAGTAATTGATTTCTTTTGTCAATCTTTTAAGCAGAAAAAATAAAAGGATACGACACCCTGAAATTATTGAGGCAGTTGAACTTGTGTTTCATGCTTTGAATTAGTATTGTTAGGTGACTCTGTGAAGATAAAATCTCCATCCTTGAAAAATTTGCATTGTGAAATGGTTTCTTTATCAGTGAGGTTAATGAAGATGTCAGCAAATGGGATGAGGCTGTGCCAATTGGAATTGTTTTCACCTCCAATCCAACTTAGAAAAGGTGTTAATCAGTGCATTAATCTTATCAGCAGCTGAGAAGGAGGATTTGGATGTGGACATTTTCTGCTCTTCATTAGAAAACCCATATAAGATAATTACTCACAAAATCCGTATTATCTATGATATGAAAAAACTGTTTTACTAAAGACTTTTTTGAAACAAAGATGCATATATCAATCAGAAAGAAATTTGAAGCAGGAATTTAGACGTGTTTAGGACAAGTTTCAAGTTTTCTGGAATGTTCAAGGCAAAGTAAGTACGTCAACTAAAAGAAATCATAGAAGCAGAGCCATTACACCAAAACAATTAACTACTTAATTTAATAAGGAAAACTTTGCAAAATGATATGCATATTTTAAAATTTCAAAACATCAAGTAGAACCAAAGTATACAAAGTTGATTAGCCTCATATAAATCTGGGCATAAAAGTAGATCTACGACCTCACTTTACCTCTCAAAATAAATTCCAGTAGGAAAGTATACCCAAATGCTAAAGATAAAGTGATGAACATTATAGGAACTAGAATAAAAGAATCTCTTCTTGATATATGACTATCAAACAATCTTTAATAAGGCATAGAATCACCTAACCATAGTCAGTAATTTATGTTATGAAAATTTGCTGTGCGTAAATGTGAGCACCAATATGAAGATTAAGTCAGTACTGATATATCATTCCCAGACACCTGGTGGATTCAAAGAAGAGAATGTGAACAAGGCAGGACTGACTGACGGTCATGCGGGAAGCCAGTGTGAAAGCTTGCTTCACAAGACAACTATTCGTGGAATGGCTTCTCGAGGTTGTTCACACCCACCATTAAGAAATACTTTTGCCTGAAAGGTGCCTTCTTATGATGGACAATGACCCAGCACACTCTCCAACCTCAGTGAATGATATGGACACTGAGTGAGACTTTATCAAAGTCAAGTTCCTCTCCCCTGACACAATACTTCTTTTGCAGTCCAGGGACCAGAAATTGACCTGTAACTTCAAGAAACTGCACACCAAGGTGTCCCTCACCATATGTTTTAATGTCACTGAAAAGACATCTTTGACTGTGAAAGAGCCCTGGAAAAAAATAATTTCAATATCCTCCACTACATCAACCTCATTAACAACTCCTGGAAAGATGTTATGCACCAGACCATAAACTCAGCCTGGAGAAAAGTGAACAGAATGTGTCACAGACTTTGAAGGGTCTGACGCACAGCAGTGGAGGAGACTGTATCCCTGGGCAGGAGCAAGGATCTGGATGTCGATGGTGCAGACAGGGAGGAACTTGTTGAGCACCGTAAGGAGGAGGTGACAATGGAAGAATTCGGTACACTGCAGAGTGAGCAGCAGAAAGTGCTTGTTGAGAAGCACTTCACCAAGGAAGAGGAAGGGAGGGAGGAGGTTAGCAGTGATGTCATAAAATCCATAATGGAAAAATGGAATGAGTACAGGGATTTGAGGAGAACCACTTCAATTTACCTATAACAAAGTGTCAAATCTGCTGAATGATAACGTGAGCTCTCATTTCTGTAGGGTTATGAAGCATGGCAAAACACAAGGGGCATTAGAGAGATACTTCTTGTCAAAATTCACCCTGCAGCTAAGAAACAAAGAAGAGAGAAATCCCCTGAATGGGATCTCCCTTATGATCTTGTGGAGAGAGTCTCTTCTTCCAAACAATAACCTCCTTCCCACCCACCTTCCTGTCTTCCACATCAGAAGTCACCTCAATCAAGTTCAGTTCTCTCTCTCTTCATAACGACTCCACTTTGCTTCATATTTCTGGGGTGAAAAAATGCATACGCTTCAGAATGGATTATCCTTATTTACATTGAATGTTATGAGAAAATTTGACTCTGTGCACAACCACTTCAGTTTTTGAAAAGAGTCGCGGAACGAATTAAGTTCACAAAGCAAAGTACCATTGTATTCAGTAACTGAAAGGAAGACTGAGAGGTCACTGGTGATGTTCAATATATTCATGTGGGAGCTAATTAAATAACACCTTTTTAAAAACCTTACATACTTCATGGAAGTACACAGTTAAGATTTCTATACTGTAGGTGGTATGTTGCACTTCAATATGAAACTGCCAGTTACATAGAAAAAGTAAAGAATGCACAGGTGGTTTGCGGCATAGCTATAGTGCAGAAATCTGAAGAAAGTTCAGACAAAATATATGAACATTTATATTTTGTTTGAAAAGTTAGTGTTAGAAGAATTAAATGAAAATTATCATTTGTAAAAAGTTAGAATGTTATGTTTTTTTTTTCTATGCCTTGAAATTGATGCTACAAATCTCTCTTTGGAAAACTAATCCAGTAGCAGTGTAAGTTATATACACAGCAAGGGAAAATTCTCATCATCTCAGGTAAATGATATCTAGAGGTAAGAATTTTCCAATGTGAGTTAATTTATTGTGTCAATAAAATAATCAATAACACCTGTTTGTTTCATCTGCTTACATCTATTTGTTGTTTAATGGCTAGGAGAATGAAAGGACCTTAATGAACTTAAGGCAATCAAGATTCATATTCTGTACCAGGAAACACTTAGTCTTTTTTTTTTCAATTCATATCTTGTTTTAGAAAGAAAATGAGCAAGATTAATAGAAGGAAGGATCAGAGTAAAAACATTGGAGCATAAACCAAACTTACACATAGGATATCTTTAAATATTCAAAAATCTCCCTTGTTAAATGGGAATGTTTTTTTCTGGACATTAATTTATAGCTTGCACTCATTTATTTCCATTTTTTAGTAAAATATTTTTCTTCACTGGGGTTTTATTCCTCTGCTAGGGATTACTTTTGATAATAAATTCAGTTAGACTACTAAAATTTGCAGCTGTTAAGTCCATTTTCACATTTAATTTTCATTTACACACATAGAAACACACAAACACATATACATAGCCTATGATTTAAGGCAGATAAAACTGAAGAGATTCTTAGAGAGGGGATGATTGTGTTACTATAATACATCTAAATATTGTAACTAAAAATTTATAATTCTGTCCTCTCAAATATGAAGTCCTTAAACCAGCATCCAGCAGTCTTATCTGTAAAATGACAAATAGGGAATATTTTAAAATCTGCATACTATATCTGTTGAAAAATTTCACCACTGTACATTAAAAGAACAACAAACTAATGAAGGTAGCTATGATCACTAAAATTTTATTTATAAAATGAGGTAGTAAGTTTTACCAAAGCTATCAGTGATAAAACAATAATATCTACCTAGGTTATAAATACTCTATTCAAATATTCTATTAACAACTGGCTGGTGTCTTTCCAGCAGTGTGTTGGGCAGAACGATTGTACCTTAATTAAAGGAGACTGGAGAGATGAGATAACTAAGTGAAATATGTGGTCCTTGATTAAATCTTTACCTTTTACATTTCAAATTTTTAATAGAAAATAATCATATTCACATTATTAAAAATACCAATTATAAAATGGCTTAAAAATAAATTTCCTTTCTACCACATACCCACAATCCCTCAGTTTCTTTACCTGAAATATAGTCATCATGGGCTGGGGATTTAGCTCAGTGGTG
>NW_022900948.1:3727801-3745571 GCF_012274545.1 Fukomys damarensis | reverse complement strand
ATATACACACATATATACACATATATACATACATATATACATATATAGTTATCATGAGCCTTACATGTGTCTGAATTTTTACTTTTTTTAAACTTTTTATTTTCATTGTATTAGTACATGTTTGCAATTCATGAAATTTATAGCCATTTTGAGAGTGGCTACATGTGTACACAACAGCTTGCTTCTCTTTTTTAATCCCTTTCTGTATCTCCTCCATCCCTCCCTCCTCCAATTCCCCTATTCTATTTTTCATTATTGTGATTAAGCTCAGCTTATGACATCGTATCTTTACATTAATTGAGGTCACTAGACTCCTGTATGTGGCATATATTTATTCTGTTTATTTCCTCTTCTTCTCCTCTTCACCCTTGTGGTTTTTATTTTTGACCATTTCCATATTGCAACAGATCCATCTCCTAGTCCTCTTCTGATCATTTTTTACTCTCTTTGTACTTTGACTCACTCAAATGAGAGATACCACATGATAGTTAAGCTTGTGTGTGATTCATTTCACTCAACTTTATATTTTCCAGTTGCTTCCATTTTCCTACAAATGTCATGAATCTGTCATTCTTTGTAGTATTCCATTGCATACAGTGGAATTTTCTTTATTCAGTCATCTGTTTGATGGGTATACTGGATGCTTTTGTGATTTACTTAATATGAGTTGTGTTGTTATAACATTGAATGCATATATCACTGTGCTATGATGTCTTAAGCTTTTTGGACAAGATATCTGGCTGTATTATGGTTGGGTCATATGGAATTTCTAATTTCAATTCTTTGAAAAATCTCAATACCGATTTCCATAATGGTTCTGTTGGTTTACAGTCCTACTAACAGTGAAGGAGAGTTCCTTTTCCAACACACACAGCATTTGTTATTGATTTATTTCTTAAAGATTGCCACTATTTCTGAAGTAAGATGGAATCATAGCACAATTTTAATTTCTCTAATGACAAGAGATGTTGAATATTTTTCATATATTTCTTTTCATTTGTAATTCTAAAAAATTTCTTGATGAGATCTTCAACTTTCAGTGGATGTGATTCTTTGTGTGGTCTAGATATTAATAATACTCTGTCAGAGGAGTAGCTGGAAATTTTTATTCCTCATTCTGTAGGCTGTTTCTTCATGCTGCTGATTGATTCTTTTGCTGTACAAAAGCCTTTAGGTCAGATATAATCCCACTGATCATTCTTGCTGTTATTTCTTGTGCAGTTGAGGTCTGTTTAGAAAATTCTTTTATTCACCTATGTCTTCAAGTGTTTTACATATTCTATCTTCCAGTAGGTTAAGTGTTACTATTTTAAAGTTTAGATATTTGATCCACTTTTATTTTAAGTTAGTATATTGTGGGAGACAAGGGTCAAGTTTCAATATTCTCCACCTAGATAACCAATTTTCCCAGCACGTCTTATTGAATAAGCTATTTTTCCTCCAACATATGCTTTTGGCCTCTTTGGCAAAGATCCAATAGCTGAATGTGTCAGGGGGAGTTTCTATATACTGAAATCTGTTCCATTGAATCACACATTTATTTTTGTTCCAATACCATGTTGTTTTATCATGATTGCTTTAAAGTATAGCTTAACTTCAAATATTACTATGCCTTCAGTCTTGCTCCTCTTGTTGGTCAAAATTTCTTTTGCTAATCAGGGTCTCATCTGATCCATCTAAATTTTAGTATTATTTTGTCAACATCTGTAAAGCACGTTGTTGGTATTTTGATTAGGAGTGTATTGGATTTGTCTAACAGCTTTGGGAGTATAGCCATTTGACAATAGTGATCCTGCCAACCCATAAACAGGGAATATCTTTCCATTTTCTGATGTCCTTTTCAATCTCCTTTTTCAGAGTACTGTAGTTTTGCTTGTAAAATACTTTCACTTCCTTGGTTAGGTTTATTCCTAAATATTTCATTTTTCTTGGTTCCACTATGAATGGAATTATTTTCATAGTTTTCTTTTCATCCCATAAATTGTTGCTGTATACAAATGCTAATTATTTTTATGTGTTAATCTTGTATCATGATACGTTACTGAAGTTCATTACTAATTCTAACAGTTCTTTGATGGAGAGTTCTTTGAGTCTTCTATATAGAGTACCATTTCATGTGCAAATAATGAGAATTTGATATGTATATCAAATATATACATGATGTACATATACATCTTATAATTCTTTCTTTTAATTAATTGGTCTGGCTGATGTTTCAAGCACTACGTGGAATAGAAGAGATGACAACAGACATCTTTATCTTGTTCCTGATTTTAGGGAAAATGATTTAGGTTTTTCCCCCATTTAGTATGATGCTAGCTATTGATTCATTATAAATAGTTTTTTATCATATTCAGTAATAGTCTTTCTGTATTATTTTCTTTTCAATTTTCTTTAGTACTTCATGTATTTACGTATCGTCCTTTTAAAGGTTCAGATTCTCTAAGTCATTCCTAACTTTAGGGGGAATGGTTTTAGTTTTTCCCCATTTAGTATGAAGGGGTGTTGGACTTTGTCAAATGCCCTTTCTGCATCTATTGATATGATGATATGTTTGTTGACATTGCTTCTATTTATGTGATGCATTACATTTATTGACTTACAGATGTTGAACCATCCTTTCATCTTTGGGATGAAACCTACTTGATCATGATGTATCATCTTTTTGATAATGTGCTGCGTTCTATCTGCTAATATATTGTTGAGGATTTGTGCACTTATGTTTATTAAGAAGACTGATAATTTTTTTTTCAGTTGAGTCTTTATCCAGTTTGGAGAACAGGATGATATTTACTTCCATAAATGAGTTTGGGAGCATTCCATCCCTTTCAATTTCTTTGAAGTGTTTGAAGAGTCTTAGTAGTGTAGTATCCTTAAAGATTTTATAGAATTCAGCTGTGAACGCATCAGGTACTAGGCTTTTTTTCACTTGGTGGATTCTTTATTACTGTGTTAATTTTATTGCTTGTTATTGGGTAATTAAGCATATTTATGTCTTCTTGGGTTAGTTTTGGTTGTTTGTATGTGTCTAGCAATCTGACCATTTTTTTCAAAATTTGCTAACTTTTTGGAATATAATTTTTTGAAGTACATACCATCTTCTGGATTTCTACAGTGTCTGTTTTGATTTCAATTTTTCATTTCCAATTGTATTGATTTGTATCTTTCTCATTTTCTTTGGTAAGTCTTCTAGGGTCTTATCTATTTTGTTTATTCTTTCAAAGAAACAGCTCTTGAATTTGTCTAACTCTAATGGTATTTTTAATCTCAATTTTATTAATTTCCACTCTCATCATAATTTACCTTCATGATTTCAGTTTGGAGTTGGTTTGTTTGTCAAATATCTTAAGATTTCTCATAATGTTGTCTTTTTGAGCTTGCTCTGTGTTTCCTAATGTGAACATCAATTGTAATAAATTTTCTTTAGAACTTTCTTACTGTCAAGATGTTTTAATAACTTGTACTGTCATTGTCACTAACTTCCAGAATATTTTCTAATTTCATTTTTTATTTCCTCTGTGACCAATTGGTTGTTTAAGAAAGAATACAATGTCAAGGGCTGGAAATTTAGCTCAGGGGCACTGTTTCTGTCTCACAAGTGCAAGGTCCTGTGTTCTATCCCTGGTACTATTAAAAAAAGAAAAAGAAACATTGTCAATTTTCTAGGAGTTTTTGCGTTTTCTGAGATTTATTTTTTGTTGGTGTATGTGTTCATTTTAATCTTGTATCAGTCTTGGGAGTTGTTTGTTTCTTCATTTGTTTGTTTTATTTTCCCTGACAACTAACAAGTGAAGTTTTAAGTGAAAGGAAAGAAAGAACAGAAAATAAATGAGGTCAGGTCTATCAGCCTAGCTTGTGTATTAAACAAAAGCTCAGTCAGGAGGTCAGCAGCAGCTGAAAGCTATTCTCTAAGGCTTGATCTGTGACTCTGAATCTACGTAGGAGAAAATATGATTTTTCTTTTATTCAAAGACATTCTTCATTCTCCCTGATTTGCAATTGTCTAGAAAGGAGACTTTTAACTTTCTTCTTTCTCCAATAAAATTTCTCTTGTTCATTTGTGTTTAAATAACTAGTGTTGAATATACCCATCATTTGGCTGTAAAGCTAGTATATTTAGACCCCACTATTATGGCTATGCAGTGATTATAAACTGCAAATTTAAAATAAAAAATACTGGGTTGAAAAAACTGATCCTAATTCTTATTTTTCCAACAATTCCCTAAACAGTTTTCGAATTAACTTTTAAAATCCTTTAGCTACTAAAGAAGTTGCTGCTCTTTCTACCTATGTTCCATAGTCATAGAGATTGAATAAAATAATAGCTAAAAGTGCTTGAGAAATGTTACAAATAAATTATGACTGCTACGCAAAGATATTTCACGTTTGGTTCACTTTTGCTCTTTGTACTTACTTTTTTGATTCTTTACTTTTTTGTTTGCTTCACATCATCTCCTTCCCCCTCAGCCAAATCCAGCATTAAAGGCTTAGCAACTATAGTCACTTTTCCCATCAGTAGTCACAGTATGTTTAAGTTTGTTGTTGATTTTCTTTTTAATTTAATTAGATTTAAATGAAATAATTGCAACTCTACACACCTCGCATGGTGATTTAGAGGATTATGTTTGCTTTGAGGATTTTTTTTTCAGTCTTTGGAGGAGAACAGACAATAATAAAAAATAAATAAAACCATTGCAGCAATTTATTGAGAATAGCGAGAAAGAAAATGCCTGAGCAATTTCTCTTCGACACCATTTTTTTTTGGTGTTTCTAAATATACTCAACAAAGGCATTCAACTATTTATTCTCATTATAGAAAAGAGGGCAAAATTCTCCTGAGTCTTTTCATTTTGCTTGTCTGGTGGTACACTCCCATATTCTGAAAACCTCTGCAAAACCTACTAATAACCTCTCAGGTACTACGTTCTTCCATCTCATGTTCTCTAATTCCTTCTGTAGTTAGGGATTAATTAATTTTGTACTTGGTAACTTTATTTAATATTCTTTGGGAGCTTACAAGGATAAGTTGACTTAGAAAAATAAAAATCAACACGTAAGTCTATCTTTTAAAAAAAAAGATAACCTGTACAGATTATTTAGCCTATACCATACACAGCGTGGAACACTTGACCTGCATTGTACCATTTTATTCGCATGAGACCCTTATGAGGAAGTACGAGTTATCTTAGCTATTTTATGCAGAAATATGGCAAAGCGATTGTAAGGAGCAGTTTTTTGGATTAAAAAATTCCAAGTGCTTAAGTAGCATTCAGCAAAGCAATCTCCACCAGCACCTATTCCAGGCAGGAACACTGAATGATCCATGTTAGGCTGTGAGGTCAAGATGCAATTTAGCCTAATCCCTCCTTTCATTTAACTCCTTCAAACCTACATCATCATGCCAGGCCCCAAACCCTAATCTGTCCAGTAAAAGAATGGAGTTTCATGATCTTAAATATTCCTTCCAGCTACAACAGTCTGTGAGTCAATAGAAATGCATCCATCATGTTATGACAATTTAGCTTAAAATATTTTATGTTCTTTTCATGAGTATTTTATGACGTATGCATGAAAGTTTTACGAAATGATAAAAGCAAATATACATTTTGAGATCTCCATAAATTTTATCTGCAAAGACTGATTCTTAGTTTTCACAGAAATTAAAGAACAAAATAACTTACTTGCAAGTTAGACTTCTGATTACAGACATCCACCACTGGCTGCTAACTCATCAGAACTCCTGGGAGAGTAAGACTTGGGACAAGTTGAATTTCTCTTAGTGCGTAGAGAAAGCTCATCCCCAGTCTTTCTTTTTCCTTCCTAATCCCTTTTGCTTGCTCCCTGTTCTCCATCTGCAAACATCACAAAAGGGGGACCGCCTGCATTCTGACTAGGAGGCATGCTTCCTTTCATTGTTCAGGACATCTGGCTCTGGGAGCCTAAGACCCTGGTTCGGGGGAGACCAATCACAGAGAGATCTCCTGATGACCTGTTTCTTAGCCTGACCACCTTTCTTATCCGAATGGCAATTTCTCCTCAAAAACATTGGGAGACATCTTTTTTCTGTATAATCTTTCCAAATTGGGATAAAAGGAGACATTAAACCAAAAATTTGATTTTTTATTCCCCTTCTGTGTAGTCCCAGTACAGACTCAACAATGAGACATGCTGGGTATTTGATGGTACTTTCTTTTTTTGTTTGTTTTTTTGAGACAGGGTCTCACTATGTAGTTGAGACTGACCTGGAACTCACTATGTGGCCCAGGCTGGTCTTGAACTCCTGCCTTAGCCTCCCAAATGTTGGCATTACAGGTGTGCACCACCAAGTCCTGCTGCCTAGTAACTTTTTTTGCTGTAGCAATCAAGGCTCCTTTGCAAAAGCTTTTCTTAATCCCAGGCCTCCTACAAAGCTACGTCTGACTGATAGACAGTGGAGTCACTGGAAATTAGACTGGCCTCTGGGGAAGTCAGCCCCTTCCCCTGAATTCTCTCCTGCAGGACACTGGACATATCTTCACCTGTTGATTGCTCATTGCTGATCCCAAGGCCCCCTCCACAGTATCATCAATGGGTACATGTGAAACAATAGTAGTGGCCAAAAACAAGTTGCCTTTTTGGCTGACTCAAGGGCCCAGCCTCTCTGTTCTTATTGAATATTCAGGACCTTTTTTTCTGTGCTTTTATCTTAGTTGTTGGAATCAATGGACTAATAAAATGTCATCCGAGATTCTACCCTATACTTTTCTTTAGGCCACATAATTTTCATTCACTCTTTTTTGTTAGTTGCCGAGTGCCCCACACCCCTTTTGAAGAAAGATATCCTCCATCGATTTTGGTCATCTATACATTTCTTTACTTTCTGCTGGGCCATTCCTTATTCAACCAGTCATAACCCCTAGAGACCCCCCCCCTGAGGTGATATAACACATCAAATCACAAGTTGTCTTTATTGTTTGGGACCAAAAAAAGCCTTTCATAGCATTGCACCACCATCCCCTCAAAATAGCCCTAAGGGACCCTATTTGAGTTCTCACAGTTAACCAATACCCCCTTAACCTCTGATGGCAATCTTGGCCTTCAACCTATTAACAACCACCTACTATTTTTTCCCCATTGAGTTTATTGGTACATTTTAGTTATACAGTACAGTTCCATTCATCATTGGGATCTTGTAGGTTTACATGACAGGTCTTGGTTCTCATTTTTCCCCTTATCCCTGCCCTCCCTTCACCTTCTTAAAACTCATATTCTAATCCCCATCCACTCCCCATTATGTTCCCATACTTTCTGAAAAAACAACTGACTCTGTCCAATTAGTCCCAGATCCCCAAAAGTTGAAGGAAACTACTGTTCCTACTCACCCAGTGGTCCTTAATCCCCATACCCTTCCCTCTCATATCCCCCAGAATACTTAATACTTTACTGTTCTAGAGCTCAAAGATGCCTTTTATTATATTCCCCTAAATCTAGATTTCAAACAACTTTTCACCTTTACCTGGCCAGACCACATCTCTCTGTTTACCAAACAATTCACACATAGAGCTCTTCCCCAGGGATTTTGGGATAGCCCCCACTTTTTTGGCCAAGCATTACAAAAAACATCCAATCTCTCAATTTTACCCTCAGCTGCCTGCTCCAATGTGTCCATGACCATTTGCTTTACAATGCCTCAAAAAATGTCTCCACATCCCCTACTATCTTTCCTCTTAAATTCTTGGAGAAAAGGAGACACCATGTCTCAGAGCACAAAGTTCAGCTGGTATTACAAGAGGTCACTCCCCTTGGTCTTCCTTTCAACCCTATCACTCACTGAATATCCTCCTGATGAAAGCAGGCTATTAACAATATTCCTTTCCTGACCATGAAGCAAGACGTTCTTTCCTTCCTGGGGCTTCTTAGATACTTTAGACTGGATACCAAATTTCTCACTCATTTTTTCCCAAAATTATTTTAATGATAAACATGGTTCAAGCTGCTTCGATCAATATAAAATTCATTCCTGACTGTATAAATAGACGTGGAGAATCACTAGTATGGTCACGAAGCATGGGGAAAGACTGGGAAGAGTTGGTGCGGAGAAACATGTGAGGGTGGCAGCATGCAGTGAAGGTTCCTGGCTCAGTGATCATGTGGGTGCAGGCAGGTGCCACACAGCTGCCCAGACCACTGTGTTCACAGTGCAAGGACAAGAGTCACCCTGAGGCTCAGGGGTACCCAAGATGGGCAGTGTGGGTGTCCTGGCTCCTCAGCTCTTGCCCGTGGCAATGACCACTGGTGACCTGTGGTCACCTCCACTCCACTGTTCTCCTCAGTGCGTCTTCCTCAGAAACCTCTATGAGGTTTCCTGTTGAGATCCCCAAGAAAGAGTGCCAGAAACAGACTAAATTCCCGCTTCCTTTTGGCCTCTTAAACAGGTACTCCTTAAGGCTTCTGCTTTGGCCCTACCTAACCCCAAAAAACTTTTCTATTTTTAGCCAGAAAAAAGGGACAACTATTAGGGCTACCTACATAGCCAGCTGGAGACTCCCTCTAGTCTTGCCTGTTTATCCAAACAGACCAACCTTGTAATAAATGGTTTGCTTTTCTGTTTATAGGCCTTAGCATCAGCTGCACTCCTTATCCCTGAGGCCCAAAAGATTACTCCCCACCTCCTCCTATAGGTACACTATTCAACATCTCCAACCTTCTTAGCCATCATGCTTTAATGTTTCTCTCTTTGGCCTGAGTTCAGGTCCAACATTCTCAGGTCTTACAAACCTTGGTTAACTTCTGCTGATGGTCTGCCTAAATCCTGCCAACCTCCTCCCAGTACCTGCCTTCCTAGACTTCACCCCCTAACACGAGTGGACTCAGTTTTTTATTTTACTCTCACCTGATTCCATCACATAACCACGGGATATATTCCAGGGTCTACTGACTGGTTTATTGAGGGAAGTATTTCAAAACCACCCCTTCCTAGGCAGGATATGCCATCATTGAAGGTTATCATGATAGCCAATCCTCCTACCTCCCCAAGAAGTACTCAACGAAGCAGCCCTCCCCACAAAGGCAACTTCATGGGAGGTAGAACTCATCACCTTCACTAGAGCTCTCACTCTATCAAAAAAGAAAGTATCTACACAGACTCTAAAGACGCATATAATACCCTACTTTCCAAAGACCAAATCTGTCATAAAAAGGTTTAAAAAATATAACCGCTGTATAAAATGGGCCCCTAATCCAAGACCTTTTAGATATGGCTCTGCTCTCCCATAGATCTCTGAGGACCATCATAGACCTAACTCACAGCATAAACATCTCAGATATGTCATTTGTGGAAATAATGAGGAGGTAGAATAGTAATACAGACAATTACCAACTCTCTCTTCATTCTTTGTCTCCTCTTCCCTCTATACCTTCCTACTTCCCATGGAAATAACTCTCCTCAAAGAACAGAGGGCAAAAGCAAGAGGAACAGTGTTGGTTTCTCTATAAAAAAGTAGTTCTTCCTGAAAAGTTGCAAAGCATTCCTTTCAACTTTCCATGACCAAGTCTATGCTGCATCATTCCCTCTGCTCCAGTTCCTACAGACTCATATAAATCTCACCCCTAGTTTTAGGACTTACTGAAAAAGATTATCACCCAATGCTCCATACATCAAACTGCAAACCCCACAGCAACAGCAGACCTTCTCTGTTCCTCATCTATCAAATTTAGGTATCCCCCCATGCCAACACTGACTGGCAAATAAATTCCAGGAAAAACACACAGATTCCTCCTTGTCCTTGTCGATACCTTCTCAGGATAGACAGACACAGTTCCTACATCAAACAAAAGTTCCTCCACAGTAGCACACATACTACTCACTAAAATCACCCCCCAACTCATTTCCAACCTCCTTCAGAACTAATAATGAATTTGAATTTATCTCATACATCACCCAACAGGTAGCCTCCTCCTTAAAGATGATCTGGATGTAACCTAAACATAACAGCTCATATTGACCCCCGATCCTCAGGTAAGGTTGAAAAGGCTGATTACCTTCATGACACCTAACCAACTTTTCCCTTCAGATCCACTCAAATTTGTACTAAAGACTCTTAGCCCTTTTCAAATTCAGGTCTCTTCCCCCAAAATCTCTTATGCTCAATTCCTCTGAGATTCTAAACAAAAGGTCTCTCGTTGCCTTCATATTCCTTATCTCCAATTCAAACCTGCCCTCCCCCTTTTCAAATTCACTGCGTAACACCCTTTGGGTCATCTCATTTGAAAATATGCTGCCTCTACCCTCCCCAAGCCCTCCAATAGTATAAACACCCTCACTCCTCCATCCCTGCCACCTGGAGATTGCGTGTATATATAAAGCCTGGGTACATATAAAACTCCTCTCAAGGATTAAAACGAAAATGGACAGGGGCCTTTCAAGCAATCTCCACTACCCCAATAGTGGCAAAATTAAAAGGTCATTCTTTCTGGGTCTACTCTTCTTTAAAAAAGGTTCCACTTTTCCAGTGTGCACCAACTAAACCCATGTCCCTGAAGATCACCAACCTTCCTCCTGTGACTGAAGAAATCAAAGACACTCTTAAATGGTCCTATGAGTCTCTTTCTTCATAGCTTCACCTCTTTCTTGTCCCTCCTAATAGAAGAATCTCCCCATTATTTTCCCTCTTCCTCCCTAGACACCATAATCCAAGACTTATGGCTACACTTTCAGACTTCTCAGAACAAATTGCCACCTTTACTTCTTGTGTTTTCCTGCTCTGATCCTTTATTTCTCCATATTACTCATCCTCTTAATCCCTAACACTACAACACGGACCCTTCCTGGGTACATCAATCAGGTACTCTCATGTGAATAAAATCAACCAAACCTTTAACCATTCAACCACACTGCTATCTTTCCCTGAGAGCAGACTTGGTAATCCATGTTCCCTTGGAACAGGGATAAACACTTCTGCAGAGCTGCACTTCACCATGAATGCCAGTCCCGGGGCACAACCCTAGCTCCAGGGATCTGACATCAGGCTCCCTGGGACCTTCAAGGGTATTGGATAGGCCTTAAAGTCTCACTGACTGCCACAGCGGGCCTTAATTGGTCCCTCCTCAAAAAAACTCCATCTAACCCAACCTTCTCCTCTGCGTATTTCTCAAACCAAATAAGATCACTTTACTCCAGTCTATTCTTTAGACCCCTCCCTCTGTAAAGCTACTATTCATCTCCTCCCACCTTCTGATCACCACAACTTTAACTACCTGGGCACCGTTTTATGATCTGGGTACACTTCCTTCCAAGGTAGTCTAAAAGCCACCACATAGGAATATTTCCAAGACTGGGGAAAAGACCCCCTGAAGGACACTCACTATCCCATGGAAATTCCCCAAACTATAAATGCCTTAATATACCTGATAGTAGAGTCTCTTTAAACCAAAAATTTTTCACTTAGCCAAGAGGGTCCTGTAATAATCTAACTTGCTTCACTTCTTTCCCTCTTGACAGCTGCAACTTTTAGACCCTCTTTCCATACATGGCATAAATCTAAGGAAGTCCAAAGTTCATTTCCTAATCTGTACCCAGTCTTCCTCCTGTCTTGATTTGATCTCATGGATGCCTTGCCCTAGAGACAGGCATCTTCTGGGTGTGTGGAGAAAAGGCATACATCTGCTTGTCTACCCTACCAACTTAACCACATTCCCACTCTTTCCTTAGCAATAGCTGATCTACCTATCCCTGTTCCCCCAATAACCCATGCCAGGGAACAAAGTACCATACACCTGGTCCACTTAATGGCCACCTTGGAGTCTCTCAGAATTCATCAAGCTGTCAAGAGAACTCACCTGGAACACTCTGACCAACTGGAACACTTACAAGATAAACTAAACTCTCTGGCTTCAGTCTTCCTCCAAAAGCACAAAGGCTTTGATCTCTTCACAGCTTCACCAGGTGGCATATGCAATATACTCCAAGAACTACGATGATTTTATACCAACAAATCTGATACCGTCAGAGATGGGATAAAAATCTAGCGAATGTGTTTCAATACTCCTTAATGGCTCTTCCAATGATCTTTCTCCTTCCTCATCATCTTCTACCCCTGCTGGCCCCTTTAATGGCTATTTTCTGTTTCTTTCCTGTATAATTATTCCAAAGTTTTTTTTTTTGTTGTTGTTGTTGTTTTTTTTGAGGAATGAATTGTGGCAACTCCAAGGGAACTATGGAGAACACCTCTAAACGGCCTTCCTTCTCCAAAGTATGAAAAAAAAAAGCCTTTCATTGCTTCCTCTTTCCGCAGGAAAAGCACCCAAAAAAGAATGACAATCTGTTTTATACTCCTCTAAAGCCAGGAATGATAACCCAGAGAGGGACACTGGAGACACCATCAGATGAATGACCCAACAACCATCTAAAAGAAATGTAGGTCTCATTTTTACTTAGGCCACAGGGAACATGTCAGTAGGTCACAAAGGATAGGTCAATCAGCAAGTGTCAGAGGACACATCAGCAAGTTACAAGCCCACTGTTTCTCTGACTCACTCCTCAAAAGCCCACCAAAAACGGTATTTAAATGCCTCTTAACTTGTAAGAAACATTTTCTCTGTCTTTCTCACACATAGAGGTTCCTCTCAGGTTAGGCAATAAACCTGTTTGGACTGTTGAATTCATAACCTCTTTCCTGCTCAAAACCTGTGGTGTCATTCACCCTTCATATATTTTTTGAATAGAGAAGATGATGAGAATATGGCTGTAAAGAATACAGTGTTCTTACTCTTATGCAATGTGATCCATTTGAAAAAGGTAAACAAAATAAACATATACGTAAATGTAGTATATATAAATTAATATGAAGTTGATGAATGATATGATACCAAGAAACAAGGGAGTCTCCCTGTGAAAGGCAGTTTCTCTGAAAGTAGTAATTTAGATTATATATTTAATACTCCAACCAGTCTTAGAAAACAGGGCAATAACTGCATTGTTCTATTTCAGAGTGCTTAATATTAACATTCCCTGAAATGAATTTTTGCTTAATTGTGAAAATTATGTTGAGTTGTTATCTTTAATTCTTAAAAGTGGAAAGCTCAACTCAATGTAATTTACTAGATGAGGAAAGTTGCATGAAATGCATTCCTCTGTGATCTGAGAATCTTTTTCATTAATTCTTAAGTATAAATAATAGTATAGATCTTGAAGAAATTATTTTGGAAATTAAGTTATATGGTACATTGTAAGTTTTTTAAAACCACCTTTTATTTTCAAACTTATGATGTTTTTAACATGCAGGTCATACTCACAAAGATTTAAAACTGTGTGAGGTGACAGCGCTGATCTAAGTTTTGTTTTTCCCCTGGCCTCATTAGTCCTCCCTTCATTGTTTTTGGTTGTACAGCATTCAAGAAGGACGTTTAACATTTCTGCAGGTGGCAAGACTTGCCTAATATTTGTGTGCAACTAAAAATTCCATTCATTTTCTCTAATTGTTTTAATATTATATGCCTGAATGTTTTAATAAGTCTCCATTTTATAGATGAGAAAAATGAGCTTTAGAGATATGAAGTAATATGTCCAGTTTCATAGCTAGGATGTAGCAGAACCTGTATGTTGTCTTAGTCTCCAGCTCTAAGTTTAGATTCAAATGTCTCCAAATTGCATTCTCTTAATTTCCACTCATTATCTACAGCCTTCCCACTACAAGGGTGAGTGGGAGCAAAATAAACTGACTTAATTAATAATTGCTTAATTGTTTCCAGTGACATGCTTCATTTTTTCACTCTGGAGTACTTGATCCATTCTTACTTATGTTTATATACACACGTTCATGTTTATTATGCAATCTCTATTCTATATTGTGCACATTAGTGTTGTAAAATAATATTATATCATTATATATACATATATATATATAACCTTGTTATATAATATATCACCTAATATAAACTGTTATTATGAAACAGTTCATTACTGCATAATTTATATTTGCTGAAGTTGACATTTAAAAAGTATTTGTTGTCTCAGTACCATTTTAAACTAAAATGATGAAAAAAGTCACACTGACTGAGCGCAAACACCGTAAGAAATGACATTTAGTTGGTAAGTTCAAACAAAAGTTTTTGATTCAAACTCCAGTATTCTTTGCATTTTGCCATTAGATATTTCATTTCCTATTTGGCCAAGATATTTCACTATCTGATTCCTAACCTTGGATTTTAGTTCTCAACTTTAGGAAAATCTAAATGGTTTAATTAACTGAAGTAAAATGGGCCCTTCAACTATAAATGTTAAGTGAATATTGTTGCAACAGGCTGTTGACTAAGTTAAAATAATCTGCCTCTCTATTTTCTTTATTCAGTGGTCAAGGTATTTAGAAAGTCATGGTTGCCTGATAGGAATAAATTTTGGAAAATATGTGAAAGACAGAATTGGCCTCACAATACAAATGGAACTTAATTTTTTAAAGTTTTTTGATGTCAATATATTTCTGTGTTTCCCCTTTATCTTGCCTCACCTTTACCTTGGAAAAGGTAATAAAGAGAAAATAGTTACTTTAAAAAAAAACCCTCTTGTATATCTAATGGAAAAACTGGTTTAAAAAAGTGTTCTTATGAATAATATTGGTTAAAACAAGTCTCTTAAGGGAACTATTTGAAAGAATAAAGTCCTGAAGGAAGGCACCATGAAGACGGAAGGAGAGTCTTGTATTTCAGAAAGTTTCATGTAAAAGTCTGTGTCTGGCTAAAAATAAATGAATGAATAAAATAAAAATTCTCCAGTCCTGTAGCATACAAAAATAGCTCTAGACATTTGTTTCTTAGATTGACGCTCTAGAGGATAAAGACGTATGTTTTGCAAATCTGAAAATTTTTTCTTAAACTTCCTGAACTCAACAGAACAGTGTGAAGACAGATAAATATACTCAGAACCATAGATAAAAGCCTTCCTTTTAGTTTCAGTTGCCTATACAGCACTTTCCCTTACAATACAATAAATTAACAAGTCAATGGAAGAAGTGGTACCCCAAACAGCACAGCCTTCATGTGAAACGAAACCTATTTCTCTGTTTTGTATTTTGGAGTTCCAATAGGGATTGTGACAACAGGATGATTTTGCTGACCTCACAGAAAACAAAATAACAAAAGGAAAACAATCAGATGTCTTGTGCGAGATGCCTGCAGATGCTGTGAATAAAGGCAGAACAGTAGCAGTTAGCCATGTTTTGCTGCTGCTAATCAGTATGGGGTTTGTGTCTGGGAGTTCCTGAATCTACACGTAAGTTAAACAAGCCAGGAAATATCTTCCTTCATTATAATTTTATTATTGCTAGACAAAGAAACAAAATGTGCAGGTGATGTAAAACATTTTAAATAATCTGAAGCATTTTCGAAAACATTGTACCTTTATATAAAGTAAAACAGCAACAACTGATTTTCGCCCCAGGGTTTAATACAAAATGAAGAGTAAAAGTTTTCATTTACCATTTTCATATGAAATACAAAATATTTTGGCAAAGTCTATACATTTTACTCCTCTAGGAAAGTGGAATTAATTTTTATTTTCCTCAAATGTATGTGTTGAATGCTTCTTAAATTACTTGAAAAACACTGAACAGCAACAACAACAAAAAAAGAACCACTGATGTTTAGAACTCTACATATGATTTTTTTACCATTGTCAGGAAGAAGTAGCCATTAAATTTATTTCAGAATTGTTATTTTAGAGTATATACATGTGCTGACTGACTGTTAGTATATATTTAAAGTTTTAAAATTATATTACCCATTTGATGGAGATTCCAGTTAAATGGGTCCAGTTCTTCACACTCCAAAATGTTAGGTTCTCCAATAATACTCAAGCAATTCTGGAATGAAAATTAACCACTTTAGAAAACAATTTGATACTATTCAGTTAATTTGAAGACACTCATATTTTACGTCCCAGCAATTCAACTTCCAGGTGCTAACCCTCAAGAAATTAGAGAATTTTCCCCAAGGAGAGAAGAGCAAAAGAGAGTGTAACAGTTTTCATAATTGCTCCAACCTGAAAGTTTTCATAAGGTCATCATTAAAATGAAAAAAAATAAACTGATATGGTCAAGTAATGGAATGCTACAGAGCAATGAAGAGAAATAACAATTAATACACAATAAATGAGTCCACAGTAACAGAACAGTGAGCAAAAGAAATTGGTTCAAAACAATACATTCAAAACAATACAAGTGTAAGTGCATTTATATATGGTCAACTTCAAATAAAAAAGATTCCATATTTATGTTTATGTTTAAAATGGATACTGTATATTTACAAACAAAGCAGGGAAATTATTATTACAGAAGATATGACCAAATCAAACAGAGCTTATCTATTGTTCATTTTCCAGCTTCACCTATTTTTATGTTGAGCTTTTTCTTTCTTTCTCTTTAGCTAGTTGGATTCTCCTCTTTGGTTCCTATTTCTCACTATGAACCATGTTCAGCTGGTAAAAAATATCCTGTGGCGCTTACATATGGCTCAATACTAATGTCTTCTTTCTCCTTATTATTACCCACAGTTCGTTGCTTATTCACCTACCGGGAGAAGAAAAGCAATGTAGGATCCCACTATGTGAAATCACACCAAATAGCACTCTTAGCTCAAATAAACAAAACACCCATCACTTCAACTGGGATTTCTGCAGGTACCATTAGTCTCTCCAAATTTAGGTACCTTCTTTTTGTCCAAGAAACATTAAATCGATATAAAGCATATCATATGTTCTGTTCACCCTTCTTTCTTTAAGATAGCTGTAGAGGTAGTAGGAATAAGCTAAAGTTGTTTCTTCTTTAAAGGGAGCAGACTTGGGGTATTTGGTGTTATCTTCTTGTTTGTGGCTGATTAACACACTAGGGAAGAAATGTGCAAAATGAGCAGTCAGAACTGTTTCCATGGTTGCCAAGTTCTTTGCATAGAACAAAAGCAAGGAAGCCTCAGAAAGTCCCTTAGTCCTGGAGTTCAGCATGATTGAGTGCTGGTAATGTAAGAGAGGGTATTCATTGCAAAATGCAGTCCATATATACTCCTGTAACCTCATTAAAGCAAATAGGTTTTAAATAGATTTTTAATGAAATATGACAAGGCTAATGCAATGCTTTTGTATAGTACAATTTTATAGAGAACTTCATAAGAACAGGAAACTGATCTTTTTCTAGGTTAAACATTCTACATGTTTGGAACTAACTAAACCATCCATATACCGGGAGATATAATTATTCTATCTTTTATTGTAACAGATGTGAAACTAAGACTCAAAGAGAACAAAGCACATTCCCAAGACAAACATCTAAGACATTTTCTTCCCAAACCAAAGATAGTGCTGCATCTACCATATTACAGAGTGGCATTGTGCCATTGGCCTCGGTGACACAGTCTATGGAATGTTCTGATAAAATTTGTTGCTGTATAACATTTATAATAAAGATGCTATTCATAAAATTACCTATATTCTTTCAATGTGGATGTAAGTTTGAAATTTTATATTGCTATCAAAATAGCTATATTTATTTTGAATTACCAGTTTGTCTTTATGCTATGAATTTCATAGATTTTTATAAGTGATTACTCATTTTTATGATAACTCAAGAATTCTGAGCATGAGCTTTGGGATCTGGCTCAAGTTTTAAACTTCTCTTTATACTCTGGCTCCCCCTGACAACTCCATTACCGTCATTTACTTCTTGTCTAGCTTTTAATTCATATGTTTTTCATTATATTTCTTTCTGCTGAATTATATATATATATATATATATATATTTATGTCAGT
>NW_022900948.1:3726611-3727505 GCF_012274545.1 Fukomys damarensis | reverse complement strand
AATTATATATATATATATATATATATATATTTATGTCAGTGTGGAAATACAAGACAATCTGAGCAATATTTTCATTTTTAAAAAGCTTCACATTTCTCCTCTTTATAATTTTAACACAAGATTGGTTATTCTAAGAGAATGGCTTTCCTCCCCACAATCCTGAAATCTACTTCCACACCTCTTATGAAAGTGTCTAATATGTTGCACTGTGGAGAAACCTGCTTGGGACAACTAAAAATCCATTCTGTCTTGTTACATCTTTGTCAGAAAAATGAATTCTGTCTCAATCTGACCTCTCAAATATTATGCTTTGACAGACTGTCTCCTTCACCTGTCAGACTATTCTGGAAATAAGAGGAGAAAAACACCTAGTAAATCACTCAGGATGCATCTATATTACAGAAGAAAAATCAAATGCGGATTGAAATACAGTGATTCTGCTTCCTTCTTTAGAAATCTTGGGAGAAGAGATTTATAAAAGCTTTTTACTTACATTTTGGGGGACACATGGACATGTCATATTGGTTGTGTTTAGATACCAATTTTCAGCATGTAAAAGCTCTGTTCTCTTCATTTATTTTTGCCATCTTCCTAATCACACACAGTGGGTCACACAGACAAGAAGTTGTTATTGCAAAGCTACTATATCCTTTGCAGGTAATTGTATCCTTATAAAGATGATATATATAATTATATACATATATATATATACAATTATAATATATATATATATAATATATAATTGTATCCTTATAAAGATGTATATTGGTTTGACTCAACTATCATAGGGACCAAACATACACATATCCTAAGTACAGCCAAAGAAGACATTGTCCATAGTCTTATGTGACACCAAATTCCCTTCCTAATTTTTAAAGTTTTACTATTCCAGTT
>NW_022900948.1:3717200-3726215 GCF_012274545.1 Fukomys damarensis | reverse complement strand
AATTATATATATATATATATATATATATATTTATGTCAGTGTGGAAATACAAGACAATCTGAGCAATATTTTCATTTTTAAAAAGCTTCACATTTCTCCTCTTTATAATTTTAACACAAGATTGGTTATTCTAAGAGAATGGCTTTCCTCCCCACAATCCTGAAATCTACTTCCACACCTCTTATGAAAGTGTCTAATATGTTGCACTGTGGAGAAACCTGCTTGGGACAACTAAAAATCCATTCTGTCTTGTTACATCTTTGTCAGAAAAATGAATTCTGTCTCAATCTGACCTCTCAAATATTATGCTTTGACAGACTGTCTCCTTCACCTGTCAGACTATTCTGGAAATAAGAGGAGAAAAACACCTAGTAAATCACTCAGGATGCATCTATATTACAGAAGAAAAATCAAATGCGGATTGAAATACAGTGATTCTGCTTCCTTCTTTAGAAATCTTGGGAGAAGAGATTTATAAAAGCTTTTTACTTACATTTTGGGGGACACATGGACATGTCATATTGGTTGTGTTTAGATACCAATTTTCAGCATGTAAAAGCTCTGTTCTCTTCATTTATTTTTGCCATCTTCCTAATCACACACAGTGGGTCACACAGACAAGAAGTTGTTATTGCAAAGCTACTATATCCTTTGCAGGTAATTGTATCCTTATAAAGATGATATATATAATTATATACATATATATATATACAATTATAATATATATATATATAATATATAATTGTATCCTTATAAAGATGTATATTGGTTTGACTCAACTATCATAGGGACCAAACATACACATATCCTAAGTACAGCCAAAGAAGACATTGTCCATAGTCTTATGTGACACCAAATTCCCTTCCTAATTTTTAAAGTTTTACTATTCCAGTTCTCTTCCAGTTCATCACTCACACTCACTTATTTGTAACATGCAGCCCTCTCCATTTGCAAGTTCTCCACACCCACTGAGAACACTAGAATTTTTCCTGCATAGAGCTGATTTTCACACAATACTTTAATGCCAGTGATTGAACTTTGAGTGATCCTCATTTCAAGCTCAATAAACTAGAAAAATCCCAATGTAACTGATCTGCCCCAAGAAGGCCAGAGTGAAGCATTTAAAGCCAAAGGCAAATTGCAGGAAGACAGAAGCCTGTTAGTGTCCTCTGTGCTGAAGAATAAGAACAAGGAACATTTCCATGTATTATTGGAATTGAAACTCTCCTCAGAAGTCCCTATCAGCATTTCCTCTATTATTTTTCGACACTTTTCTGAGCATCTCTTCCCTGCTTTTATCTGGTAAAACTGTTCTTCTTTTCTTCATCTTCCCTCTACCTTCTAGGTTGTTTTTCTTCTAAATTACCTAGCATTTCATAGTTCTACTCTTACCTGTGATATCATCGTTTAGCCTAACTCACCTGCAAGGTCTAGACCCATCTTCTTCTCTGCATGTTCGCTTGCATATCTCAGGGATATTTCAGTATAATTATTAGAGTGAAATATCAGTTTTCAGTGTTGCAATATTTGTCTTTCCCACTGGATAATTTTTGAATGAAGAACTGAATCTCACAGATCCAATGCCTGTGCATAATTGGTGACCAACATGTTTGTTGTATATATGAATTAGGTGATGCATTAATAATTATCCCAATGATAATGAAAAAATATGTCGTTCTTTTTATTCAATATCTGTCCTAAAAGTCCTACTATTAATTCCACAGATAAGTTAATAAAGTTTTTAATATTTCTTTTATTGATATATAAGCCATCCTACATATAATAACTACACACAAAAATATAAGTATCCATGCCATGCTACCTGCTTATATCATACTCCATGTGGTTTGTAAGGTATACAGAGTTTATGTACAATTCAAAACTTCTATGTTTAAAATAAAATATAATATATAACTTACATTCGGCCTTTTATATATAAGGTGTGCTCAAAATACATAATAAATATTTATATAAAGAATTACAGGAAAAGACACATTGCTATTATTGAACCTCAAAATATATGATACATTTTTAAATAGAAAAATCACTAAATTTCTGTGAAAATCATGTTTCAAATAAACTCCTTCAAAATACTCCTCCTAGCTTTGAATACAATTACCATTCCTGGCACTTACTGAAGCAGATCTGGAAGTCTTTTTGTGTGTGTGCCTCTAGGAGATGTCTTAGTTTCTTTCTCATTGCTAAGACTCAATACTCAATGCTCACAACTCTAAGAAGGAAGGGTTTATTTGATTCAATTTGTAGATCTTTCCATCCATAGTCTGCTGCCTGTGTGGCAGAGGGGCACGGCAGAGGAGGCTTGTTTATGGCAGGGCAGTCAGAAAACAGAGCTCAATTAAGGGAAGAAGAACAAAAACAGGCCCTTCTAGGCCCTACCCCCAGTGACTCACCTTTCAAACCAGTGCTTCACCTCACAGTATTGGATGTGGTTATAAACTCATCAATGGACGAATCCACAAATGAGTATCAAATGGAATGATATAATCACCTCCCTATAGCTTCATATTTTGCCATATGTGGTTTTAGAGGGACATCTAGATATAAACCATAATAGAAGAAGTGGTTTAAAAAGTATTGAACACTGCTGCAAATGTCATTTTATGGAAAGATAGGCTTATTGAAACAATGTACCACAAGAACTTTATAAACACATGGAAATTGACCAACACACTCCTGAACAACAAATGCGTCACAGAGAAAATTAAAGAAATTAGAGTTTAGAAAGTCAAAATGCCAATACAACATAACAGAATTTATGGGACACACACACACGCAAAAAAAAAAAAAATCAGTCTTACCAGGGAAATTCATAGTAGTGAAAATTCACATTAGAAAAACAGAGTGAGCTCCAATAAAAAAAATAATATTGAATCTCAAACTCCTAGAACAAGAAAAGCAAGACAAACCAAAAGATCATACAAAGGAGGAAATAAAAATAAGAGCAGAAAACAACACAATGGAGACTAAGAGAATGATACAAAAAAAAATGAAGGAAAGAATTGGTTCTTCAAATGATAAACAAAATTGACAACCCTCAGCCAACCTTATCCAAAAAAGGAAAGACCTAAATCTAGACAATTTGGAATGAAAAGGGTGAAATTACAACAAACCCTGCAGAAATCCAGATTATCATCAATACCTATTATGAGAACCTATACACCAATAAGCTGGAAAAGACAGAACAAATGGACAGATTTCTAGATACATATCAACTACCAAATTTGAAAAAACACCTATGAATTCTAAACAACCCAATACAAATCAACAAAATTGAAAATGTAATTAAAAATGTACCAATGAAGAAAAGCCTGGGCCTTGATGACCTCACAGCTGCAACCACAAAACTTGTGGAGAAATATTGCCACTACTCTTTAAACTTTTTGATGGAATTAAAAGGGAAGAAATACTTCCAAATTCATTCCTGGAAGCAAGTGTTACTTTGATTCCAACCAAAAAAGAGAACAACAGGCCAATCTCCCTAATGAACATAGATGCAAAAATCCTCAATAAAGTACTGACAAAATACAGAGGGTCATCAAGAAGACCATACACCCTGACCAAGTTGGATTTATGCCAGAGATGCAAGGATGGTTCAAAATACATAAATCAATAATTGTAATACATACATTAACAGAGTCAAGGGCAAAAACAATATGAGCATCTCAACAAATGCAGAAAAAGCATTTGACTAAACTCAATACCCATTCATAAAAACCCTTCAGAAAATTGGAATCGATGCTCTTTATCTTAATTTGAAAGAGGCTATGAAAAGCCAATAGCCAACATCATACTCAATGGTCAAAAACTGAAAACTTTTATGCTAAAATCAGAAACAAGACAAGGATGTCCACTATCCCTACTTCTGTTCACTATATTTTGGAAACATTAGGCACAGCACTTAGACAAGAGTAAGAAATAAAAGGAATAAAGATAGGAAAGGAAGAGGTTAAACTGTCATTATTTGCTGATGCTATGATACTCCACAAAGAAGACCCAAAAACTGTGCAGGAAACTTCTAGACTTAATTGACAGAGTCAGTAAATTTTCCTGATACAAGATAAACACTCAAAAATCAATAGCCTTCATGTACACTAATAACAGACTCAATGAGAGAGAAATTAGGGAAACAATCCCTATCATAATAGCATCCCCAAAAATGAAATATCTAAGAATCAATCTAATAGAGGAAACAAAAGACCTCTACACTGAGAACTACAACACTGGAAGAAAAAGATTGAAGAGGAAATAAGAAAGTGGAAAGACATTCCTTCTTCCTGGGTAGGAGGAGTCACTACGTTTAAAATGGCCATACTTCCAAAACTGCTATGCAGTTTCAACACAATCCCTATTGAAATCCCAAAAGTATATGTCACAGAACTAGAGAAAACAATCCAAAATTCATTTGGAACCAGAAAATACTTAAATAGCAAAAGCAATTCTAGCTTCTAGTGACATGGCCGGGGTTATCACAATCCCCAATTTGAAGCTATACTACAAAGCCTCTGTGATAAAAACAGCATGGTACCGGCAAAGAATGAGGATCAGTGGAACAGATTAGAAGTTGCAGAAACAACTCCTGACCTACTCAGATACCTCATGTTTGACAAAGGAACCAAACACCCTCACTGGAGGAAAGATAGCCTCTTTTAAAATGGTGTTGGAAAAACTGGATTTCAATTTGTTGAAAGTTAAAACTAGAGCGGTATCTTTCACCATAAACTAAACTAAAGTCCAAGTGGATTAAAGATATAAATATTAAAACAGAAATACTAAATTTGCTGAAAAATAAGCTAGATAGAACTTTCGAAGATATCAGCATAGGAAAAGACTTTATGAACAAATCCTCAGTAACACAGGACCTAGCACAAAGACTCAACAACTAGGGCCTCATCTTTTAAAAAGCTTCTGTACTAGCAGAGCTAAGCGATAACCCACAATGTGAGAAAAATTTTTTCCAGCTGTTCCTCAAAGGTGTACTATCTAGAATATATAAAAAATTAAAAAAAAACAGATCTCCCAAATTTAAAGACTCAATCCAAAACTGGGTACCTGAAATGAACAGACATTTCTCAGCCAAAGAAGTAGAAACAGCAAAGAAACATGAAAAAATGTTCAACACCACTGCTCATTTGAGAGATACGAATGAAAACAAACTGAGATCCTACCTCACTTCAGAAAGAATGGCTGCTATCAAGAAGTCAACCAATAACAAATGCTGGCAGGGCTGTGGGGAAAAAGAAATCCTTCTCCACTGTTGGTGGGAGTGTAGACTTGTGCAACTACTGTAGAAACCAATATGGAGACATCACAAGAAACTCAGATTAGAGATCCCATTTAATCCAGCTATACCCCTGAAGGGTTTCTTCCTAAGAGAATCATACCATAGTGATATATGTGCACCCATATTTATAGCACCTTTTGCAATAGCTAAAACATGGAAAAGCCCAATTATCCATCAACTGGTGACTAGACAAAGTCTTTTTTTTTTTTTTAAATAGAGAGGAGTACTGCTTAGACATAAAGAATGAGAAACTAGAGACATTTATAGCTAAGTGGATGCACACTGAGACCATATTCTTAAGGAAATAAGTAGGAAAAACTTAGTGTAAATATTGAATAGTTTTTCTGGTATGAGAAACTGAAAGTGTAAAAAGGATCAAAATGTAGACTAGATAATGTGAAATAGAAAGATAATGCCCAATGAGGAAGGGGAATTGGGACGGGGAAGGAAAGGGAAAGAAGGAAAACACAGAAGCAAAGTCTTTGTAAATAGGAATGGAGGAGTTGAGGGGAGGGAAGGGAAATGGGGAAAAAAAAAGAACCAAGATATATCACATAGAGGTACAAATTCCCAATGATGAATGTCATCATCTTGTATACCTAAAATATACCAATATATTTACAGTGTGTCCTCATTTACCTTATTGGCATGATCTGGCACCATGCAACTTTTTGATATTACTCAAAGTCAAAATTATTACAGAAGGTAAATATTTTGAATCAATTTTGGACATGAAATAAGCCATATGAATGCAACTAAAGACAAAAAGAGGACGTTCAGAACTGCTTCAGAAGGTAGAATGATGGGATAAGTTTTTTTAAGTGAGAAGGATTATTTTCAGGAGAATTAATTGCAATACTGTAATACAATTTAAAAATTTAAATAATCATACTTTCAATCATATATCATTTAATTACATTAAGTATAAATACATTTTAAGACAAATATTATTGTCATAATGTTATAAAGATATCAGAAATATGTGTAGTATTAATAATAGATATATATTAAAGTGATATATAAAGACTGAGTTACAATATCTTAGTTTTATTTAATGTATTATGCTCAGAGTTATGCATAAAGTTACAGATTCTCTCAAACTTCACGCTCTTATCAAGTGTAATATGCTGATTTTTTTCTTTGCATGAGACACATTAATTATCATGTTATTTTTTGAAGAATCACTGGGATGTACTGTATACATTGACTGGTCATTGTAACAATGATTGGAATGTCATGTACAGGGTAAGTGAGCGATACTTACATAATGGAACAATTATAAAACATGCATTAATCTCAATTCTTGAATAGATGGAATGTTTCATACTTGGAAATTTTCTAATAAAGTGATACCTTGAGTCAGCTATTCCCTAGAATTAGAAATATCAGAAAACATTTCCTAAAATGGAAGAAAAGAAAGGTTGATATTCCAGTGAAGTAAACAAGCCATCTTTGAATGTCACCAATTGATTCCAGGTGGGACATCTATTTTTCTTGAATTTCAATATAGTTTCTGCATAACAGGCGCATGACAAGTTATTTGGGAATTAAATGAGAATGTACATATACTATGATGATGATCAAAGATTTTGGAACTTGTGAATCACTGTATAACTATGAACAGGATTTGATAATATATATATTCATGTGGATACTGCTTTGAAATTTTATTTTTGTAATACTCTATGATACTTTGTAGAATATCTTACCAACTAACCAAATCTAATAGATGCTAGACGAATTCACATGGTCCACCCCTGAATTTTCCATTCTCACCTAGCGTCATAGCAGGAAATTCTTTAGTTTCTAGATATTTATCTGTTAAAATTAGAGTGGTGGACTTGGCCATTAGTACCCCATAATTATTTTTATATTTTCAAGAAATATATGACACAGGGCAATTGTTAAGGAAAGTTATCCCTTGTAATTAAAAGTTGTGTGGGCTGGGGATTTAGCTCAGCATTTCGGTGGCCTCCCTTGCAAGTGCAAGGACCCGAGTTCAATCCCCAGTACCAAAAAAAAAAGTTGTGCATTAAGAAGTAATATTTTTAGTCGAAGTTCAATGTGCCTAGGTGTCAGTGGCACATTCTCACACACTGAATGTGATTCCAAATTTGGCACAGCTTTGCCGGAAAGTAACTTGTAAGTATAACTTTGTGCTGCATAGGGATGTCTTGATCAACAATAGAGGTGTGGTCTGTTAAGATGGCAATGCCTCATATTGTCATAACCAGCTCAGTTGCTCTGAGGGACTCTATCCCGCTTTCGTAATAGTGAAATCATCTTGGAGCACATTTCTCCACACATATCTCTGTTCAGAGACAAATGACTATACACTAAACAGATATGCTCACTTTAGCCAGCAAATATACATTAACCAGAGCCCTAAAAGTATTCATAGCCGCAATATGCTAATTAGTAGTGTCACAAAATAGTTTAGATGATAATTTGTAAAATGGACAAATATTTATACACATAATATATTCCTGGAGAGAGTATAGTAACGGGGTAAAAAATGTACTTATATAGCAACAGAAGCAAAACATGAATAAATTAAAAACTGTCATCATTCGTACATGTATATATTTCAAATGAAAAAGTCATAATATAATTAATTAACATTAATGAGATGATTTTAATATGATGTAATATCTAGATGTGAGAAGACAGAAAAAACTATGGAATAAAATACGATAAAATATCTACATCATAATTTTCAAGAAATGAGATAATAAATACCTTGTCACAAGACATTCTTGCTTTTCTTCAACATTCAGAATATAAATATTATTATAATCTCTAGTGGTTGAGAAATTGAGGCAGGAGGATCTCAAATTTGAGGCCAGCCTGGGCAATTTAGTGAGACTTTATTTTAAATAAATAAAAAAAAAGCTAGGGATGTAGCTCAGTGGTACAGCACCCCTAGTTTTGATCCCTAGTTCAAGAAAGGGAGGAAGAAAGAAAGAAAGCCCAAAACAAAACAAACAAAAATTAACATAGAATCCCATAAGCTAATGGTTAGGATTTATTTCAACTTCAATATGAGGAACTATGTTTAGTAGTAGTAAAATCTGTCTAGAATTTCAGGTGTAAAGATATTTCCAATTTTAGAATTCTTCATGCCTAGGATAATTTAAGCATTTCAGCAGGATATTTGGGGAGAATGTTATGATTGCTACTGATGATTGAATTATAAAAATTTTAGAGTAACTTTTAATTCTTAGAATCAGTCATCCTAAATAATTCCAAATGCTCTTTCAATCTAAAATTTCTTAATTGATTTTGAAGTTAATTTATCTAGCCAGGACACTGAAGTTTATAAACAAAATTCATATATCATCTCTACAATTCTGATATGTATCCCTTAAAACATTTATAATTTTTGTATAATAATAATGATTCCTAGTCATTAACTTCTTTTGTGACATTTAGCTCATCACATCAAGACTTTACATATATTATCCTGGCCAACACCTTTGTCAGGTAGGTTACATTTACAAATCTATAATTCAAGAGAAAAGAAAAGATAATATGAAGAGCTCACCGAGCACATGGGAAGGGGGTCCTGTCCCCACTGATGTAGGGTAAGCCTGCGGGGGAGCAGCTCCAGGGAGACATAGCAAACTGGGCTGGCAGTGGTGGCTCTGAGAGAATTCTGTGTCTATGAAAAATTGCAGAAATTGTGTGGCTTTTTTTTTTTTTTTTTTTTTTTT
>NW_022900948.1:3674886-3716895 GCF_012274545.1 Fukomys damarensis | reverse complement strand
TTTTTTTTTTTTTTTTTTTTTTTTTTTTTACAGAAAGTGACTTCTTCTCCAAGGAGATCAGTAGTTGGGGAAGAACTCGAGGGCAGCATGGTCATAAAGATATCAGAGAGTGTTTGATCAGGAGCCACCTTAGAAAGCGTTTGTTTAGGACAGAGCTGCAGAGAAACTACAAGAATACCTATCATCCAGAGTTTCTGCTGTTGCCCTGACACACAGACTGGTCGGAGATGACCACAGCAAACAGTTTCAGAGAGGGTACAGAAGATAGATCCTCTGGGAAGTTTAATCCTAGGCAGAAAGACATGCAGGGGCCCTGTCCTACGTAGTGAGAAGCCAGGCCAGGCATGTGTGGTTTCAAAAAGTGGTTGTGTCTCAAAATGTTGGCATTAAATTCAGCAGTCTTTTTAACCCCTACTTCCCCAACCTGTCTGTATTGAATCAGCACAAAACTCTGTAATCTGCTTGCTTTCTCCATTTACCAACATGACCAAGGATAGAGTCAGCATGGATGGTTGCCACAACAGACTGAGGGACTCTGGAGCAAGGGGACACTCAAAAACAAGATTGTAAAGCTAGGCAGAGAAATCCGAGACTTGGGAGCTGCTGGATTGACTATAGTCTTGGAGCGGACACATTTTTTTGGCTCATACCTGGTGGGAAAGAAGAGCAGGATCCAGCATTCACAAACAAAAAGGTCAATATGGAAACACAGTAAGTCTTAAGCAGCGACTCACTCATGACCCCTACCCCATTTCTGCTGGATTCGAAGATTGCAGAACCTGGAAAGAAAAAGATTTATTCAAGAGCACAGAGGAATTTTGGGGCACATTTCTCTTTTCTTTCTTTTTTACCCCCTTTCTCTTCCTTTGTTTCTTTCTTTCTTTTCTTCTTTCTTTTTCATGCATTCATTGGAGTTTGAGGATTTGTTCTTTTTGTCTTTGAATGTTCTTTTTTCTTCTTTGTTTTCTAGTTTTTAATCTCTTGTTTTTCTCTTATTTTTATCTTGTTCTGTTAATTTCTTTCTACTCCTTAAGAGAAACTTTATCTCAATTTTATCCCCTTCTCATCTTCCTTTATTCAAATTTTACTTCTTGCATTCCCCCATTACCTACCTTCTCTATTTAGCTAGTATAACATTTAAGCGTTATTAATCTTTAGCTATTTAAATAACACTGGTATTACTGTAGAGTTTTCAAAGTTTTAGTGGAGGAATAGTTCCATTTAGTAGATATTTATTGTTGTCAATATTTGGTTAATCTTTGTGCTTATACTATAATTATAAATCTCTTCTATGCTTAAGGGTAATAATTTATTGGTTCTTATGGTATGTCAATATGCAGTTTGTCTTTAACTTTATTATTGTTGTTGATTTTGTTACCATTGCCAGTATGGTAAAGTTGTGGCTATTCATTGGTTTTCTCTCCATGCCAATATCTGGATTTTCTTTGTGTCATTTACAATATTGTGGTTCATTCCCAAAAAATTGGCTTCTGGACCAATTACACTGTACTCTCCTCTTCCAAATACATAGAAGGGGTTGGGTATAGGGACAGAGGAAATGGCCTATAATTAGCCATGACTAGATTGGATTGCTAAAAAGCAGATGCTAGTTAAAGAGATCTCAACACTAGCAACAAAGTCTTTCAAATATAATTAACTCCCAAACCCCTCAACACACACACACACACACACACACACACACACACGCACATGCACACGCACACAGATACATGAGAAGACAAGGCAAGAAAACATTGAAACAATTCCAAATCTCCCAAAGTTGATCATCCTTGGGGAATCTAAGGGGAGTAAATAAAAAAGTACACAGTTTATCAAAATGATAAGAAGATAAAAAATAGATAAGCTCTCAGGAGATCAAATAAGATATAGCTAAACAGGTAACAGACATAATAAAATCAATAAGTTCACAAAAGATACTAATAAAAAGCTAACTGAGCTAAATAAACTAATATAAGCCATAAATGACTATCTGAGTAAAAAACTGGAGTCCATAAAAAAGTATTAGATAGAAATACAAGGGATTAAAATTTTATTGAAATTATGAACAGTAGTGACTGATGTGAAGACAGTGTCAGAAGTAGAAGATAAGGTTTTTGTTAGTGACCATAAACTCAGAGACATTTTAAAACCAACAAGAAAGCATAAAAAAAATGATTCCAACACTTGCTTGCTGGTTTAAATTGATGAATAATCAAAGATAGCACAAAAGTCATAAAACCTGTTTACAGGGCCAGGGATTTAGCTCAGTGGTTCTGCCGCCTGCCTGGCAAGTGCAAGATCCAGAGTTCAATCCCCAGCCCCCCACCAAAAAAATCAACTCTACATAAAATCTAAACCTGTTTACAGAAATAATAGTCAAGTAGTCAAAATCCCAGACGTCAAACATAAGGACAGAATCTTAAAAACTGTTAGAGGAAAGCAAGAAATCACTTATAAATGTAAATCCATTAGAATTACAGGAAGCTTTTCACCACACACTGTAAAGGTAAGAAGAGCATGGAGTTAAGTGTTAAAGCCCTAAATAGAAAACAATAACCTTAAAACTAAGACTGATATACTCTGCAAAACTTTCAAAACTGGCAGAGAGATAAAGTCTTTCTATGACAAATGAATCTTAAGAAATTCAGGATCACCAAATATTTTCAGTACATGTTCACATATATTTTAATTCTTTTTATTTCATATCTTTGCCCTCCTCTCCCTCCTTTCCTTTTGCAAAATTTCTACCTCCTATTTTCTATTTATGTTTCTTTTAGTTTTATATATTTCTGAAAGCATGACCTTGTTACATTATTTGGTATTCCCTATGAAAAAGATCTTAAGTGATAACATTTAGGACAGTATATAAAGAGAGCTTTTTTTTGTTTTTTAGAACTGTCTTTTATCCTCTTAGTGTTAATAAAATTAAAATTTGTTTTACAATTTTTTCCCTTGGGAGATAGGGAGCTAAGAATTTCATCCTAGAAAATTCTTATGAGTGGTATATTTGCCTCATAAATTTTATTCAAATGTGTATTTATCTGCTTTATAATCAGTAAATTTCTGTGACAAATCCTCTCAAAATCTTTTTGGATATGGAAACAACATGGTGGAGGGTTAAGAACTATATGTTTTAATCAACTATTCCATGAAGCACTGTGTCAAATAGTACCTAAGCTAATCAGTGTAATAGTATTAAGGAGCTCATAACTCATATTTTATGGATTAAAAAGCTATTGGGTACAAATATTAAGCTACTTATCCGTTGTCATTTAAACTTCTAAACTATGTGTAGCTCTAGCCTTAACACGTATATTTTACAAAGAATTATGCCTTGTCCTTTAAAGTTAAATACCAATAATTATAAAGATGAAGAAAACGCTTTGATGGAGATAATATTGGAAAAACACTGAAAATTCCAATATATTCATGCAATCATTTTGGTTTGAGATTGCTATAACTTTTTTCAAATTAGTTAAATGCTCATAAAAATAATGGTCTTATTACTTAAATCTTGTTTTCTTACATAAGGTATATGTCCTACCACTTGGCACACCAAGTACTGAGAAAAGACACATTCTATGGCAAGTAAAAAAGCCCATTCCTAAGAATCCTAGAAATGTTTATCTATATAGCAATATCTTTCTTTATGCTTATTTATATGTATACTGTTTTCAACCCATTACTCTCTTTGGCTATGTCTAGACAAATATAAATGCAAGATAATAAGGAGTTCGGATTTTCATCACTTTTGTCGTTTTTTCAGTGAAGAATCTTCCCAGTACTTGGTCTTAATCCAAATTTCTCTAATTGCATATCACCATCACCTATAAAACATAAATTCCTACTTTGCACTCAAGTTAAAAATACACAGATATTTAAAAAGGAACTCATACCTGTGCTCAAGACAGATACTGGTAAAATTGGTAATCTGTATGATAACAAAATTAATGTTGTAAACACTCCAAGTGAATCTAAAAAAGGCCTAATTTGAGAAACCACCTATAAAACTGGTTAATAAGTAACTCTTCATTCCCTTCCAACACCGAGCCCTCACACACTCCCACAAACTGACACACACTTAACTCAACTTAATAGCATCTTCTGTACCTTCCAAACTCTTGATTCTTGTTTTGTGTGACCACTTTAATTCTGACTTTTATCACCTGAGGGGGAAAAAACTAAAATACAGAACTAAGAGAGCCAGAAAGCAGGGTGCCAGGTTGACCAATTCCGGTACAACTGACAAAGGCACTAGTCAGTCTAAGCCACTGATTTTTATCAGTAATTAATTGGGGTAAAGGTGAGTTATGTGCACATGCAGAACTCCATGAGAGGATGTGCATTCATGTGGTTTCTGTGGAAGTTAATGTAAACAAGGCTCTTAAAGTGCAAGGCAAAGCATTCTCAAATTAGGAACAGAATAGACACAATATACGGTTGTAATTAGAACACTGTCCTTCAAGTAAGAAGGTTTTAATTGCGGGAATGGAGTTTGGGTGGGAGTTACTCTGACTGTGACATAGCCTTCAGTTGGACTCACTTCTATTAACAAGCCAATTTTGGGGTTCACTCTTTAGGGCCTGCTTTGCTCATAATCAGTATTATGGTCCCCTGCATGTTTGATTTCAGTAATCATTTTAAATCTCAACCCAGAGATGATATGCAGCCATCACCTCTCCTCAGAATTGGACCAGTATTCACATTAATGGACTCTACTATAGTTTACTTTTTTAGTATCTTCCTCAATTGCTTCAGATAGGAATTCTTAGTTTGTGCTCCAGGTGGTATTTAATTTTGTCGGTTGAATATACGGCTAAATTTGAAATCACAATTGTGGAGAAGTCTGAGGAAGGTTGTGTAAGACATTTGATATACACAACCACAGGCTATCTTTAAAACATATCTACCATATAAGTAAGGATAACAAAAGATCGCTAACTCCCTAGAAATTATTTTATTATAATATTATATAAACTTTGCCATAAAAATGTATTGAGTGTTTAACTGAACTGTCCACTAAAGACTTCTACTGAAAAATATTAAGTATTTTGCCCCAAATACTTATGCCACTAACATATTATTAGAATTCAGTGCTTAAAAGGATATTTTTGGTTATTTTATTAGAAATAGTACTTCATGCATAAAAGACGTTTTAAAAATCTACTTTGATATCCTCAGCAAATTCTGGTGAAGCAAATAATTCCAAAAGCACAATATTGTATTTTGGAATAGTTCACTGATCAAACATTACACAATGGTACCACATCACATACAGCTCCATATCAAAACTCGAACTACAGCTGGGAGCTCAATTAGACTGAAGGACAGCTTGCAAGAAGAATTTTTGAGTTATATATTCTTCCCAATTTCCTATAAAGCTGCCTTTATCATTTACTCCACATAATAGTTTCTACCATTATACATTTATCAACCAGATTATTATTCATATGCATGGCATGTGAAATTATAATTAATTTGCTGAAGGCTCATTTCACTGTTTCTGTTAATTAGAATCTTATGGTTTTAAATAAATCAGCAAGAAGGGGGGGACCTAAATTTGTGGAATATGGGAAATCATATCCATAAAGTGTATCACTATATTGATATTCCTGGATAGAAGTTATCCTAAGGACAATAGTATTTAAACATCAGCAGTGCATTTAAAAATGTAACTAGTGAATCTATTGCTGCATGATTTTGCCCTCCTTTCTCTTTCTTTGAGGCCTATTTCTAGCAATTAATCAACATATCACAAAAAGGCATACAAGGGCAAAAATATGGCAGTAAAAGCCACAATAAGCAGTGTAAATTATGACTCTCCAGGAACTTAATTAGGATTTTCAATTAAAACAAAATGAATATTCCTGTTCAATTAAACAACCTCATACTCCCACCCCCGGCCCACAAAGTGAATACAGCAAAACATATCTCATTCTATTCAAAGTCCATCTGAGTATATATTATGAAAAACTGTATTAGAAGAAACTTGAAAAACCCATATGTTTTTCACTGTTTCTTTTCAGCTTGCTGTTTTTGAAACATGATGTCCCTAACTCAAGTAACTGTGGTAGGATAAACTCAGTGTATCCTAATGAAACTGCTGGGAGGATCTCTGATAATTTATTCAAGACATTTTTAAGAGTAAGTAGTCTTTGATTACAAAAACAATTTCCAAAAAATCTCTAATACTTTTCAGGAGAAGAGAGTGAGGGCTGTTTGGGGACATTAAACTACATGGTATTTCTGAACAACAGTCTCTTCTGTATCTGAACAGGAACCTTTGGAGAGAATATTACATTATAGCCCAAGCCATGAATAAGCAGTATTTTTAATAGTTTCTTTTAAGTAAGTATCCCCTACCAAGAAAAAGTTTCCCTTTATTACAAATCAATATAAACTGTACATGCTCCAAATTCCTCTGGAAATGCTAGGCTTTTCTAACTCTGGTATCTACTTTTCCAGGGTTGTTAACCTCAATTCATTCTCCACAAAACAGCCCAAAGTAATATTTAGGAAAAAAAAATCTTATATAATTTCTTATTTTAAACTTATGAAACAGTTTGCCTTCTGTTTTAGCTTAAGTAAAACTCAGTATTTAACATGATCTGGAGGTTTCAATTGATTTGGTCTCTGCACACTACTCTATGCCACTCTATTGCATATCCCTTCATCCTCTCTCAGTCTCCTCTGTCTCCAGTTTGTCACTTTTATGGTACCACTCACCCTCAACTTTTATGGCTACATCCTTTCCTTCTTGTCTCAGCATCAGTGCAAAAAAAAAAAAAAATCCTGATCTGAATCTAAAGCAGGTATTCCTAATGTACTCTCTTAAGATTTCTTTGTTTTCCTTCTTTGAAGTTATCCAAATTAGTAAATGTTTACTG
Source organism: Fukomys damarensis (assembly GCF_012274545.1). Lineage (NCBI taxonomy): Eukaryota > Metazoa > Chordata > Mammalia > Rodentia > Bathyergidae > Fukomys > Fukomys damarensis. Next base: position 3,710,008 of record NW_022900948.1, on the reverse strand, counting down.
TTAGTTCCATTTATTAAGTAGTCTTAGTTACTAGATTGTAAATTCCCTGAAAGCAGACACTGACTTTGTTTATCCTATCACCCTTATGCCTTGAACAAAAATTATCAATATATATTTGTTGAATCAATGAATGAATTAACAAAACCCCACAGTGCCAATAAAGAACATAAAATATTTCAATATTTTTTTGGTAAACAGTGAGTTTTTCCTTTGCAGCCAGAATAATTTGTGAGGAATTTTCAAGTAATTATAAACCACAGTACTGATATCCTATAGACCTGAGGAAAATCGGCATCTAAAGCACAGATAAAGTCAAAAGCAAAAATATGCCCAGGATTTTAATAAAGCATTTGCATGCATTTCACATTATATACAATATATCTTAAGGTACAAAATATGTCCAACAAAATGAATGTAGCGCAAATAAATCATATTTAAATATCATGAAAATTGGCCAATTTTATACATTTCTAGAATTCTAAAAGTTGTTGCATGGTGAATTTCAACTTACTACTCCAATAAGTCCCAAACAGAACTTTTCTTCTTCATGACAAAATAACGACAGGCACCAAAGACTAACACAGTCTATGGAGGATGTCTACCATAAAGATCATATATATGCAAATTCTTAACAAAACATTACAGTTAGTACTGGAGAAAAAAATGCTGCTTTCTACAATATAAGGTTTAAAAACTTGATAGAGTAGGTGAATTAAAATAAAAACTGGATTGAGGCATACAAAAATAATTTTAAGAGGGCCATTTTAATGTTTAAATGAAAAACTGATCAGCTATTTCCATCAGTAGGGCATAGTAGCTACTCAACCTATGTTCCTAGTGAATGATCTACACATATGCACAGCTTTTTGTAAACGAATTTCTCAGTTATCTAGATCAGAAAGATTATACACAGTCACACAAATGCACACATGTGCGCGCGCACACACACACACACACACACACACAGGAAACCCACAAAAAACTTTTTAAAGTTAGCCTTTGCCTTGAGACAATTATAAATTTGTTATTCAGTTTTCAGTTCCGTACAGGGCTTGGAAAGATAAAACAAGGCTCAGGTTCACTTAATTTGAACAGTTCAGTAGAAGGAATTTCTACTAAATAAAGAATATGTACAGTTATCTCCTCATTGTAAAGATACAATGAAGTCCATATGGAGTTTTTCATCTCCAGTGTTTAATTTTATATATCAATTGGACTGAGCCAGGGATCCAGATGTTAGGTTAAACATTACTCTTGCTAATTCCGTGAAGGTGTTTCTAGATGAGGTCAACAATTGAATTCACAGACACTCGTTAAAGTAGTGAACGGTGTAGGGCTCATCTAACTGGTGAAGACGAAGTGGAACAAATGTGTGAACAAAGGAGAATTCATTCTCTCTCTCTGTTTTTGAGCCAGCATCAATCTTCTCCTGCAGGTGGACTAGAATTTACATTATTAGCTCTCCTGGCTTCAAGGCACTACACCTCTGGCTGTCCTCTCTCCAGTTTACAAAATGGTAAATCTCAGCATTTCACAGCCTCCATAATCACATGAGCCTGTGTGTGTGTGTGTGTGTGTGTGTGTGTGTGTGTGTGTGTGTGTGTGTGTATGTTTTCAATTGGTTCTATTTTTCTGGAGAACCATAACTTATGCACCAAAGAACACAAAAAATTAAGACTTGAAATAAATATTTAGGTGCAAATAAATTTAATTTGGAGAAAAAGATTAAATGAGAAATGTGAAGCAGCAAAGACAGAAAGACTGTAAAGAAACATTCATAAACTGGTGTGGGCTGGGGATTTAGCTCTGTGGTTCTGTAGCCTGCTTTGCAGGCGTAAGGACCCAAGTTCAATCCCTGATACCAAAAAAAGAAAAAAAAAAAAGAAAGAAATAAACAGTGGTGTGGAAATAAACACTGGCAGGGCCCAGTCACAATAGTAGCCTTTAGAATATGTGTCAAAATCATCTAACTTGAGGGTAAGAATGATGTGGAATCAACCCAGGAATTTCTATTATTACCAATTGTTTGAGGGTTGCTCTGACATAGTAACTTAATCATAGTATTGGATTTGCCTGCCCAAGTCCAAAACAGCATCAAAGCTCTGGAGAAAGCCTCAGCCAGACAGGTAGAGAAGCCCTGGTAATTTAATTGGGAAATATCCAGCTACTGGAATCTGTTTTGACATACAGTTGCAGATGAATTTGAAAGGATTAGTAATATAGGTAGTGAAAATAACACTAGTAAATTACTTACTATATAATTTGCTATAAAATCCTAAAGAGGTGAGCAAAAACAAGGTGAATTTTATTATTGTGCCAGCTTGCTCATTCAGTTTTCACCCACAGTACAGAGTGTGCATAAATAAATCAAAAAAGTCCCGAACCACTCAATGAGTTTAGAAAGTTTGAGTTCACAGAGATAACAGAGGACAGAGCATTTGAAAATAGAAAGTTACACAGAGAGATTATATCTGGAAATAAAAGCCCTATAAAAAGACAGGAAAAAATATACCAAACAAGTATAAACCAACAGTAAACTTATCTAGCTTCATTAATATCACAGAAATGAATCTAAAAGCTGAGAAACATTACAAGAAAGTCAATATAAAATGCTGTAAGGTGCACTTTTTACAGGAAGTATTTATAACACTAAATTTTCACTGACCCAATAGGAAATTAACAAATATGTAAAGCAAAATTTACAAAATTAAGAAAATAGAAAAAAATATACTAATATAAAAAATAGTAATTGATAATTTAGGGTAAATCTTTTTATTTTAGAATGTTAGAAAGTTGCAAATAATCTTAATTTAATAAGCATATAAAACTAGATTTCACAAGTAGATAATATATAATTGTATGTATAAATGAAGCAATTGTGAAAGGGGAACATTTATAATATTTTCATACTAAAACAAATTAAAATGTTAAAGGGTTTAAGTCATACAGAAAATATTATTTTATAATAACATAATTATTTTACATATAATAACAAAACTAATTAGATAATATCCATATAACTAATAATTTTCATATTATTTCAGAGGAATACTGGTAAGTCAAATAAGATATGCTGAAGATAGAATTAGATGCAAGAAAATAAAATAATAAAAAAATCTATATGACAAAATACAAACATCAAAATTTAGTAAGGACAGATAACAGTTAACAGATAAAAAGAGTAATACTAGTACTGCATAGAAATCTAAACTGTGACTTACAAGTTGCTGAAAGCTCAGTGTGTGAGATCCGAGAGACATAATCTCTAGGTGTACCAGTCCTCGGAGCCCCTGCCCTTTTGTGAATGTTACCTTCTGAAGCTCGCCTAGGTTTTCAAAGTGACGATCAGAGAAGAATCTCACGTTTACACCCTGGTGGAGGGAAAAAGAAGTCATTTTTAAATACTCTTGAGCATTCTCTTATTAACAAGGTCTGCCTGAAGAGAAATGATTTTACCATAGCTTAACATGCTGCAATTTTATCCCAGCCTAAGTGACTTGGACAAGAGAAATACCCAAGTCAGCCCCCAACATAAAGGTGGGTTTACTAAGAAACATTGGTAGATGGCACAGTATGGAGGTACAGGCCATGGAAGATTGAGATCTGATCACAGGCCTGCAGTACTACTTCTCCCACCATGCTTTGCCACAGCATTACTATGGATCTATTTACCAATTTCTTTTATCCAGTACAGAAATCTTCTTTAGCTCCCGAAGATACATTTCAAGACCTCCAGTAGAATTCTGCAATCATAGGTTATCAAAACCACAATGATGCCATAGAAGTATTTTCATTTGTAGGAAAAAAGGTGGTTTTTGATAGAATTTTCTTATATAGTTTAGGTTACTTTTGAAATATGTAGCCCAAGTTTGCCTCAACGTTGTCATCCTTCTGCTTTAGTCTCCCTAGTGCAGTGACTAGAGACGTGTACCTCACATGTAGCTCCATAACCATCATTCTGATAACTGGGAAGATAGCAGATACAGTGTGGATATACTAAACAGAGATGATTCCCATCCTGGGTGGAACTGGTAGGATAGCACAAGACGTCACAGGCTACTCAGAGGAGCAATCAATTGAAAACTTACATGGATTGTTTATTTTTAAAAATATTTCCACATTCAGACCCAGTTAACCATTGGTAACTAAAATTCCAGGGGGAATTTACTTAAATTATGCTTGGTTATCTAGAAAACAATTATAAAGCATCCCAACAGTTAAAATACAAAGTTTGAGGAAATGAGTGAGCATCAGAATCAGACACAGAAATATAATGTAGAGTAGAACCGTAATGTTGAAGTTATCAGACATGAACTTTAAAATAATTGTACCAAACATGCAAATGAATCTAGTGGATAAAGATGAAAGCATTCAAAATCAGAAGTTCAATATAAAAAAGGGGATGGAAATCCTAAGAATAAAAAACACTAATGTTCAAAAATACCTTCACAGAAATGAAGAATGCCTGTGATGGCCTTTTTAGCAGACTAGACTTGGCTGAAGAAATAATTTTTGGGATTGAGAATATTGCAATAAAATTTTCAAAATGCTATAGGAAAGAGTAAAACATCTCCATTGGCAGTTGGAATAGAAGTCATGTATTTTACACTCTGGCAGATAATTTATCTGCATTTTGTCCATGAGCTGGGCAAGGAGGAGACTTAGCACGACACTGAGATTAAGGATGATTAGTAATTAATCTGGCACTGGAAATTATCAAAATAGTCCCATATCAAGGCTGTAGCATGGATACTACTGGCTGCTTTTAGTCAGATTTATATAACTGGGGCCAAAAGCAGAACAAAAACATTTGAATTACTTATACTGTGGCCCTGATGGAACCATGTGTAAACTTGATCCAAAAGATTTGTTTCTGCTAAATACATAAGTGCCATTAAAAAGAAACCAAGTGCTTTGTTCAGGAATAAAACAAGAAGTCTCTTTACTGTATTTCAGGAAACAGAAATATACCAGCAATCCCAGGCTCAAGAGGGCAAAAGTGTCAGCCTCTCATTAAAGAAGAGACTGTCTGTGACTCCTGCTCAAAAGGGACTTTATAGTAAACTGGTCTAACAGGATTTGTTTCATCATGATCAACCATCCAGCCATTAGGGAGGCTTCCACCTAGACTTTTGGGGAGAGCTTGGTAAAATAGGCACTAAACTCCTGAGTGTTCAATGCATGAAGCCCTGGGCATTAAACTGAATATGCAGCAAAGACCATAGGATGCAAGGGATTCCAGGAATGTGGGACATCAGCTGAGGAAAGCTTCAGGATATGTGCGAAGCCAACCTAAGACAGGAATAATCTGGGCTGCAACTAGCAAGGCCATAGAGGTGGGGGCACCCAAGCCTCTGAAACTCACATTTTACCACCACGTTTTCTACGTTCCAGATATGTAGCTACAGGACATACTTTTTGCTATACTGGGTTTCAGTCTTTGGTCTGATGTTTTTATCATTTCCCTATTTCACCCTTAGAATTGGAATGTTTATTATATACGCACTTTTCCTTGGAATTATGTCATTTTTTATTATTTTTTATTTTTACAGAGGTTCACAATTAAGAGTTTGCCTTCAGGCTCAGAAGAGACGTGGACTCAAAATTTGAAAAATGCTGGAAAACATTGAGATTTGTAGGAGGAGTTAATATACTTCCAGGTCTATGTGAGATAGTTGTATTATTATCAGGCAGAATTATGTAGTTGGTATTGTGTTTATTTGTGATTGAGTATCGTTTAAGGAGACACGTTTGAGTTAACAAATTGAAAAGGAGTGGGATAAATATGGTGGCGAGGGTGAGAGTTCAATTTGACTGACTGTGTGACTTTTTCTCAGGTATTAGTGGAGCATATGACTAGTTGTGCCAAGGTGGGTCATGAAGGAGTTACCTTGGGGTGTATATCTGATTCATCATACCTTCTTCTCTGGTACTGTTCTTCTGCTCAGCTTCTGAACTATCACGAACTAAGCAGCTTTGTTCTACCATCCTATTCCACCATGATGTTTCTGTCTTGATGCTATGGACTAAAAGCATGAAACAGATGAAACCTCTACATAATTATGCATTTTGGGCATTTTGTCCAGAAAATGTTATAGCTGGGAGTGGTGGCTCATGCCTGTAATTTCAGCACTCAGGAGGCTGAGGCAGGAGGATCGCTGTGAGTTCAAGACCAGTCTGGACTACATAGTGAGTTCCAGGTCAGTCTCAATTTCATAGTGAGACCCTGTCTCTTTTTTTAAAAAAAAAAAAAAAAAAAAAAAAAAAAAGTTATAAAACTGCAATGATTAAGATGATTGTAAATGACCTAAAGACCACTATATTGTCCAAAGGCACTGAAGAATTAAAAAATAAATAAATAAATAAATCTACATATGTAAAACTGGAATCATTATTTTACACTTTGCATAAACATCAACTCAAAAATGAATTAAAGGTTTAAATGTAAGATCTTAAACTGTAGAACTCTTTTTTTTGGCACCAGGGATCGAACTCAGGTCCTTGTGCTTGTGAGCCAGGTGGTGGAACCACTGAGCTAAATCCCCAGCAACTACAGAACTTTTAGAAAAAAATGAAAATTTCATAGCAACAATCTTGAAATAATTTCATAAATATGATACCCAAAAAAGGTGAAAATACATTTTAAAAAATAAAACGGCAACAAATTAAAACTTCTACACAGCTAAACAAAGGAGCAACAGAATAAACTGGTTACCTATAGAGTTGGAGAGAATATTTCCAGGGAGGCAGTAGTTAAAGAACAAATAGAGTGAGCAGAAATCTGTCCCAGGGTTTCCTGCCTAAGGGAAAGGCACATGTGCTTTGCCATCATCTGTCTTTATTCACTCACCAAATCCCATATGAATAAAAAGGCCTATACATATTATGAAAGCTTAATTGGTGTCTATGTGGTATATTTCAAGCCCCTTTAAAAGAGAAACGAATCAGGACATTGCATCAATGTGCTCTCATTTCTTTTTCTGTGAAATGACTCAGCAGGAAACAGCACAATCCTCTGGCTCCGTCACAGGCTGACATGTGTTGACATCATTATTGTCATGGCTAAACTCAAAATATGCCCCAAACTTCGCATGTGTGCAAAAGTGACTGGATCATAACTGAATCAACTCACTAGAGAGTCCCCAGATGAGTGTGATATTAGGAGTTAGACTGAAGGGTCTACCTTGCTTCTCAGCTCCACCCTTTGTGTTCTACTCTCGGCCACGATGATGAGAGCTCCAGGCCCTTCTACCGCGCCATCTCTACGGAAGCTGGCCAACCAGGGGCTGTAACCATGAGCCAAAGTAAACCTCTCCTCTTGATCTGTGGCTGCAGGATGTTGTGTCTCACTGGAAAGTGACCAAGACAATAATATTATTAGTGCTTGTGTTTATCATCAGTTCTTCTATTTCCCTTGCCTTGCTGTGATTAAAAGATGGTGCGATTGTGAAGTTCCATTTTTACATTGATTTGTTTAGTTAGAAAGGAAAAAGTCAAAATGTAAGTATCAATATTTACCTTAATAATTTTATATTTTGCCACATTTCACATAGCTTATGTATTTCCAATAAACATGGAAAATGTTTCTGCTCCAGCTTCAGGACATATTATTATTGGTTTTGTTTTTTTGGTACACATCACTGTTGACTGAACACCATACTTGTGTTTTGCTGAAAATCTTTACAAAAAAAAAAAAATGACCATCATCCAATGAGATATTTTCCTTAGGAAAGTCTCAAAGAGACAGAAGTCTGATCCTGATGACAGAAGATTCATGTCCCTTCTCTCACATATTCTAAAACACCTGATCATTGTATGAATCTTCATACTTTCAAAATTGTTTTGTGTTATAAATCTTCCCACAACTCACAACTCTAGTTCTCTTCTCCTAACTATATCACTAGTAGTCCACCACCATACCTTGGCATTACTGTACTCACTAAATTTTGAATTGGTATTTGCCAGTCTCATGCCTGAGCCTCTATTTTATTGTTTTGCCCTTTGCAGAAGGGTGTGCATTTTAATTGTAGAAGATGGTGTGTTTTAATTGCCAGCTTGAGAACCAAGCACACAGTTGAACCAAATCACTAATTCTCCAACAAGTTACTATGGTTGAATGTCTAATATTTTGGACTTTATTTTCCTTCTTGTAGTTTTGCTTCTGTCTTATGCCTGACCACCAGAGTGTAGATAAAATTGTGTTGTTCTATTAATGCTATAATTACACATTGGGGTTAGGTCACCAGAGAAAAAAACAAAAACCTATGATTAAACTATACAGACAAGTGAATCACCAGTGGTTGTGCAAAAGCAATGATAGTCAAGAGTACAAAAAACAGTCAGGTAAAGGTTACATCCCAAGCCAGCTTCATGAATCTGGCTCCAGAAGACATGTTTGTCTAAAATGAAATCATTAGAGATGGAAAAGATACATGCAATTCAGCACACTAGTCTCTCTATGCCAGGGTCCTTCTGCATCTTTTTTTCCTGGTGGATTTATGCTAGTCTTTCAAACCTTCACTTGGATATTCTCAGAGCTACTTGTATTTTCTCTTTTTCTATCTCATCATAGAATTCTGTTCATTGCTTAACTGAGGCACTTGTTTAATGAAGTCACATGCATGTATATTTCTCTCTATATACCAAGAAACTTATTTACTTAGAGAAATACTCTTGACCGTGATGAATTTTCTTTTTCTATATGTTTTAAAAGTCAATACTTATTCTTTTTTACCCATGAAAATTTCACAGACATATAAAAACTCTAACTTATAAGTATAAATTTAAAAATCTTAACTAAATTCTGGCATATTAACTTTGAAAGTTTAAAAATGCATAGTTACAGATCGAATTTATTCCAAAAGACAAGTTTGCTTTGATTCAAAAGTAAGTTACTACATTATCTGTAAAAGAAAAATATGTATTTTAAATTTTACACAAAACTTTGAAAAAAATAATAGTTTCCATTTGAAAAGCTCTTTTCATAAAAAGAATAAATAGGAACCTAACAAGAATAGATAAACTATTAACTTAATAGAAGAAACATCATACTTATAGATGAAATGATTATTGAATTAAAAAATAAATATTGAATTAAAAAATCAAAGCAACACTATGATTTCTGTCAGATATATTTGTCTATGGAGAAGATGCAAAACAAGCTACTGAATTTTTAAATTAATGGTTAATTTTAAAACTTATAAACTTGCTGGATAAGAAATTTACATATAAAACCACTTGAATATGTGTATATACTGACAAGAGAATTATAAAATATATTTGAATATATTATTTTAATAATAAATTTAAATACAAAGGAACAAAGCTAATAATTTTCATGCATAATAATACAAAAATTTAAATATATTAAATTTCTAACAGGGAAGGTATAATATATAAATGAAATTTTAAAAATCAGCATTATCAAGTATTAAGTATTACCATATTACCACACTGATTAGTCATATTATCACCATATTGATTTAATAGAAATTAACTTTGTATTTTTTGTTTTAATTTTAGAACTCAAAAAGTGAAAAGTGAAAAATATTCCAACATACTTTGAAGAATGTTACAGTAGATTCACTTGCTCTAAAAGTTTTGGAAATAATATTGTGAAAATTGACTGAAGTATAGAAAAAGAGATTAAAGGAATGAAATAAAAAACACAGAAATACATTTATAGACATGATTTGTGACATAGTCTGTGTTACATAAAAGTGGTACATAGACGGCCGCTTCAACGTGTTTCTAAGGACTATTGATTACTCTCATGGTGATGAAATAAAATTATGTCTTTACCTTATATTAAGAATGGGGCCGGGGACTTAGTTCAGCGGTTTGGTGGCCTCCTTGCAAGCGTAAGGACCCGAGTTCAATTCCCGGTACCAAAAAAAAAAGAATGAAATGTCATTCCATACAGATTAAAGACTTAAACAGGAATAATCAAAATTAAGGATGAAATGAAATTCAATGTTCCTTTTTGGATTCTACAGATACAAATATATTGACAAGGTTTTCCCCCCTAAAATAAATAATGTTTCTCATATTTTGATGATCCTATTAATCTCATCATGAATTCTGGATTATTTCTTAGAATGTTCATTTATTCTTTCCTTTACTCCTATTTCTAAATTAAACTCATCTAATAATTTATTTGTCAAAAAAGATCGCTGCTTTCTTTTTTTTATTGAGTTTTTGGTACATTTCAGGTATACAGTACAGTTACATTCATTATTGGGATCTTGTACCTTTACATGACAGGTCTTGGTTCTCATTTTTTCCCCTTGTCCTGCCCTCCCTCCACCCCCTCTTCCCTTCCCTATTTACAAATACTTTATTTCCATTTTTTTCGTTTGTTTTAAAAAAAGTTTTCTTTGGATTTTTCTGGTACAAATAGCCCAAAACAGTACAATGACACATGAAAAAACAGATTTGCAAGTTTTGGAGGAGATCAAAAGAGAATCATCAGATTACTCATGCATAAACAGTGAAGATAATGCATTATGGTAAAATGCATGTTTCTGTAACAGAAGACTGGTGTGAGTAGATGGCAATGATCATCATCATCTTCATCATTATGATGATTTTGACACTGGCCATGTGAGCCAAAGTTCCTGTGATAAAATGAAACAAGAATCAACTGATACAGATGCAGGCAATAAAAATCTACTTGATTCCGATGATGAAGAAAATTCCACTCAATGTTGAAAATTATAGCAGACAAATTTCTACAAGATGCTGTGAAAAACACAAAGGCTGAAATGCAAGTAAAGGTTCTATACGCACCCATAGCCATATTCAAAATGTATTCATTTTAACACCTCACTAGCTGAGCTGAAAGGATTCTTATGTCTGCTGTACAGAGCAGGAATTTCTCACAGTAATTGCAGGGATATAAAAGACTTGTGAAAAAGTCAAAATATGGCATAACTCACCTCCCATCGAGAGCAAGGTGGAGTAAGGTCTGGCTGAGAAGAGGACGATCTTCCTTCCCACTTATTCACCGGAGAAACATCAAGCATTATCTTCTGCAGACCTCAGCCATTCTCCCTGTTCCAGCCAGGCATCCCATTTCAGTTTCCCTGTCTCCACTATAAATAAAGGTGCTGAGGATGCAAGCCCAGCTTTTTGTCTCACCAGGACAGAGCGTTTCCACCTGGCCTCAGCTTTGTAAACTTTACTGTTACTTTGTCTTTTTTGTCAGATTCTTTGAGTTTCTTGATCTCTCACCATCGTTTTTCACGGAGCCTTCAACTGCACAGTACATGGCATGGCACTGCTGATGTAAATACTGTACAATGGAAATATTGATAGGGAAACCTCAACAAAATGGAACCCTGAGATGGAAAGTCTGTACAGCAAAACCGAAGGTGGAGTACTTGTTGTTGATAAGTTGCGATAGTTTACAAAGAAAATAACAAGTGCAAAGCATCATGGATAAATTTTCCTCTAGGATTGAGACTGAAACTCATAAGAAATCATTTATAGAAGAGGGAAAACAAAATGTTTCTGCCAGGAAACTATGCCAAAAAATTGTGGAGCACACTGGTGAGCTGACAGGTGAACAGGCAGGTGCAGCATCACAAAGACCTACTGTGACAACAGAAAATCAAGAAAGATGGCCACTGTGCCCTACAAAAAAGGACAGAAATACACAACATGTGCTATCAGTATAAGCAATACTTGTTTATGGAACATGAAGTTGTCATGTGTGAAGTCTGCCTTGGATGTCAGTGATGAAGCAAAGATTACTGCTGTGGTACACTTTTGTTAGTATTTTCATTGTAGTTCCTATCAGTTTTTGTTTCTGATGTTATCTTTTAGGTTTTTGTAGGCAAATGAACAATTGATGTGAAAATGTTGATGTCTATTCTAAACACTCATATTTGCTATTTTATTTTATTGATACCTTATCTGACTCCTAAGTGCATGTCCTACAGTATATTAGGAAGCTCCTGAAAAAACAGTAAGACAGGAGAGGTGACAAGACCGCCACATAAGAAAGGAAAGCTAAATACATGTGCTGTCAGTATAAGCGAGAAGTGTGGATGGAGCATGTAGTTGTCATGTATGAAGACTGCCTTGGGTGGGAAAATTGAAGGAAAGCTTAACTTTCGTTTTAGAGTTCTATTGGTGTTTTCCTTGTAGTTCATAAAATAATTTGTTTCTCATGCTATCTTTTTGAATTTGTAAGCATGTATATAGCTGATGTTAAGACGTTGATGTCTACTTTAAATGCACAAGACATACTCAATTTAATACTTTGTTTTATTGAAATTTTATGTTCCTGTTAACTACACACTGTATAATATAATAAGAAACTCCTGACAAAACAGCAAGATTAATGAGATGTCAAATATGTCCTACAAAAAGGCCAGAAAGGCAAAGCACTTGTTCTGTTACTATAAGTGATACTTGTGTATGGAACATATTCCTGTCATGTGTGCAGACTGATATGGGTGTAATAATTGAAGGAAAGATTATTTTTTGTAAAGTGCTATTGATATTTTCATTGCAGTTTACATAATAATGTATCTGTGTTCTTTTTTTTTAGAATTTGTACACCAAAAAACAGTTGATGTGGAAAAGTTTGATGCTTTTTTATAAACTCAATAAATATCAAAAATTACTTTATTGTTGTGATATTTGTACTACTTAGTACTCATTTTTCAATATAATAAAACTCATAAAATTAAAATTAATAATTCTTCAGTGGAAATATTCTAAAGAATAAACATGGTCTCATAGAACCACATTTATGTACCTTTATGACAAAATTAGTGTTGTACTCCTCAGGTTGCCTAAATCAACATTTGTGAGTCCATGCCCCACAAAAATACCTGTAGGTTTCTATAGTATAAAAAGGTTTGGAACCAACATAAATTTGTGCTCATATTGAAGATTCTGTATGTATACAGAATTCTGAGAATCTTTGCAATAATATTAATTTTTAAAATGATTAATATTATTGACACAAACACTTGCCTAACTTGTTAAGTCACAGAACTGTTTATTTGAAGAGAAGTTTGCAGTCATTTCTAAAATGGATGTGACATATTTGGGTGTGTAGGGAACTCACAGGAAATTGCCCAACACATTCAATTTTTATTACGGAATTACTTTGCACATTTTTAAACATATAAATGTTTTATGATTAATTCATCTTCCTTATCAGAACAGAAACCATATAAAATTAAAATTTGAGACAGTTAAATGATATTCTCTAATTGAATTATCTTACCATAATCTATCTTATATTGAAAGTCAATTTGTTTGTTTGTTTTGTTTGTTTGTTTGTTTTTGAGACAGGGTCTCGCTATGTAGTTGAGACTGACCTGGAATTTACTATGTAGCCCAGGATGGTCTGAAACTCACAGCGACCTTCCTGCCTCAGCCTTCTGAGTGCTGGGATTACAGGTGTGCCCCACCACACCTAGCTGAAAGTCAATTTCATTAAAGAGAAATTATGCTTTTTACCCTGGGAAAACTGAGTTTTAACAATCATTACAAAATTAAGTGACTTTGTTCTCTACTCATCATTGTGTTAAATATTTCTAAAAATAGGTAATCATTACTCCGAATATAGTAACAGACATTGAAAAATCTTTTTCTTTTGTATTTGCATGAAGCACATTTTGAAAAGTAATATTTGCAGAGATGGAATTCAATGTAGATAGATACATATAAATATCTAAGATAAACATAATGTTAAATGTAATGGAGGACTCAAAATTACATTGTAAATAAGTTTGGAATTGCATCTTTTAAAGTCGAGGAAATATCTGCAATTGTCAGAAAACATAATTCTCCTCCATATTTTTCATTTCTTGTCTAAGTGATACCTAAATATTGGAAATGTGGTTAGATCCAATGTGAATACTTGCTGTAATTTTGCAGTTTACAACTTTCAGTTGCCAAACAGCATATTTTCAAAACAGCAACTATGTAACCCAAAATAAATGAAGATTAAAACTGTACTGTGCAAATATTTCATCTGGTTATTATGTAATACATAAAGACATAATGTTATACTTAACCAAAGCCTCCCCTGTGGGATTAAGAAATATTTATTATAATTATCTCTCTATCCATCTAACTACTGTGGCCTAGCATTGGGAAATACTCATTTGCATAGAATTTACATTCGGCATTCTGGAACCATGGGATAGGTGACGGGTTGTAAGCAAATACATGCTGACAATATATGAGTACTGGCTTGTAATTATTATTAGATCTTCTTATTTACTAATGTATGAATGACCCTTACTGTTGTAACTCTTCAAGGTCTTTAAATATGTTTTTGTACTTTAACAAGTGTGTTAGTTTCTATTTTTCAAAAGTCAACTACAAAACCTAATTAGCTAAAATGAACTAATTAACTAAGTGCAGCAGATTATTGCCTTTTAATTTTGCAAATGGTGAAGGAGAGGCAAAAAAAAAATGAAGTGGTTTGCACTAATTCAGAGATATCTGGTGGAGCTCACACAAAGCTAGACTCAGATCCTGACAACCAACCTATAATTCCTCTATATTTTGAAAAGAATAGCTTGAGAAATGGAAATAAATTAATACTAGATAACATCTTTATGCACTAGGATAAATGTTAGCTGTCTAACCACAGAGCAAGCGTTGAGTGGATACATCCAGTTTTATTTTATGGAAACTGAAACAGGGACTCTTCTCTAGAGACATACAGTATTTGTAGGAAAACATAAATTATATTAAAAAAACAATGAGTCTTATTGAAAGAAATATCTGTGAGTAAAAAAAAAGAAGTGAGTTGGGGATGGACATCAGACTATGAGGCAAGTTTGATCCTAGAAAGTATATGACAGGAAATTAGAGCTGGTAGGAAGAGCTTTAGACTGCAGTTCAGTTTTTCAAAAGTTTTACTGAGTCAATGGGGTATGGCTGAGATACCATCTCAAATAATTATACTTCTCAGACCAAGAAATACCAGTATAACATATCAATAGTCACCATGGACTCTGACCTCATAATGTACATAGAAACAGACTCATGGTAGTTTGAAGAATTGGAAACACTTGCAAAATTTTCAAAGATAATGTAGAAAAATCTAGCTGTGGGATAGGTCTGATTTTCTTGACTGCATTTGAATTAAGAGTTCTGTCTCTCACCAGATAATATAAATGAGAGAAAGTACACAGCAAATACTGAGCAAACATATTTGCAGTATATAAAATCAAAAAAGATCTAGCACCCAGAGCCAATTAAAATAACTTCAATAAGAATTTCATAAAGAAGAGGCTCATATGGCTAATCAGCATATAAGATCATCAACCAATTTAATAAGCAGGAAAACCCAACTCAGAGCCATATATTGAGATGAATACTAAATCTATGCCATTGGCAAAAAATAATGCACAAGAATAAACACTGAAATTAAATAAGTTTTAAATCCTACTACTAGTTAGTATCACTAATTGGAAAGCATCAGCCTTTATCTGATTAACACACACTATATCTACCAATACTTTTATCCCTAGGGGATGTCTTCCAATTACCTGACATTTAGAAATATTCAGAAGAAACTTTTTTTTTTTCTTGAGAGACTAATGGTGAGGTATGAGGAGAAGAATTCTTTCTGGGTAACAGATTAAACAAATACTAAATTTTTGTGTTTTCAAGGCATTGAATGTTATCAACATTTAAAATGAGTGAACAAAAACTGTAATTGAACCCAGGTCACTCACACCAGTGATAATGAGTAAAAGAAACAACTTAGAATATGAAGTCAACATGACTGTTATTGAAGCAAAGCAAAACTATGTGGTACTGTTAAGGAATACTTACCTACACATTAAAATTATAAGAAAAGCTAGAGCTGAGCCTGGTGGTTCACAATTATTATCACAACACTCAGAAGCTGAAGCAAGAGAAATCAAAAGCCTGCATCCAGCTTGGGCTATTTGCAATTTAGCATAGACTGTTTCAGAACCACCCCCCCCCAAAAAAAAAGCCTGGGGAAAGGAAACAAGGGAAAAGAATCTGAGAAAATGGAAACAAAGTTTTTTTTTTTAAATTGGGAAGGGAGGAGGGGGTAAATGGAGGACAGGGGTATGGGGAAAAAATTTGAATGAAGACCTGTCATGTAAAGGTACAAGATCCCAATGATGAATGTAACTGCACTGTACACCTAAAATGTACCAATAAGGTCAGAGGAAAATAAAAAGAGCTGGTGGTGCAGCAGAGACTCAAAGGTCCATGCCCAGTAATACACACACACAAGCATGGAAATTATAGAATTATCAGAAAACCAAACAAGCATTGCTTCTGAGAAAAAAAAAAAAAAAAGGTGTGAAAGCTGCAATGTGTAGGGAGAAATAAGTACCCTCTTTTTTACTGAAATCCAGTAAAAGCATCATGACTTTTATAAATTTATCTGAATACTTGTATAATTTTTGTCAAGATGTAGCATAACTTTTATATACCTATTTATATGCATATTTTGCATAATTAATGACCAAAAAGAAAAGGTAAAACTCAGGTCAAATTTTCAAGATCATAGCTGATAAAAAGAATGAAATTAAGATATTATGTAACCTAATTCCACAGCTTGCACTTTCTTCACAAACTGACAATATGAATTGTGATAAAAAACAGTCATTGTTTAAAAATGTATTACAGTAATAGATATATTTTCATTAATCTGTCTCTAAATACTATCCCTTCTTTGGACACTCATTCCATTTTTTGCCACTTTTTGAAGTGTTTCCGATAGTCTTGTTTCATGAGAGTCTTCGTTGCACTACTGTGTCTGTCTCGGTGAAATAAATCAATTCAAAATGTCTACTATTCATGATCACTTTTTTCAGAGAGAGCTAGAAGCCAGTTGAATGGGGCCAGATCTGGAGAATAAGGTGGATGAGGACACTATAGGGTTTTTACAAGCCTGCCTTCTTCTTGGACAGCACTGTTGTTGGATAACTTCTTGCAGCACTATACCTGCCTACACTTCCAGGAGAACTAAGGTATTAAAACAAATCAAGGCAATAAAATCAAAACGTCTGTTCTCATAAACAATGTCCATTTTGTTCACCTAGACTATATCCATTTATGAATATCTCTTTAGCCTTATAGATTCCACTGTTGGGGCAAGTGAAAAAGCCAAATAATTTCCTTGAAGTTTTTAAATAAGGTACCACTCTTCCATTCTAAACAGTCTATTTAAATTCTCATTAGACTGAATTGAAAATAAAAAGGCATATTAATGGAAGGCCGATCAATAATAAAAAGAAGACATAAAGGATCATAAAAGTCATGATGCCTTTACTGATAAAATTAAAAATGCAGTTTTGTATACGTGATTATAACCAATTTAACACAAAATTAAGATTGTGAAAAGCAGTAAATTATTTTTAATAATACTTATATAACAAAATAGAATAAAATATCTGTCATTAGAAAGTTCTTGTTAGTGAGTCATTTATACAACATTCAATGAACTTTCCTCCTTTTTTTATTTATTTAATGATCTCTTAAATTCAAGCTTCTGTTGTCATAGCATCCAACTTTGAATGTTGCTCAGAAGAATAATTTGTTTACAACACATTGCCTCTCTTCTAATGTGTAATTTTTAAAAACATCAATACTTTCTTTTTTCAAATTTTATTCATTTATTTGTATATAGTTACTGTACATAATGTTCACCTTCCTAGTGTGGAGTTGGTACACACATATAAAACATCTTAATTCCTTTTCTTTTCCACTTTCCCTCTTCTTATTCCCCATTTTTCTATCTCTTGATCCCTTTTCCATTTGAAAATGATTTTCCTGCATCCTATTACCTAGCTGTTATTTTGCTACGTAGTTATACTTTGAATTTCTCATATGAAAGAAACAATATGATATTTAAGATTGTGTGTCTGATTTATTTCACCTACATTATGTTCTCAAGGTACATCCATTTTCATTTTCCTACAAGTAACTTAAATTTATCATTCTTTATTACACAATAGTACTCCATTATGGGTAGATACCACATTTTTTATCCATTCATTTGTTTATGGACATATAGGCCTCTATCAAAATTTAGCTATTATGAATTGTACTGCTGTAAACAGGGGTATGCATGTACCACTATAATATAATGTCTTTCACTCTTTTGGGAAGATACCTAAAAGGAGTTTTACTTTCAAAATTGATGTACAGATTTAATGCAATCCCAATAAAAATTTCAACAGTATTCTTCACATAGTGGAAAAAACAATCATCAAATTAATACAAAACCAGAAGAACACTAGAATAGCAAATGGAACCCTAGATAACAAGAACAAAACACAAGGCAAAACAATCCCACACGACATTATATTAAAAAGTTACAGTGATAAAACCAGCATTGTAGTGGCACAAAAGCAGAAATGTGGATTAATGAAGCAGAATACAGGATACAGGAACAACCCTTATGTATATTCAACAAATTGATCTTTAACAAATGGGTTGAAAACATACACCAAAGGGAAGATATCACCTTTTAATAAATAATGTTAAAACTGCCTATCTACATGTAGAAAATTAAGTCTAGACCCAAATATCTCACCAAGTGCTACACTAAAATAAAAATGGATCCAAAACTAATTGAGAAAACAGAAACACATCCTACTTTGAAGATAAAATAGGTAGTATATTGAATTCATAGGAGTAAAGGCTTTCTTAGCAGAACACTAGCTCCACAGAAAATAATGCTACAATTAAAAAAAAAGAAATTAGAACATATCACATCAAAACACTTCTGCAAAACAAAGAATACAACCGAGTGAAAAGAAAATCTACAGAATGGAGAAATTTTTTGGCAAATATTCAGATAGAAGCCTCATATACAGAATATATTAAGAACTCAAAAACTTACCCCTCCAATAAAAGGCCCAATCAAAAATAGTCACATGAAATGAATAGGCACTTCACAGAAGAAGTGCAAATGGCCAATAAATGCATGCATGAAACGTCCAATATTGCTGACCATTTGAGAAATATAAATTAAAACAAACGTTAGATTTCATCTTACTCTGAAAAGAATGGAAATCATCAAGATATCAAATAATAACAAATGCTGATCAGCCTCCAAGGGGAAAAAGGAACTATCTTACAATGTTGGAGGGAATGCAATCTAGTAAAGCCACTATTGAAATCAGTCTAAAATTTCCCAGCAGAAAAGCTAAAATTAGACATTCCATTTGAAGAATAATCTTACATTATACCTCTGGTCTCCTGGCTATACTGGTACCTTGATTCACATCACAGAGGCACAGTGGGTCATAAAGGCCATTATTCTGAGCTCCAGCCTTGATTTTGATTTTATACACACAGTTAAAAATTATAGATTAATAACTACCACAAGTTGTCATTTTGTAAACTGTGTGATGCTTTTGTGTTGCTGATTGTATCACTTGAGCTAAGATGTTACGATTGATCTAATCAGTTGTCCTTCCTGATATAATGAGAAAGAGATACGCTTCAGAGACTCAAAACCTAAAGTTAAGCTATAACAGGAAGACCCAAGTATTAACTCAGGTATCAAACCAAGGACAGTACCAAAAACAAAAATAGAAATGAGAAGACATTCAAACAAGGCACAAGCATAAACATAAGCTGCCAGCTCACAAAAGGCAAATTCTAGGGAAAATGAGGTGGAAATGTCTGATGATCAAACCACCTGGACACCCTGAACTGATAGCACAGGGAGTAGCACAACAGATGAAAGAGGCTCTAAAAAAATTTCAAAATGGAAATAATTTCCCATATAACTACAGAGATGGTGAGCAGAATGAAGGACATGATTAGAGACTCTAGAACAGAAGCAGATAAAAAAGTACATGAGCTCAGGATCATGATAGAAGCCATGAATGCCCAACATAGGAAAGAAATGGAAAACATGAAACAGATTCAAATAGATATTCAGGAGATTAAAAACTCTATTGAAAGTATACGTAACAGACTGAGCCAATCTGAAGACAGAATATCAGACATAGAAGACAGGATGGAGCTCAGTGACCATGAAAAGAAGGATCTCTTAAAAATAGTAAAGAAACATGAGAAATCAATCCAATAATTCCTAGATGATACAGAGAAGACTAATATAAGACTTAAAGGACTCCATGAAAAAGCAGGAGAAAGAAAAAAATGACATAAAAAATTTCTCCACAGAATTAATGACAGAAAATTTCCCAGAGGGGAAGACTTTGACATACAGATAAGTGAGGCATATACAACTCTAATAAGCCATGATGAAAAAAAACAAAAACAAAAACAAAAAACCTACACCTAGACATATCATAATCAAGATCCCAGAAACCCAACAGAAGAACAAAATACTGCAAACTGTTAGAGAAAAGAAACAAAGCACATTCAAAAGAAAGCCCATCAAAATCACAGCAGACTTTTTAACACAAACCCTCAAGTCAAGGAGGGCCTGGAGTGAGGTATTACAAGTCCTAAAAGAAAGCAACCTCCAACCTATACTGATGCATCCTGAAAAACTGTCTTTCAAAATTGAAAGGGATATAAGATACTTCCATGACAAAGAACACCTGAGAAACTTCATGAATACCAAAGAAGCACTCCAAACAATTCTAAATAATATCCTAGAAAAAGACAATGCAGATCACAAAACCATGAGGCCAAGCAAAGCAAATCCAGCGGGCAAGGCAAGAAATTAAAGGGAGAGTGGAAAAAAATTAAAAAGAGCCAACAATAGGAAAATAACATAATGATGATAAAACAATACATATCCATTATAACCATCAATGTTAAGTGCCTCAATTCACCAATCAAAAGAAATGGACTGGCAGAATGGATTAAGAAGCAAAATCCAACAATATACTGTATACAAGAAACCCACTTAATCCACAAAAAAATTCAGACGGAAAGTACAAGGATGGAAACAGTTCTCTATGCAACAGGAACCCAGAAAAAAGCAGGTTTAGCTACATTATTTTCAGACAAAATAATTTTCTAACCAAAACTAATTAAAGAAACAAAGAATGTCACTACATCTCTATAAAGGGAACAATCCAAGAGGAAGAGATGACAATTATAAATATAACTGCACCAAATACTAATGCCCCCAACTATACAAAACAAATATTAAGGGGTATGAAACACAAAACAAACACTAATACAATTGTAGTGGGTGACCTGAGTACTCCACTGTCACAAATAGACAGATTATCTAGACAAAAAAATCAATAATGAAATAAAAGAAATGAACAAAGCTTTTGAACAAATAGACTTAACAGATGTCTACAGAGTGCTCCACCACATAAAATCATAATATGCATTCTGTTTGGCTGCACTCAGGTCATTCTTCAAAATGGGCCACATGCTAGCTTATAGAACATGCTTAAGCAAATGCAAAGGAATTGAAGTTATCCCATTTATATTATCAGACTATAGTGCAATTAAACTGGATATCAATAGCAAAAGAAGCCACAAGAACATCACAAAAGCATGGAAATTGAAAAACACTCTCCAAGACTGGGGATTTAGCTCAGTGGTTTTGGTGCCTGCCTCACAAGCACGAAGACCTGAGTTCGATCCCTGATACCAAAAAAAAAAAAAAAGAAAAAAGAAAGAAAGAAAAAGAAGAGCAAGACAAACCCAAAGCTCATACAAGGGAGGAAATTATAAAGATTAAAACATAAATCAATGCAATGGATACTATGAGAACAATACAAAAAAAATCAACAAATCAAAGACTTGGTTTTATGAAATAAACAAAATTGATAAATCCTTGCCCAACTATTTAAAAAAACAAAGAAAAGTTAGGGGTAAAAAAGTAGAAGTCACAACAGATGCAGCAGAAATACAGAGGATCAGCAATACCTACTCTGACAAGCTGTATGCAAATAAAATGGAAAACATAGAAGAAATGGTCAGATTTCTTGATACCTATGAATGAACAAAGTTGAATGAAGATAAAAAAAATTCTAAACATCAAAATTACTATTAGTAAAATTGATAATGTAATTAAAAATCTACCAATGAAGAACAGTCCTGGTCCTGATGGCTTCACTGCTGAATTCTCCAAGAAATTTAAAGAAGAAATATTGCCACTACTCTTTAAACTTTTGAATGAAATTGAAAGGGAAGCAATACTTCCAAATTGATTCCTAGAAGTAAGTGTTATTTTGATTCCAATACCAGGGAAAGACCCAACCCAAAAAGAAAACTAAAGGCCCATCTCCCTAATGAACATAGATTCAAAAATCCTCAACACGATACTGGTTAACAGAATACAGAGGTTCATCAAGATCATACAACCCAACCCAGTTAGATTTATCCCAGAAATGCAAGAATGGTTCAACATACATAAATCAGTAAGTGTAATACTCTATATTCACAGAGTCAAGGACAAAAACTATATGATCATCTCAATAGCTGCAGAAAAAGCATTTGACAAAATCCAACACCCATTCATGATAAAAACCTTACAGAAAATTGGAATAGATGGTCTATATCTCAACTTGATAAAGGCTATCTATGAAAAACCAACAGCCAACATCATACTAAATGGTCAAAAACTGAAAACCTTCACACTAAAATCAGGAACAAGAACAGGATATGAACTATCACCACTTCTCTTTAATATGGTTCTGGAAACATTAGCTACAGCAATTAGACAAGAGAAATAAATAAAAGCAATAAAAATAGGAAAGAAAGAAGTTAAACTGTCATTATTTTCTGACGGTATGATACTGTACATAGAAGACCCAGAAAACTCCACCAAAAGACTTCTAGGCTCAATTGACAGATTCAATAGAAGAGCTGGATACAAGGTAAACACTCAAAAATCAATAGCCTCTTGTCACAAATAAAAGAGTCATAAACAGAGAAATTAGGGAAACAATACCTATCACAATAGCATCCCCCAAAAATGAAATACCTAGGAATCAATCTAACAAAGGAAGCAAAAGACCTCTACATGAAGAACTATAACACTCTGCAAAAAGGGATCAAAGAGGATATAAGAAAATGGAAAGACATCCCTTGGTCCTGGGTAGGAAGAATCAGTGTAGGGAAGATGGCCATACTTTCAAAGCTGCTATCCCTATTAAAATCCCAACAGTATATTTCACACTATGAAAAACAACAGAAAATTTGTTTGGAACCAGAAGAGAGCAAGAATAGTAAAAAACCATTCTAGTCAAATGAGACATTGCAGTGGGTATTACAATCCCCAACTTGAAACTATACTACAAAGCCACTGTAACAAAAATAGCATGTCCTAGGGGGGCAAACAACAACAAAACAGACCCAAAGATCGGATCAGAGGAATTGATTAAAAGATGCAGAAAGAACTCCCAACCTACTCCGCTACCTCATCTGTAACAAAGGAGCTAACCAACTTCACTGAAGGAAAGATACCCTCTTTAATAAATGGGGTTGGAAAAGCTGGATTTCAACCCTGCAAAGATTAAAACTAGACCCATCTTTCACCATGCACTAAACTAAAATCCAAGTGGATTAAAGATCTAAATATTAAACAGAAACATAAACAACTTGTTGGAAGATAAGCTATGTAGAATTCTTGACGATATTGGCATAGGAAAAGATTTTGTGAACAAATCCCCAGTATCTGGGGAGGTAGCACAAAGAATTAACAAGTGGGATCTCATCTTTTTTAAAAGCTTCTGCACTGCAAGAGAAACCACTAACAGTGCTAAAAGACAACCTACAGTGTGTGAAAAAAATTTAGCATGTGTTCCTTAGACAAAGGTCTACTATCTAGAATATATACAGAACTCAAACAAAACAAAACAAAAAAACAACAAAAAAAAAACCGAAACAGGCCCCCTAACTACAAAGATTCAATTCAAGGGCTGGGGATTTAGCTCAGTGGTTCTGGCAACTTCCTCGCAAGCACAAGGACCCGAGTTTGATCCCTGGTTAAAAAAATAATAATAACCTCAATTCAAAAACGGGCTTCTGGAATTAACAGACATTTCTCAGACAAAGAAGTAAAAGCAGCAAATAAATATATGAAAAATGCTCAACATCGCTGGTCATTTGAGAGATGCAGATGAAAACAACACTGATTCCATCTTACCCCAGAAAGAATGGCTGCTGTCAGGAAATCAACCAACAACAAATGCTGGCAGGGTTGTGGGGAGAAAGAAACGCTTCTCCATTGTTGGTGGGAGTGCCAACTGGTGCAACCACTATGGAAGTCAATATGGAGATGCATTAAAAAACTAGGATTGGAAGTCCCATTTGACCCAGCTATCCCTCTGCTGAGTATCTTCGCAAAAGAATTAAAAGAATCATACCACAGTGATATATGTGCACCCATGTTTATAGTGGAGCAGTCTGTAATAGCTAAAACTGGGAAATAGCCCAATTGCCCATCAACTGGAGACTGGATAAAGAAGATGTATGTTTTGTGTGTTTGTTTTTTATAAAATGGAGTACTACTCAGCCATAAAGAATGAGAAACTAGAAACGTTTATACCTAAGTAGATGCACTTTGAGGACATACTCTTAGGTGATATTAATAGGACACATGTTTGTAAATACCAAATAGTTTCTCTGGTGTGATAATCTAAAAGTGTAAATAAGCATTAAATTGTATAATTGATATTATATAATAGGAAGAAAAGTTCTAAAAGTGTTGGGGAAATGGGAGGGGTAGGGAAAGGTAAGAATGGAAGAAAATAAGTAAGAGAAAAGGAAAAAAATGGAAATAAAGTCTTTGTAAATAGGGAAGTGTGCAGGAGTTGAAGGTGGGCTAGGGGAATGGGGAAAAAATAAGAACCAAGATACATCATGTAAAGATACAAGATCCCAATGATGAAAGTAACTGTATTGTATACCTAAAAAGTACCAATAAAATATATTTAAAAAGTAAAGTTCATTTGTTCATAGATGGTTGGTGAACGATCTTCAGGTGCTGATTCTAAACAAACTATGCAGCATGGAGGCTTAGCTGTAGACAGCTGGTAGCATTAGCTGGGTGAATGTTTCCTCTAATCTGGCTCAGAATCAGCCTTAAGTGCAGCCCATCAGTAGATTTCTTGGGTCCATTTGAGAATGTTCTTCAATCAAGTCTCCTCAGGTAGAATTTTCCGTGATTTCATATCACATGTGTCCCAATAAGAGTCTTAAAATGTGCTTATACAGTTGGGCCTGATATCTCCCTGGGAGAAGTTGACACCATCCAAATACTTTCGACTTTAAATGTGTAGGAGATCTGAGCCTACACACTCATTGGTGATTTGTAGCTTGAAGGATACTCACATAACCAAACCATGTAGGCTATCAGATGGAAAAGAAAAACTTGCTGTTGGCCACTGTGTTAATCCACTGACTGTGTTAGGCAGCATTAATTTGATTAGGTCTAGTTAATACAGCAGCTTTAAATAGTGCCTAGCTGCATTAATATGGTGATGGCTATTTGATGCATTACATAATTTAAATTTGTAGTCTTCTGATCACTATATAAATTAATATTACCTTTTTGTGGATGCTTTGTGAAAATTAATGAGTCAACAATTGTGAAACATATATCATGTTTAACACATGCTGGCACATAAAAAGTATCAAAGTATTGCCTGATGTTTTCTTTCCATTAATAGATTGCAATTCCTATATTCTTATGTGTTTCTTTTGTTTAGTCCCTGTGTCTCTCTAAAAGATAATTTCACACAGGATTTTCTGTTTGTCTAATTTAATGTTTTACAATCATAGAGTACATATCTAATTGGCACAACTGGGCACAGCTCTCAATTTAGTAAATATGTTATTGACATGTGGTTTATGTGTGTATATAGTCAGAATGACTACCATAACCTAACCTTAACCTTAACCCTAAATTTAATCCTATATAGCCATTAGTAGATGATGGTTGTAAAAACGGCACAAAAACGCTTAGAATTAGAGACTTCTCTATAAGGGAGTTCTTTTCTTTTTATACACAATGTGAAAGTGATATATGTCCTACCAATGTTTCAACTCTTCTGTAAACTGCTTTTAATGCATGGATCAGTAAAAATCATATGGTTGGGCAAACAGGAAGACAGAATACAGCAGCTTGCTCTGATTAATTACATGTGTCAACTTTGATAGCCTGTTATGCCCAGTTATTTAGTCAAACATTAGTCTAGACATTGTCATAAAGATATACTTAGCACTTAAATCATTGTACTATACAGTGCCTTACTTCCTATATGTTTATGAACCTCATCTAAATAGATGAAAGCTTTAAGAGCAAAGACAAAGTTTTCCTGAAGAAGTCTTATTTCTTTAAGACTGCAATACTAAACACCTCCTTCAGTTTTCAGCCTGCACACCTTGGACCCAAAATTGCAACATCAAACTTACACCTGAATTTCAGGCCCTCCCTTCTAGCCTGCAGAATTAAGAATAGTAAGTGTCCAAATTTGTGTGAGTTGATTCTTAAGTAATAGAATATATTTAAATATTTTTAAGAGACAGTGTTTAATTTTTTCCAAGTGTGAATAAAGACTAAGATAGAAATATTCAATAGTATTATGAAAAGGAAATAAATATTTGTCTAGTTATTAATTTTAGTAGAATCTTAATCAAATTCAGATCTCTGACCTTAGCTGTATTCTCTGCACAAGAAGAAAATAGTTTTCCTTCAGCTGGAAATATCACAAAATAAACATTTTCCATAAAATCCAAAATATCACCTTTCTATGTTGTACCATAAATGGGCTATTAAATAATAATGATTGTGTTTTTCATCATTATGTCACCAAATGTTTGCTATTTTCACAATGCAAATTTCTACTATATAGTTTTAAAGAAGATTTACCTCCCCCCAAATATGGATGCTTTGAGAAAAACCCATGAATGGTGATATTTTGTTATTTTTACATTAAAAAAAGACAGAGAAGACATTGTTGCTAAATATACAAAGAATTATCACAATGAATTGTAAGCAGTCTTCCTAGACATTTTGAACAATTCAAGAGAAATCATTTAAACTTCAGAAGAAGAAAATCCACTGTAAGAAATTTGTAAAAAATTATGAAATATTTCATAATTTGATTGAATGCCATTCTTACAGCTTCAGAAAATTGAAATATTAAAAATCATAAGCTTCAAAAGATCACTGAATAAAGTAAATTCTTAAATCATTTTGTGAAAAAATCAAAGCATATTTTAGAGTTTGGGTTAATTCTTTCGCTAACATCAACGGAGTATGAATCCTTAAGAAATTTAAAAAGTTTGTGACTTTGGTTCAGCTTTGAGGGTGAGATTTGACTAAAATCTTTCAGTATATGTTCAGAAAAAATTCAAGGACTCAGACAACTTTAATTAGACCCCTGTTTAAAAATATGACCACCAAAGAGATGTTGAATTACACTCTATCATGGAAATAGCCTTCTCCAATTCCCCCAAAGAAGATGGATTTCTATAGTATAGAACCAAGAAGGAGGGTAATAGCATAGAATTTGATAAATTACCAGATCGCATCATCACCAGAAATTGCAATCACCCCTGTGTGTATACAATCTGTAGGCACAGAGAATTTTTTAAGTTTTTAGGAGGGAAGCCATAGTCATTGACATTTTTATAAAGGGACCAGGCACCCAAGTTTTCCTTTCCTTTTAGGTAAATTGACACATACAACTGCTAATTATTCTGTCACTATGTGTAACTAATGCTCAGGATGGCTGTTAAGTACTGATTGCCTCCGAAGCCTCCCCTCGATGTCATGTGAAGCAAAATTACAGTGGTGATGTAGCAAGACTAATTAGGCCATACTGACCTTAGCAGTGGGCAGTTCTCATTGATCTTAGCCCAGGCTTGTTAGAATTTTGAAAAATGAAAACAAAGTAGAAAAATATTTTTATTTATTACTAGTCATTTTACTCATTTATTTATTCCAACTGACAAGAAATAAATGAATCTTCTATCAAAGGCTGGGATTCAGAATAGAAACCAGAAGGAATTAGAGGGAGGTAAACTTTTAGTTTTACATCTATACCCAATTTATATGTGTTGTACATTATTTTTAAGTTCTATTAATATAAGTGAAAGAATTTTATTGTAAATACTTTTTAAAGAAGAAATAAAAATATGTCAAAATAAAATGAAATAGTTTCAATTTGAAACAGTGTGAAATTACGTGTTATTTTTAAGATTCAATACTTCCAATGAAATTTGAGACTGTTTCAGAATGAGCATTGCTCTATTCTTATATCAATGCCAAAGAATTTCACTCAGCACATTATATTTTCTGAGAACCATTCAGAGAGCAGTTTTACCAGTTCATTTCAGCAAAGTTAACACTGGTATCACTTTGTGTTCTAAAATGTGATTTCTTTTAACTGTTATATTATTACTAAAGAAGGAATCTGTAGCTTCTGCATGATTTGTTGACTTTTTTAAGGTCAAACCTCTACATTTCACCCATTAGTGATTTTAAGTACACAGAAATTATGACAAAAATATAGGAAAGAAAAATATTTTAAAAATCCTCTATCGTATATGACATCATTATATTTATACAAGGAAAGAGAGAATGAATATTTGAAATTAGCCAAATGAAATCCTACAGTGGTAGAACTTTTCAGAACACATACTCCTACTTTTTTAAGCTGTATAATATTTAAGTTTTAAAAAAACAGTATGCTGCAAGATGATACTATAACAGAGATCATTCAGCACCAAGGGCAAGAACTTTGTTTCTGGTTGTTTAGTAGAAGCATTAGTTTCTGAGGAAAAAAAAAAAACCTCAAGGTTATGTGCTATTGAAGTCTTACTCCATAAACTCAAAATGCAAATTCCTCCTGTAGAACAGTCTGTAGTGCTCAACCAAAGAATGTATTTCTAAACATAATTAAGAGCAGCTGTGTATTATATCATAACTTTAAAAATGAATCAGTGTGGAGGAGATTAAAGAAAATTATGTTTCATGAGCATGTAATCCATAGATATTCCACATAAAAAGGACAATGACCTTTACCACGTACATATCTAATAATAAATTAAGAATTAAAAGGTTGGTGTGAAATATTTTAAACTTCTTGAAGTCTTAAGAGAGACAATTATTGTCAGGTAAAAAAGCCAAAAAGCAAGACCAAACCAGAATCATTACAAGCCTTTATTATGGGAAGATCTTCCAGAGATCTTCAAAGGAGAAAGAGCAACATGGCCCAGACAGGGAGCACTTTTTATAGGACTGAGGTGGGCTTATATGAGCTGGGGTGGAGTTGAGTGGTGTGGTGGCTAGGGATTGGGGAAGTTTGTGACATCACTAGAAGGGCTTATGACATCACTAGTTGCTAGGAGGTAGGAAGTATCAAGTTACTCTTTTGACAGGAAGCGGGGCAAGTTGGGAAGAAGACTGTCCTTTGGTAGAAGCCATATTTTAGGTGAGAAGCAGAGCATTACAGGAAGGAGAAGTTTTTTATTTATCAGCCATCTTAAGGCAAGGAAAATCTAACAATTATATAGATTATATAAAAATGTGAACAAAGTTATAGTAAGTGTTTTGTAGAATTCAAAATTATAGCTCCAACTACTACAAATGACTAATATTTATGTTTTTGTGTGCTTCCCACCACTGTAACAATTGGTTAAAATGTCCTGTCAGTTAAGTATCTTTCCAATATGACTCCTGTTCTTTTTTTCTTTAGCAGTGTCATTTCCAATGCAAGAACTGATTTTTTTTTTGCTATGTTAACAAAAGATGCTGCCCTTCTTCCCACAAGATCACTTTGCACACCTTGTTGCAACATCATTGTACAGCAACTCTCATCAAAAAGTGGAGACCAATTCCTAAATCATTTAATCTGGTTGTGCCTGGTAATCCATCTCATCCAAGAGAAAACCTGAAACTGTCATTTTCTAGCAATTTCTATCACTAGCTTCAAGAAGCTTGCAGTTTTCTGCTGTTCTCAGATCCCTGACAAACTACATGTAAACCTGATAAAGACAGCTAAGTAGACTGGTGGTTACCCTTATCCTGTAATCCCAAGCAAAATTCAAACAATTCCCAACAAGAGAGATTCCTTATTTGTCATCAAACAGTGTCTGAGGAAGTTTCCTGAGCTGAAATAAGGAACCTAACCCACTCTATCAATGAATATATCAATGAATAGGTTGCAGGTTCACTGACTCTCTCCTGGGAAAAGCTTTTGTAACTCTCATAAAGAAAATTAGATTCATTCATAAGAGAATGGATACATATTGAGGATATACTCCTATGTGAAATAAATAAGTCACACATGTGTAAATACCGAATAGTTTCTCTGGTGTGAACAAACTATAACAGTACATAAGATCCAAATGAGATTATTGGCAATGTGAAATAGGAAGAAAAGGGCTAAAGGTGCAGGGAAAGTAGGAAGGGTAGGGGATAGGTAATAAGGGAAAGAAAAAAAAATAGGAGAAAATGAAAAAATGGAAATAAAATGTTTGTAAATGGGGAGGGGAGGAGGGGGTGAAGGGAGGGTAGGGACAAGGGGAAAATGTGAGAATCAAGACCTGTCATGTAAAGGTACAAGATCCCAATGATGAATGTAACTACTGTATACCTAAAATGTATGAATACACTCAATAAGAAAAAGGAAAAAAGACGTGAAATACGTAAAAAAAATTGAATGTGGTCCCTCGAGAGAGAGGTCAACTAGCATTTGGAGATGGGTATATTTATATATTTGTGGTGGCACAAATCCCTCGAATTTTCAGATTTATATGTATTTCCTTCTTGGGTTTTGGGGAGAAGTTGGCTCACACACAGAAAATGATGGAAGCCTGGCCCAACTACAGGAAGATAATGGCCCAGTCGTAGGGAAAAGCCTACCATTCAAGTGAAAAGAAGTGTTCTGTTCACAGAGGAAAGAAGTCTATTTGCAAGCAAAAATGGATGGATGAACTCATTTGTAAGTGAAAGGGAATTCCAGAAGCTTATTATGTTCTGAGAGAAAAGAAAGAAACAAACAAACAAATGTAAAACTGTGCTAATATCCTGAAGCTTCAGTTTTCATTGTTAACATCATGATTTTTCTTGCCTCCTTTTTACCTGTCTTTGTGCTTGCTTCAGCAGCACATATACTTTTTACCTGTCTTTATTGGTTCTATCCTATTCTATTACTGAACCTACAACTAATGACAGTTACACTTTAAATCCAGGGAAGAATGGAATTGAGGATAAAGGAGGTAAAGAGATGACAAAGTTTTATTAAAAGAAAGCTCCTGAGAGGTTAGAGGGGTCGTAAAAGAGGATTGCCCTTGAGACTTTACGTCACAGATTACCTTGGGTCAAACTATAAACAACCTGTCAAATTACAAGTACAGTCACTCGGCTTGTGTACATCTAATAGGAAAGCAAAGTTTGTAACAAAGGGTTCATAGGGCAAAGAACAGAGGTGTTTCAGGAAGGAGTGAGGTTCTGTGTTCTGGTCATTGTGTGTGTGTGTGTGTGTGTGTGTGTGTGTGTGTGCGCACGTGTGTGACAAAGAGAGAGAGAGATTCTTCAAACTCACTGCAACAGATGGTACAGTTGCAATATGGCTTTGAGCTGTTGTTTATCTCTGGGAAGGCGTGTAGTCCTAGCCGTGGAGAGTCATCTTAGGACCAAATTTCTGTCAGCTGAGGCCTTGACCATGGGACTGGTTTACTTCATCTCTGTTCTAACTCTTTCTCAGGTCTAGTACTTTCTAACTGCCTATCCATTTCTACCTAATTTGTATCTGCAATGCTGCCACAGTGCCCTTGGAAGACAGACTATAAAATGTCTAGAATGCTTCAGAAGATTTCTATCAGCTCTCCTGCCTTGCCTCAGATTTTAGAGATCTCTCTGTTTTGTGGCAGGAGGACCTGCATATCCTTGAGGAACACCACTCAAATTTGCCTTGTTCCTCACATAATAAGACCACTCTACCCTAAATGACAGTCCATGGGAAAGAGTAAGTAGGTAAATACAGACTCTGATTGTGACGGGAACTTTTAGTTAAAATTTTCTTCAAGGTCCAGCTGGTTTCTCATTATCCCAAGTTCTGGTATATTTGTCTTCTTCCTATTGCTCAGTAAGATAGATGAAGTGTTTGTCTCTGAAGTCCAATAAAGGTTTCATGGCTTTCTGGAATTTGCTTCATTATTTTTTAATCCTAATTTATTACATGGATAATACCAAAACAACAGCAACTAAAGTTTCTGTGCTTATCTAGATTGTTTTGTTAAGGGAAGAGTGATAACTTTTCAAATTTTCTACCTTGTATGGAAACAAGAACCATCTTTTACAGATGTTTACATTGCCACTAATATTCTCCTAGCAATTGTCGACTTGGGAATACACGGATACATCTCATCCACTGAGAATTTTGACCTTATCTTAATTTCTAAACAAGACCTGAATTTAGTGTTTTATGGAGGTAAGCCTAGAAGGTATGTTTTGTCATACTGGAATTGGTAGTGCTAGGCTCAAATGTCAGCATTTAAGTTTGCTCAATAGTTTTCACTCTTCAAAATCATACAAAATGCAATATATTCATAGTTAACTACATAAGCAGAGGCTACAGTAAAACTACAAAGTCAAACTAAGCCTAGCAATGTAATATTTCAGTTATATTGAGAAATAATATGATTTTAAAATACTGGAACAATTAAAAGAACCTCCATGGAAACTTGGTGAATCTAAAGCTGAGTTTCAGAAGCTTGAACAGCTTGTAGTAGATGGAGATGATTCCATTAAAAACCATCTCATGGATGCAGGCTTGAACAATTTCATATAGCATCTACATTCTTATTATTACTATTTTTTTCATTATCACTATTTTCATCTTATTCTGTTCTAACCATTTTCCTCCTATTTTTCAAGCAATCAAATAGTTCTATGACACCAGGCTATTTTCCTTGGATCTATACTCTCTTAGAACACTAACCTCTACATAATACTCAACCTCCTATCTCATTAGATATCAAATAACATCTTATTAGAGGTGCTCTGTGATAATCACATTTAAAATTTCAAGTGTAATTGCTTTATCTCTTATTATTTTTTATTTCTATTGTTTCTCCCCAGAAGACAACATTTACCTCCTCCACTCTTTCCACACTTGAGCTTAAATTGCATAAATTATGATTTTTTTTCACTGTTGCCCCCTAATCCTAAAACACTGCCTGGCAAATAGGCAATAGAATATGAAAGTAGGGAAGAAAGGAGGAAAGACAGGAAGGAAAAAATAAAAGGAAGGAAGGGAGAAGGGGAAAGAAAGGAAGAAAAATGAGTGCAGCCCAAGAGTATGGCTTTAGATAACTATGTGGAAAATATCAGCTCTCTACCTGCTATAAGTTTTCACAAGTCTTATGAGTTTTGAGTGGTAATTTTATAGTTTTTAAAATAAAAGTGTTATAATATCTAAAATAAATCATATATTAGAATTACTGAAAATAGAAAGGTTAGACATTGGTAAACATTTTTAATACATTTTAGAAAATAAACAATATTGAAGAATGGTGAAATCAAAAGAAAGGCACAATGAAACTTCATGACTCACTTTAAAGCTACAATAACCCAGACATTGTGGCACTTGTGAAAGAAGAGCTAGATCAATGGCACATAAGACAGCATCCAGAGGTCCTCCAACAGAAATATAAACAGTGGACCTTTAAGAAAAGTGCAAAGATACCACAGTAAGGAAGATGGCCTTTTAAAGAAATGATCCTGGAATACATGGACATAACATGCCAAAAATAAGTTTAGACACTAAACCTACACTTTCATGATAAATGGATAATATTTAAAACTGATCCATAAGAGGGATCATATTCCTTAACATAAATGCCAACTATAAAATTCCTAGAAGATAAAGTAGAAAATGAAGATGGCACTGATATGACAATGATTTTTACACTAAACACCAATACCACGATCTCTGAAAGAAATAATTTATAAACTGCACTTGATTGAATTAACAACTGCTCTGCAAAAGATGCAATAAATATAAGGAGAAGATAAATCATAGAATAGGAGAAGACATTTGCAAAAGATATATCTGATAAGGACTATTATCTGAAATATCCAAATAATTCTTAAAACTCAACAACAAATAAGCAACTTTAAAAAAAAAAATAACCTGCACAACCCTTGATGAACATCTGAACAAAGAAGATATGCAAAGGGCAAGTAAAACTACAAAAAGATGTTAAATGCCTCCACACCTTTTGGGACACTACACACCCACTGCAATGGCCAAAATCTAGGAGGTGGCCAACACTAAATGCTGATAGGATGTGGAACCTCAGGAATTCTTAGCTGTTGCCAGTGGAAATGCAAATCGGTAAAGTCACTTTGGAAGATTAGTCTATTTGCAAGGAAGATTAGTCTATTTGCAAAACTAACCATATTCTTGCCCTGTGACACAGCAATTGTTCCCTGTCACATGTCCAAATTAATTAAAAATGTATCTACACAAAACGGAAATACAGAAATGTATAACAGCTTTATTCATAGCTGTCAAAATTTAGAAGCAGCTAAAATATATTTCAGTAAGTGAACTGAAAACTTGTTTTACACTGAGAAAATGTAATATTATTCAGCACCAAAAAATAATGAGCTATAAACCATAAAAATGTATGGAGGAAACATAAATGCATATTACTAAATGAAAGCTAATCTGAAAAATGTTACCTACTGTTTCTATAAGTTTAAATGCAGTATCTAATTATACCACATTCTGGAAAAGGCAAAGCTATGAGACAATAAAAGAAGAGGAAAAAACAAATAGGCTGACAACAAGAGATATTTGGAACAGAAAAAACAATAGTTTGTGTATTAAAAGGCAGATGAGTGTAATTATATTGTGTCTGAACCCACAAAACATATGCTATCATGCATGAACTTTACAAATCATGGACACTACATGCAAATGATGTCTACATAACTCATGTATTATATGGAGTAAAATGTATTATTCTGGTCCCAGATGTTGGTAAGGACAGACCTTGTGCTTATTGGGAGAAATAGATGGCAACTCTGCACTTTCTGCTTGGTTTGGCTATGAACTTGAGAACTGTCATATAAATAAAATGTGTTAAAAACAAGTGATTCATTTTAAATCTCAGACTTCTGCTACTGATAATGTAAGGTAATTTGAGCTAAACTCTAAGGTCTACTGAAAAGTTAAAA
>NW_022900948.1:3650019-3674839 GCF_012274545.1 Fukomys damarensis | reverse complement strand
GAGGAAATTGCAGATTGAGAGTTATGGAGTTAAGAGTTATGTGGCTAAGTTTCAAAAATAAAATAAAATCCACTGTAAGGAACAATACATGTAGAGCCATTTTTTCTCACAGCCATTTCAAAGCAGTACATGCATTGACATTTTTAAATTAAATTAAAATAGAAAAAATAAACAGTATAATAAGTGTAACAGTTCCAACATTTATCAGAAAAAATGAAGGCTCCAATACAAACATATAGAAGGTTATGGGGAATTTATGTACAGAAAAATAAAATTAGTACAGGGAACTTGTGACAATATCCTTTTTTTGAAATTATTAAAGAGATGTTAAAGACAGCACCATGGAATAAGGAGCAAAAATGTTATATAAAATATAAATGATGATACTAAATATAAATAGTTCTCATGAAATGGAATATTTTCTCAGAGTTGTTAATATTATAAAGTTGTACAGATCTTTCAGAAATTATTGTATCTGATTTGTAAGTTATTCTAACTTTGAATTTTGCCTTAAAAGTAAGCTATAAGCATGAAAATATTTATTGTGGCATTATTAGTAATAGGAAAAATATTGTACATCCTCCAAGAACATGCTAGAAGAATGTGATGCATCAAAATGGTAAAATTATTGGTAGCCACTAAAAGGGTAGTTATGATAACTCCTCATAATTACTAAGAAAAAATTAAATTCAACAAACAAATATCATCATCTGCATAGTGAGCATGGTTATGTAAAAATGTATTATGTGTGTGGAAGAGAATATGCAAAAGTAAAAATGGTGACAGAAATAAGGCTGACATTTTAAAGTTTTTATTCTGTGCGATTTTGTGCGTAATATTATATCTTCTTATAGGAAAAAACTAATGAGCCAATTTTTATTACTCTGTATTACTATAAACTTACAAAGTAATAAACAGGATGAAACCATTAGATAGAGACATCAATGACCTCCTGCATGTGGAAGAAGTTACTGACCTTCAAGATAAAGAGAGGAAAAAAGAAAAGAAAACTATTATGTATTAACGAATTAACTTTGCTAATATCTGCCAGAGAAGTGAGATAGGAAACACAGTCCTCACTGACCTTCCAGTTACCTTTGAAACAATATAACTCTGAGGTCTCAAATAAAACATGCAGTCTATTGTACCTGACAGGAAGCTTTGTACTTTCATTATGCATATAATATCTAATAGATCTTTTGAAATCATTACCTGTCAAGACGGAAAAAGAAAGGCAGTGGGAAAACCTTGAAGAATAGAGTTTGTCAAGGGTCAAAGTAAATGACAATATACTTTAATAAGCAATAAGCTCCACATTATTTCTGGGTGGCCTATGCACTCAGTGGACTGTGGTATCATGTATTGAATTGCAGAATAACTTCTTAGTAGCCTAGAATACCCTTCCAGAATGTCTCTCTACTCACCAGTTTATATGCAGCTTTAAAAATGTTAAGGACATTGTTATCTAAGCAATACACAATTTGGGAAGGTACATTTTTTGAACTACCAAAACCTTAAGTGCATTATATATTTACAGGTTGTATTATTTTTATGTTATCTACTTCATTATTGCTCCATAGTAATAGTAACATTGAAAGTAACTTTATGTTTTTCAGAACTCAATAGCTAAATAATGCATGCAAACCCATAGCAAAGACACTATAGATATCATAAAGTACAAATTTTATTTACTAACATTGAGGAGAAAAAAATCCCACATTTTTCAGATAAGTGGCTTTTACTATTTCACTAAAAATCAGAATTACCTGTTCAAAAACAGTCTTGGCAAGGCCAAATATGATGGTGCATGCCTGTAATCCCACCACTTGCAAGGCTGAGGCAGGCAGATTGCACCAAGTTGAAGGCCAGCCTGAACTACATAACAAGACCCTTTATAAAAGTAAAAATAAAATTATCTTTTACCTAAGAATGTATTTCCTCAAATACCCTCTATATCACAACTTGGTGGTGGAGTGATCAACACTGAAGGAGACATATACAGGGTCAGTTATGCATATTCTACCTTGTGCTGTGATATAAATAGCTCACCATCTCTCTTAAGTCTTTGGCTCGCAATATTCTCATTGCACAATGAGAAGCTAATCTCAGCACATAGGACAGTCCCCACAGTTCTTACCACTATCTCTATTTGGATTTTGGGGTGAATTTTTCAGGCAGACATGTAAGATATAAGCAATATCACTGCCTGGGCAACTACTATAATACACTTAAACAGCTTGGCAGATTATTAGGCTAAATACACCAGGAAAGTCTCCTTCCCCCACTTCCGCTCCAAAGCCTAATGTAAAAAGTGCTCTTTCTGTTAGCTTTGAATTGGCCTATTAAAAAAAAAAGCATAGAATCCACTGCTACACATTTTCTTTAATCACAAAAGAAGACACGGTGACTCTCATAACATTTTGGGTGTTAGGTCAGCAGAACACTTTAAATATCAGTGCAGGATATGGCCTATAGGAGATTAGTTATCCTCTTTCTGCTGAACTTGTTATAGCTAAAGGTTGCTGTTTATTGGTTCGTTTTATAGAGTTTCTCAAGATTCTGAACATAGCATACTGGTGTGGAAAACAAGGAATTTTAATATTAGTTAATATTTAAGTAAATTTTATTAGAAGAAGAAAGATATTCTGTGATATTTTAAAGAGCCGAGATTCAGATTTAATATTCTTATTTTTAGATTTCAAAGATGAACCTTAAGAATATGTTTTACTTTAGAAGGGAAGACACAGATTATTGAATTCAGGTGGCAATTTTAGGTATTATAAATGTCCAGTGACTTATCATGACAATTAATTTCAACTGTAATGCACACCAATGCAATAATTATTTTTAGAGTTGTATGCATATATTTTCTTCTTTTTTTTCAGCTTTAATTGAGGTTATTGGTACATTTTAGGGATACAGTACAGTTACATTCATTGTTGGGATCTTGTACCTCTATATGACAAGTCTTGATTCTCATTTTTTCCCCTTACCTCTGCCCTCCCTTCACCCCCTCCTCCCCTCCCCATCTACAAACACTTTATTTTCATCTTTTCATTCTCTCACATTTTTTTCTTTTCCCTTTTTACTCTTCCCCTACCCATCCCACCTTCCCTACACCCTTAGCTCCTTCCTTCCCATTTCTAAATGTCAGTAATCTTATTAGAATCTTATGCATTGTTGCAGATTATTTACACCAGGGAAACTATTCGGTATTTACACATGTGTGACTTATTTATTTCACTTAGGAGTATATCTTCAATATGTATCCATTTTCCTATGAATGAATCTGTTTTCTCATTCTTTATGGCTGAGTAATATTCCATTTTATAGAAAAACCACAACTTCTTTATCCAGTTTCCAACGGATGGGCAAATAGGCTGTTTCCAAGATTTAGCTATTACAAACTGTGCCGCTATGAACATGGGTGCACTTTATTCTAAAAATGAATAATCAGTTTCTACTTCCAAACTTAAGTACTTTTAATCATAACTTTTAGTCATACCTTTTAGATATGCATTGTTGCTAAATGTACTTATAAGTCAATGGTTTGACTTTTAGTTTAAAAGATATTTGACTCAATCAAATGAAATATTTCCCTAATTTTTGTTTTCATTTTCTTTTTTCTTTTTGGTCTCTGCCAGAAATTGTCCAAAATATTAATATTTTACTTCCTAGTTCACTTGTAAACTCAATCTTAATTCAACATAATTTGCTTTATTCAATATTACAGAATATTTACTATTCAAAAATACGTAACATGTATTTTTACACTTAAAGACATTAGCATCTCTATCCATTGCGATCACCCATGTTGGCAGTGCCCTCTGCAAACTCTACATAAATGGAATGGCAATTAAATGACTGATAACATATTTTCATCATTATGCATTATTTAATTGTGGAAAAACTACAGAAATTGTTTATCAGGCCAGCTAGGTGTGATGGTACATGCCTATAATTCTAGAATTGGGAGACTGAGGCAAGAGAATTTCTGTAAGTTCGAGTTCAAGGCCAGCCTGAACTGCATAGTCAGACTGAGAATAGACTGGAAGAAAGAAAGAGAGAAAAAAAGAAAGAAAGGAAAGAAAGAAGGAAGGAAGGAGAGAGAGAGAGAGAGCCTTTCAGTATTTTGAGCTATCATCTTACCAATATCAGTTACTTTTAAATTGACTCCTCTTATTTTCCAAATAAACTATACTTTGTTTTATTATATAGTAGACTACTCACTGTATGTACCATTAGGCAGGGACTCATATGTAAAATTATGCTCTGAACTGACTCCCTGCCTATTCATCTCAGCAAATGCTAAATAACGGCAAGCAATTCAATCAGGAAAATCAGCAGGAGTCATAAACTCAATAGTCTAAAAACTCAAAATTCTTGAGTTCCCTGGGAAATGGACTTAGGATGATGGCAGTCTTAATTTAACAAGAAAAAGTTTCACCTATATGTTATATAGAAAGTTAAAGAGAATGATAGATAAATGTGTTTGTGTGTACATGTCTGTAGGTGTGAATGTGAGGTTTGTCAACAAAAACATTAATGTCTCTTAGAAAAATGTACACATGGAAAAGTTAACTATCAGTTATGACTCTTAAAGAATAGCTTATTTAAAAGTTAGGTTTATGTCTTACAAGAAGGGAATGTGTTTTTGACAATTTATCCTCAAGTCACTTGTGTTTTAAGTGTGCCGTAGTCACTTCCCATATGTTTCAGATTTCACATTCATCAAACCAAAAAAAGTGTGGATGTGTTTTTCCACGAAAACAGCCAGTGTTAATTCAGTTACCTGAAAACTACTATTTTCTTTTATTCATAAAAGGAATAAACAATCTATTCTTTCAAGGTAGTATATCTCTCAACAACATTAACAATGTTAATATCGCAAAATTTCAGTACTATCATCATGAACTGTTACTGAGATGATCATTGCCAAATATTCATGTTGACTTAACCTTGCAAACATTATGCTATGCATTTTTTGGGGGGGGGTACTGGGGATGGAATGCTGTTCCTTTCACTTGCAAGGCAGGCAGCAGAACCACTGAGCTAAATCCTCAACCCCCATTTTGCTATGCTTTAGTAAACACAACCTCTTACTGTGGCCTGCACTTTAAAGATCAGGAATCATTAATGGTTGTGAGAAGCAGGAAGTCACAACCAGCCACCAGATGGGACTAACTGAAGCATTACACTGCCCACTAGGAAATTCCACCTTTCAAGTAGATCACAATTTATTCAGTGGTCTTAATTTTCTCCTCCACAGTTAAATATTCTTTGAAGTTGCTGCTAGTGCTACTTTTGTAGTTATTATTTGGCACAAAGTTGAGGAGAAATAAGCTTTAGAGTTTGATAGACTAGAGTTTTCCATCTCAATAGAGTGGATTACTAGTTGGCTAGGGAAACTACTAATATAAACACTGCTAAGTTGTTTATTTCTATGAGCTTTTATTCCAATGTCAAATTATGATTAAGAATGTCTTACTTGAGTGTGTATCATAAATATTGGAAATAAACTGTACATGCTTATCAATGTTTAAGCACATTGTGGGCTCTCCATTAATGAAAGCTACTCATGTAATTATCTTGTTCATGAACTTTTAGATCCTTCTTTAATACCAAATAGCTAGAATAGAGCTGTGCCCTCCTCTGTGGGTGCCATTGCTTCTCCTCCAATGCCAGGAAGGTGAGATTCGGGAAAACAGCTCTGACATCAGACCTCCCTCCAGCTTGCCTGGGCCCAGCCCATGGGTCTGCATA
This sequence comes from Fukomys damarensis, assembly GCF_012274545.1. NCBI lineage: Eukaryota > Metazoa > Chordata > Mammalia > Rodentia > Bathyergidae > Fukomys > Fukomys damarensis. The sequence goes on along the minus strand of NW_022900948.1, from coordinate 3,669,076 downwards.
GCCGCACTCTCCCTTGTTGGCACCTCCATTGCTGCTCCAGCACCAGAAGGGTAGCCACGCGGGTGGCACTGAGAATCCCTCCACCCCCTGCTCTCAGACCTCCTGATTGTGCCAGTGCTTGGACCCACTCCACAGAGGCATAGCTGGTTATAAAGGGTAATTTTCTGAGCTCCCAACTTTGAGCATCTTTAAAGAAATGGTGGGGGAAACTATAGTAGAACTGTCTGGAGTTCAACCCTGCAGGAGGTTGGGAACTCAATTTGGGCCTTATGGCCTGAGGTCAGTCTGTGTTGTGGGAGCCTGCCATCATCTAGCTGAGATCAGGGGATTTGGTTCTGCACATGGCTGCACACATTGTATATTGTGACAGCAGAGATATAGTCTGAAAGAGGCCCTTCAAAGTTATTTTTTGTCCTTTTCTTTCTTTCCCTCATTCCACTCTGTAAATTCTTTTTTCTATCCTCTTTCACCAACTCAGTCTCTTGATCCACCATATTGTCCCTCATCTCCTTTTCTGTTCCTCCTCCTGTCCTGACTCATATTTCTTCTTTTATCATTTTTTCTTTTTTCTTAATGTTCTTTTTTTCAATCATTGTGCCTCACTCAAGAGTCAGTAGTTTCAAGGGAGAGTGAGCCCCTATTTCTGGTAAGGGGATATATTCTTGTCCTTATACTTGCACTCTGTCTACCCCTTTTGAGTTTAACAGTTTCCTAAAGATTGTGTGGTCATTCTGTGTCCTCTGGCTTCACTTGAAACCTTTTCCAGTTCTTTTACTTATTTACTCTTCTCATCCTAACTCTGTCTAGGCCCCAATCCTAAATAGTAAATATGCTATGTTGAGGAGTTTGTTCACTGCAAACATATTTTGGGCTGCTTCTTGATTTTAATTTAATTCACATGGTTTACAGGTTATAGATTAATAAATACCACAATTTGTCAATTTTTAAGTAGTGATTGATCCCATTGTGTTGCTGATTATATCAATTGGGATAAAGGATAGGGATTGATTTGCTGAGTTGTTTTCTCTGATATTGTGAAAATGAGAATGTCTATGAGTCATTAGATAATCAAAAGCTAAAATGCAACAAACTCAGGAAGATTTAATTACCCAGAGATTGAATCAAGGACAACACAGCAGCAAAAATAAAAACAAGAAAACACTTAAGCAAGAAACAAAGACAGACTTCCCGTTCACCAATGGCAAACAGTAGGACAAAGGAGGATGAAAAGTCTGAGAGTGAACCTCCAGGACACTCAGAAGTCACAGCACAGGAAGTAACAAAACAGATCAATCTGGCTCTAGAAAAATTCAAACCAGAAATAATTTCCCAGATAACCATAGAGATGGTGAGCAAAATGAAAGTCATGATTTGAGACACTAGAACAGAAACTGACAAAAAAACAGATGAACTCAGGACCATGATAGAAGCCAGGAAGGCCGAGCATAAGGAAGAAATGGAAACAATGAACACCAAACATAGGACAGAAATGGAATCCATTAAACAGATTCAAACATATATCCAGGAGATTAAAAACTCTATTGAAAGTGTAAACAACACAATAAAAGAATCTCAGATATAGAAGATAGGATCTCAGACAGTGACCTTGAAAAGAAAGGTCTCTTACAAACAGTAAAGAAAAATGAGAAATCAATCCAATAACTCCTAGATGATGCAAAGAAGAATAACATAAAACTGACAGGAATCCATGAAGTAGCAGGAGAAAATGCAAATTACTTAAAAAAGCTGTTCACAGAATTAATGGCAGAAAACTTCCCAAAGAGAGGGGAAGACTTTGATATATAGATAATGAGGCATATAGGACTCCAACTAGCCACAATCAAAAAAATTCTACACCTAGACATATAATAATCAAGATCCCAGAAACCCAACAGAAGAACAAAACACTACAAGCAGTAAGAGGAAAGAAACAAATCACATGCAAAGGACAGCCCATCAGAATCACAGCAGACTTTTCAACACAAACTCTCAGGTCAAGGAGAGCCTGGAGTAAGGTATTTCAAGATCTAAAAGAAAACAACCTCCAACCTAGACTAATGTATCCTGCAAAACTCTCTCAAAATGGATGGGGAAATAAGATACTTCCATGACAAAGAACATCTGAGAAACCTCATGAATATCAAACCAGTACTACAAGGAATTCTAAACAATATCCTAGAAAAAGACAATGAAGATCACAACACCATGAAGCCCAACAGAGCAAACCAAATAGTCAAGAAACTAAAAGGAAAGGGCAAAAAATTAAAGAGTCAACAAAAGCACAATAATATGACAATAAGAAGACAGTACATATCAGTTATAAGCATCAATGTCAATGGCCTCAATTTACCAATCAAGAGAAATGACTGGCAGAATGGATTAAGAAGCAAAATCCAACAATATGTTGTATACAAGAAACACACCTAGTGCAAAAAGAAATCCATAGACTAAAAGTGAAAGGGTGGAAAAAAATTCTCCACAAGACAGGAGCCCAGAAAAAAGCAGGGGTAGCAATCTTATTTGCAGATAAAGTGAATTTCAAACCAAAACTGATTAAGAGAGACAAAGAAGGTGACTACATTCTTGTAAAGGGAACAATTCAAGAAGAGGAAGAGATGACAATCATAAACATATATGCACCAAATATATAAATCAAATATTAAGTAACATGAAAAACCAAATAAGCACTAATACAATTGTAGTGGGGGATATAAATACCCGCCTATCACAAATAGACAGATCATTTAGGCAAAAAATTAACAATGAAATACTACAACTGAACCAAGCTTTTGAATGCAGGGACTTATTAGATGTCTATAGAATGTCCGACCCCACAAAATCAGAATATACATTCTTTTCAGCTGCACATGGGTCATTCCCCAAGATAGACCACATACTAGCTCACAAAACAGTTTTGAATAAATGCAAAAGAATTTAAGTTATTCCCTGTATATTATCAGATCACAGTGCAATTAAGGTGGAGATCAATAGCATAAGAAACTGTAGGAACTTCACATACACATGGAAATTGAACAACACTCTCCTGAACAATCGATGGATCACAGAGGAAATTAAAGAAGAAATTAGACAGTTTTTACAAATAAATGAAAATGCCAATACAATATACAGGAATCTATGGGACATAATGAAAGCAGTTCTATGTGGAAAATTCATAGCACTGAATTCCCACACTAGGAACAGAGTGAGCTCAAATAAACAACCTAATGATGAATCTTAGACTCCTAGAAAAACAAGAGCAAGAAAAACCCAAAGCTCGAAGAAGAGAAGAAATTATAAACATTTGAGCAGAAATCAGTGCAATGGAAACTAAGAAAACAATACAAAAAATAAATGAATTGAAGAGTTGGTTTTTGAAAGAATAAATAAAATTGATAAACCCTTAGCTAACCTTATCCAAAAAAGGAAAGAAAAGGCTAAGATCCATGCAATTAGGAATAAAAAAAGTGAAGTCACAAAAGATCCAACAGAAATCAAGAGGATAGTCAATACCTACTTTGAGATCCTGTACTCTAACAAAATGGAAAACACAGAAGAAATGGACAGATTTCTAGATACTTATGAATTCCCAAAGTTAAACAAAGAAGATAAAAACGTTTTAAACACCAACATTACAATCAGTGAAATTGAAAATGTAATTAAAAATTTACCAACAAAGAAAAGCCCAGGTCCTAATGGATTCACTGCTGAATTTTACAAGAAATTCAGAGAAGAACTACTACCATTACTCTTCAAACTTTTTAATGAAATTGAAAGGGAAGCAATACTTTCAAATTCTTTCCTGGAAGCAAGTATCATTTTGATTTCCAAACCAGGGAAAGATGCAACTAAAAAGGAGAACTATAGGCCAATCTCCTTCTTGAATGTAGATGCAAAAATCCTTAATAAGATACTAGCAAACAGAATGCAGAAGATCATCAAGATCATACATCCTGACCAAGTCGGAATTATTCCAGGGATGCAAAGATGGTTCAACATATGCAAGTCGATAAATGTAATATACTATATGAACAGAGTCAAGGACAAAAACCATATGATCCTCTCGATAGATGCAGAAAAACCATTTGACAAAATTCAACACCCATTCATGATTAAAAACCCTGAAAAAAATTGGAATAGATGGTCTATATCTCAATTTAAGAAAGGCTATGTATGAAAAACCAACAGACAACATCACATTGAATGGCCAAAACCTAAAATCAGGAACAAGATAAGGATGCCCACTATCACCACTCCTCTTAGATATAGTTCTGGAAACATTAGTCATAGCAATTAGACAAGAGAAAGAAATTAAAGCAATAAAGATAGGAAAGGAAGAAGTTAAACTGTCATTATTTGCTGATGATATGATTCTCTACTTTGAAGACCCAAAAAACTTCATCAAAAGACTTCTAGACTTGACACTTTTAGCAGAGTAGCAGGATACCAGGTCAACACCGAAAAATCAATAGCATTCTTGTACACAAATAGCAGACTCAATGAGAGAGAAATTAGGGAAACAATTCCTTTCACAATAGCATCCAAAAAATGAAGTATCTAGGAATCAACCTAACAAAAGAAGCAAAAGATCTCTACACTGAAAACCACAGCACTCTGAAAAAAGAGATCAAAGAGGATAAAAGAAAATGTAAAGATATCCCTTGCTCCTGGGTAGGAAGAATCAACATAGTGAAAATGGCCATACTACCAAAACTGCTGTACAGACTCAGTGCAATGCCAATTGAAATTCCAACACTATATTTCACAGAACTAGAAAAAATATCCAAAAATTCATTTGGAACCATCAGAGACGTAGAATAGCAAAAACCATTCTAGGCAACAGACACATGGCAGCCAGCATAACAGTTCCCAATTTGAAACTACTATAAAGCCACTGTGATGAAGACAGCATGGTACCAGCAAAGAAACAGACCTAAGGATCAGTGGAAAAGACTGGAAGACACAAAACCAACTCCAGATGCACTCAGCTACCTCATCTTTGACAAAGGAGCTGACCATCCTCACTGGAGGCAAGATAGTCCCTTTAATAAATGGTGTTGGAAAAACTGGATCTCAATCTGCCAAATATTAAAACTAGACTCTTATCTCTCACCATGCACTAAATTAAAGTCCAAGTGGATTAAAGATCTAAATATTAAAACAGAAACACTAAACTTGCTGGAAGATAAGTTAGGCAAACTCTTGAAAACTTTGGCATAGAAAAAGACTTTATGAACAAATCCTCAGTAGCACGGGAACTAGCAGAAAGAATCAGCAGCTGGGATCTCATCTTGTTAAAAAGCTTCTGCACTGCAAAAGAAACCATTAGCAGAACTAAGACAATCTACAATGTGGGAAAAAATTTTTACCAACTGCTCAACAGACAAAGGACTATTATCTAGAATGTATAAAGAAGTCAAAACAATCAGCCCCCCCAATATAAAAACTCAATTCAAAAATGGGCATTTGAAATGAACTGACATTTCTCAGACAAAGAAGTAAAAGCAGCAAGTAAATATATGAAAAATGTTCCACATCACTGGTCATTCGAGAGATGCAGATGAAACAACACTGAGATTCCACCTCACCACACAAAGAATGGCTGCTATCAAGAAATCACACAATAAAAAATATTGGCAGGGATTTGGGGAGAAAGGAATCCTTCTCCATTGGTGGGAGTGCAGACTGGTGCAATCACTATGGAAAACAATATGGAAAAACCTCAAAGAGCTGGGACTAGAGGTTCCATTTGACCCAGCCATAGCTCTGCTGGGTATCTTTCCAAAAGAATTAAAAGAATCATATCACAATGACATATGCTCACCTATGTTTATAGCAGCACAGTTTGAAATAGCTAAAAGATGTAAACAGCCCATTTGCCAATCAGTTGGAAACTGGATAAAGAAGATGTGTTTTTTTCTATAAAATGGAATACTACTCAGCCATAAAGAATGAGAAATTAGAGTCATTCATAAAAAATGGATACATTTTTAGGATATACTCCTAAGAGAAATAAATAAGTCACACACGTGTAAATACCAAATAGTTTCTCTGTTGTGGAAAACTAAAATAGTACACAAGATCCTAATGGGATAATTAACAATGTGAAATAGGAAGGAAAGGGCTAAAGGTGTAGGGAGCATGGGAAGGTAGGGGAAAGGGAATAAGGGAAAAGAAAAAAGTATGAGAAAATGAAAATTGGAAATAAAGTGTTCATAAATGTGGAGGGGAAGATGGGGGAAGGGAGGGCAGGGACAAGGGGAAAAAATGAGAATCAAGACTTGTCATGTAAAGATACAGGATTCCAGTGATGAATGTAACTGTACTGTATACCTAGAATGTACCAATAAATTCAATAAAAAGAAAAACAACAAATAGCTAGAATAGGATTTGATAGTTTTTGGGGTTTTTTTTTAAGAAAACATAGCAAGAAATTTAGGATTTGTAGATGAAGAGGAAAACTGGTGGGTATTATTTAAACTGTAACTTTTTAAAAAACTAAAAGTGATTCTTACCTTAATGACTCTTAGTAACTCCATAAATCAAAAAGGTTAAGCCAATTTGGCCACAAGTTATGTATGGTATGCTCAGCCCTGGATTAGAAAATTAAAATTGATGGGTGACATGAAACCACTCACTCATTTTCCTATTTTGGTGAAAGGATAGTTAGTATGAGCTAAAATGAGAAATTAACAAAGAGCAATTTTTATCTATCCTGCTAATATTCATGAGAACATGCTTTTGTTTTACGGCATTTACCTTGTCTCTTTTGATAAACAAATCCTAAGATATTTAGTATATACTCATAATGTTTCCTGATAGAAAGCAGTGAAACATTTAATGGAGAAATATATTCCACAAGAATTTTCTGTCATTTAAAATCAGAATATGACCCAATAAATGGCATAAACCCTGAAACTGAAATATTTGCATATAGCTATGTAATAGCCAACAATGACTTGGCTATCAGCTTATTATTGTCCTATTTTGTGAATTTACCAAATACCAGACCATGTAGCAATTCCAGTGGATATTTCCACAAAACAAACACACACTCTCATGATTTTGAAATCTACATTGATTGGACAAATAAAAACAATAAATAATGCTGCACTTTAGTGGGTAATGAGTGTAATTAAATTTTTTTTAAGTACTGTGGAAAATAAACAAGAAAGAAAAACATTGAAACGTGTGTGTGCAGGCATGCACGTGTGTGGAATAGGGAGTTGCAATTTTATATGAAACAGTGGGGGATCGTGTCAATGATAAGGACAAGAGTTTCCTAACTGGCTCGGCTCTTATTTGGGAAAAGCTACTACAGGTAGAGGTAAACTTGCGGAGGAGTAGCATCAGGACACGGTCCTGAAGGTCAGTTAAGGCAGTGGGAGAAAGGGGAAAATATCACATGAGGTTATGCTTTGTTAGCCATTCTGGTAGTCCAAAAAAGGAGACCTGTTTTGACCCTTTGAGACAAATGCTAAGATCGTAGAGAGGCTTTGATGGAAACATAGTCTAGCTTTCATTTTATCAAAATTCCTCAAGAGTGATTTGTTTCTGAGATTCTTCTTTGTACTTAATTTCACAGTGAATGCAAGTAAATTGTATTACCATGGTCACTTCCTTCAGTCTATTAGGTACATTTATTGTATTCATTTTTATCATTTCATTTTAGATGCTTTTTTCTTTCAAAATAGTAGTGACAACTAAGGAAATTAAGCATTTTCTCATTCATTAGTAGATATATTTAGTATATGTTACACATTAGATTCTGTATGTAATGACCTACAGTATAAGGATGGTTGCATTATGTTGAAAAAGACTATGCTCTAATGGAAAATTATCAGAAAAAAATTTCAAAAATGCAAGAAAACTGTTGCAATGTAGAGTAATTAAATATAAATTCACCATATAGTAGCTGCTGTGTTTTAATATTATCACTAATTCTACTATAAAGAATAATAATCATGATGGTAATACTCAACAAAAGAGCAAATGGAATTCCCTTGGAATTATCCTACTATTGATACCATATATAATAAATAGATTTTATTTTCTATTTCTATAAAACTAGAAAGTACTATGTCTTCTTTCTGTATTTTCCAGTCTTTCTGAGTATTTGAAAGTGTTACTGTTGTTTCCATTTTACAGGTGTCAGCTTTCCTTGAATTTTGAGTCTTTATTTTAAAATTTAAAAATAATCTAAGTGTATGTCTGTTTGTGTGTGTGTGTGTGTTAAGATTACTATGAATCACTGTTACCAACTAGAATAAAAAAAAAGGTGCCAGAATATTAGAATTGACAATCAACAGCACAAAATCATGTATCGGTGCAGCATGGATTTCCAGTGAGCTATTTAGAAAAAGACATGAGATTAGAGGTAAGGAAGGACTTAATTTGAATGCTTGCTTTGTGGCTTGCTGTTGCCATGGGAATGCAATTTTGTATCAATTAAATTTATTTATTGTCTTAATTATTTTCTTTCTACCTATGATAAAATTTTATCTCAAGGAAGTTAACTGACCTGACCACAAAGGAAGTGAGAAGTACTGAGACTTTGTTGCAATTGAAGCAAGATGTAATATAGGGTAATTGCTAACAATTGCAATTCAGGAACAAAGCCATGCCTATCTGGTGATAAAAAACACAAAAATGGTATAAAAAGTGAAACCCATCTAAGAATCAGAGGATGTACAAATCAAATATGGAAGGTAATGATCAATTGGAACTTCTCAGAGAAGGTTGTACATGCACATATGGAATATTTCCAGGAGAGAGAAAACGTAAAGAAATGCAAAGTTCATTCTAATCTAAAGGGATGGAGTGTCTAATGATGCTGCACAGCCTGGGTGTAGGTGATCCCAGCAGGGAAAATATCTAGCTCTACCTGCAGCGGACAACTCAGAGGTGGTAGTGTTCACCTTCTGCTTTCCTGGAAAGGATAACTTTACATCAGTTGATGAGCCCATTTCACATTCTTTGGTTGTTTGTTTGCTTGTTTTTGTTTTTGCAGCCTAAAGTAAAAATGTTAAATGCAAAAAATGAGCTTATTTTATAAATTCATATTCTGAGGTCATTTCCAAACTAGTACTGATCAATACTAATACAATATATTATGTTTTAAGAAAGCAAACCTATTTATTCTAAAATTTTTGATAACAAATTATCAATCAACCCTGCACTTATGCAATTTTCAACTTGTATTGTTTAAAAAGAACAGACCAGAAGGAATAATAGAAAATAATTTATTTTATAAATCAGATGCCAACATTCTATCCTTGATCTTAGTACCTTTGTAACCTTGAATGCATTACTTAAATTTGATAAGCCTCATTTCGCTTCTGCACATAGTGTAGTTAGTAACACCTACATACATTTTCTATGCCTATTTGCTTTTGAAGCACTCTCTGAGAGCTTTTACTGCTGTGTCACTTGACTTTATTGGCAAAAGCTGAAGATAAGATCAGTGGACAATATTTCCTTTTGTAGTTGCCTTAACTTCATCTATTTAGATGGATTTTGATATTTTTAAAGAATTTATTTCTTCTGTGAATCACATATCATAGGAAAAGAGTATATTTGACCTATAATGATAATCTATTTTTCATATTCTATAAGTCAGAAAACAGTTAAAAACTAAATGACTTGCTTAAGACTAGACAGTTATAATATTTTCTGAATGATTCCATATCGGGAGAGTATGTGGAGTCCCCTACACAGCTATTGTTCAATTTCTAAAAATTCTACTTAAATAAATATTCTGGTTGATTACAAGCTAAAAATAAGAAAAATGCCAACATATTTTGAAATTTTAGTCTCTCAAAAATATATTCCTAAAGCTTCAATGTCATAAACATTGTATTATACAAAATAATAAAGATTAAACAGAATATTTATAAAGACAAAAATTATACCTGTTACGATCCCTAGTTTTTTTAATCTAGCACATGTATATAAAAATGTGTATTTCACCAAGTCTGTGTTATGAACTGATCACATACTAAAAAGTTAAGAAACCCAAATAGATGGAATCAAAAGACATCAAAATATCTAAAAACACTGTTTTTCACTAATAATGGTCTATATTTGTTTTTACCACTCTTTATACAATCAAGACAATCTCCTGAAAATAAACAATTACATTCTGAAAGCCAGTCTGATCTTGATGTTTTTATATCATCTAATGGATTGGCCATTCTGATTTTCATTACATATCCCAGGCAAGATGCATGTTACAGTTTAGTTCTCACTTGGAGCAAGATTGCCTGAATATCTCCAAACAATACCTATTGGAAAGCAAGAGCATTCTTCCTGTACACTCCTGAGACTCAGTGAGTAACAAAATAAAAACTCCTTTAGCCAACTTCATATCAAAAAGGGAAAAGGTGAAATCAATGGAACAATAAAAACTGCAATCTCTTTTTGTCACATTTTATGACCTCATCACCAACAGACTCCACAAGGTCATCACTCCTTGTATTAGTCAGTTAACAGCCTGGGCACAATCACTGCTACCTTTGAACTGGAATTTTTTCTTTTACAATATTGCTTTTTGTCTGTTTGTTTTATTGGACGTTACTACCCCCCCTCTTTGGTTAAAATGAACTTCAAAGAAGAATGCTATCATAGAATGCAATAAAAGCACGAAAAAAAGATACAAGTGGCTTTCAGAAGCCAGCATTTCAGATGGCTTCTCTTGCCTGGCCACATTGATTCTTTATAGTTATTATTTATTCAGACATCAAACCAAAAGCAAACAAATTGATGTGCTTGGTATACAGCTGATCACAATTTTTACTCTGATTTCTTGAGATGTAGACAAAAACAAAAATATGTTTTTATATAGTAGAAATGCATCCTTTTCTGTATGGGAAGGTTAATGTGGAAATAAGACAACCTTGCTAGCAGTAACACTTATTTGAAAGAAAAAAGGAAAGCTTCATTTATTTTTGTCTAACATTGGTATGATTGATAATCTCTGGCTCCATTTTAATGTGACACAGGAAAGAATATTCTTTGTATGTTTGTATATAGGTAGGTAGATAGTTATGTATGTATTGTAGTACTGTGTTTGATGGAGACTTGAGGAATTTCATGAAAGGAAATTTTGGAAAGTTAGGCAGAGATTCCATGGTTATTCATAACTATAAAGTTTTGTGGTTTTTGTTTTGTTTTGCTTTTCAATAATTAGGGATTCAACCCAGGGTTTTCACATGGGGCTACATCTCTAAGCTTATTTTTTGTTTTTCGTTTTGAGATAGTGTCTTGATAAGTCACCACTTCACCCAGGCTGAGCCCAAAATTTCATTCCTCCAGCCTCAGACTCCCACGGTGCTGAGATCACAGTCATGATACACCATGCTCAGCATAACCATAAAGATCTCACTCATATTTTCCTCTTTAGATTTATTATTTGCTCATCTCAACATCTTCCTTGGGACTTTTTATTTCTTCTTCTGAGTTTTTTTTCTACCTGTGATCAGATGATTCTTACCATCATATTGTTAAGAATATTTATATTTCCAGCCTATAGCAAATGTTCTTTCCCCTCTTGACATAATAGAATCTTGGGATTCCATTAAAATCTCATTCATAATTTCTAACTTTTATGTGATCTTGAAATTCTTCTGCTCTCCATTTACCTCAGGCTCTGCATGTCATGTAAACACTCATTGGTCTCCTACTTGCCAACTCCAGGGTTGCTACTGGGAGGAAGAGGACTCTTTTGGAGGTAGGCTTTTTGCACAGCATTGTTGGTCCCTGAGGGCACACCTTTGAAGGGAATTGTGCCACTGTGGGGTCATGCTTTCTAATTAGACGTTCCCCTGGAGCCTGAAGTATTCATAAGTGGAGCCTTTGAGGGGTGGATGGATCATGGTGTGTGATACTATCAGTGGATTATTCCATTAATGAGTTTATGGCTAAAAGTAATATTGGGAGGTGAAGCCTGGCTGGAGGAGGTGACTCACTGGGGGCCTGGTCCAAAAGCACCTCTCTCTCTCCTTCCTCCCTTGATTATTCTCTGCTTTCTACTGCCATGAGAGAAGTTTCCCCTCTGCCATGCCACTCTACCTTGCAGCCACTTGACTATGGACTGAAACCTCTATAAATTCTGAGCTAAAATCACCTCTTTCTCCTTAGACTTGTGGATGTCAAGCATTGTGTCGCAGCAATGAGAAAATAACTAAGACACCTGGGTTTTCCTCTCTCTCTCCGCTTCCTCTTGAGATATAACTTCATCGCTCTCCTGCCATTGCCAGCCAATGACATCAAGAGAGGCCCAAAATTAGTGAGGTATTTCATCTTTGACTTGAAGATCTCAAACTGTGAACTAAATGGTCCATGTCAAAAAATCAGTTTAGTTGCCACAAGTACTTCATTAAAGGAATACAAAAGATTGCTAACACACACCTTCGGTATCAGTTCTTAAGTCCTAACTATCTTATCTTCGAAGTCATAAACTCTAACTTCTGTGTACAGTTTCACACTCTCCTTCTGCCCTCCATCCTGAATCCCAGCACACTTGCTTCCCACCCCTTCAATAGGCTATCGCCCATTTCTTTCAGTTTCAGAAGAAAAAGAATGCTTTATCTCTTTCAGAGCTGAACTCAGTTATCAGCACTTCCTTAATTAATTATGTGATCCTTGACACGCTATGTAGGTTCTTAAAATTTCAGTTCCCTCACTAATAAATTGAATAATTGATGAATGAATTAAAATACATGTAAATGCTTTGGAAATTTTCTGATATGTCAAGCATTCTGAAATGCTTAAGTATTTGGTTATGTGGTATTTCCCATTTGTTTAGAGAAACATTCATATAGGAAGACACAGATTGCAATGATTCAAATGAAGGGAAATACTACAGTGTTACACGGCCCTAGGTAAGGAACAGGCTTTTCTGAGAAACCTGAAAGCCAAAGGCCAGCAAGAGAACACACATCATCTACTATGTCATCGTCATTTTAGAAAGAGATTTGCAAGTGCCAATCTGATTGGTTACATTCCCGAGGAGGGACAGAGCTCTTTAATGCTTACTGTTAATACTTAACCATCTTAAAGAACAAATGAAGGGACGTATCTAGTAAGTAACTGTATAGATGGAAGAACCGACAGTGGGCAGTTCCATCAAGTATAGCTGCAAGGAGAATTTTCTAAGGAAAATACAATATTTCAGACCTTAAGAAAATGTAAATTCAAATTTCTAGGAAGAAGGCATATCTGGATTCCGTAAGAAACTGAATCTCATTTGGATTTTCCTGCTAGGGAAGAAGGAGCCTTCTCACCTGTTGGCCATTTCACAGGAATTGGACAATTCTGGAGCAAGTCACACCACAATGCTTCTGATTGTTCTATAAATGATGTTTGATGAATAATGTTCACAAAAATTTGGAAGCACCTGACCTTGGGTAATAGGGTAAATAAGTTAAATTACATCTGTTTGGTAGAAAGTTTTAGGGCCATTAAAAAGTCTTCTACATAGAATTTAAATTTTGAGAAAAAAATAATTCAAATATTGCATATAGCTATTAAATTGAGCAGACAATGGTAGTTTTGCAAAACTCACGAGTTTGCTTCTAAAGAGAGGACTAACACAAAAATATAGGATTTACCTTTGAGATATAAATGTAACAGAAAATAGTGAGACTAACAAAAATCATGTAATCTTTAGATAGATACAAATTCCGGGAGAAAATCTAACTACTCATGAATCAAGCATTATCAGGTTCTAGGTTTCATAACATGTTAATGCTTAGTAGAAAATCTAAAATGAGAACTTCGGAAAAATAGTACAAATTTGAAATTAAGCACTGTAACATGATGGTCAACCCTTGAAAGAAATATAGGACTTTGGAGCACTGTATCCATTTATATACATTATTCTACTTCTATACTTCAAGCCAATCTCAAAGGCCAACAAGACTAAGAAAGCTACACATACCAAAGCCAAGCTCCATCAGAAGTAGCAACAAAGAAAGGAAAGAAAAAGCCATAAACATTAATTCAGTTTGCTAGAAGTCCATCATCATCACTGCAATCTTCAAAGCTGGATCACTCCGTGGTTGCTGCAGATTTAATGTTAGAATCTTCTGTGACTAAAGCCAAGGAAATCAGTTGCTATCATCTTCTAAGCAGGAAAATTTACTCTATGTAATTTAATGTAAAAGAGCTTTTACATTTGTGACTATTCTGCCCTTCCACATTAGAGCAATAACAAGACATATCAAAAAGCCAAGGGAAGTTTTACTAGCTGTTCTGCTTTATTGGTAATACAATGAAATAGAAAAACTTGCAACCCAAGGCACCACACGGTGAATAATATTTCCAAAGCTTTCTTCCCTGTTTTGCATATTGCTCCACAATTTTATTTTTTATACTTCAAACCCAAATTAATGATAATGCTGACAAGAGTCAACTTTAGTGGTGGATTTAATTATTTCTTTAGTGTTTATATTTTGAATCCTCTTTTAGTGATTTTTGATTCACATAAACTTCCATTTATAAAGAAGTTTCAAATACTTCAAATCTTTGCATTAAACTTTAATGGATAGAGCTGGACGTGGTGGCGCACACCTGTAATCCCAACACTCAGGAGGTTGAGGTAGGAGGATCACTGTGGGTTTGAGACCAGCCTGGGCTACATGGTAATTTCCGGGTTAGTCTCAACTACATAGTGAGACCTCGTATCAAAAAATCAAAACAAACAAACAGTGGATAGGAACCAGTCTGTTTATGCCTTATCTGCTATTCACCACATTGGCTCTTAAGGTCTCTACAAGGGTTGGGTTTCATTACTTTTAGGAAAAGCTCATCATCCATTGCATAGCCCATAAAACTCTAGAGAATCTGGTTCTTGTTTACATCTACCTGGAAGAAAAAAATTAATGTCAATTACCTGGTATTATAATGCTATTTCTCATGTGTTCTATGATATTTTAATTGGAAAAAACTTTTCCCTAATAATCTCTGCTTATTGAATAAACTGAGTTTTCAAATCCATCACAATCCACCCTCAGGCAAGATACTGAAACCTCTCCCTTTCTTAATACTACTCAAGTGCAGGCATAATTTGTCCCACTAGGGGTCCAAGGGTCAGTAATATAAATTGATGTTTTGCAAGGAATATCTCAGTATACTTGATTCTTAAAAATACAAGAAAAGGAAAAAATGGAAATAAAGTTTTCGTAAATAGGGAGGGGTTGAAGAGAGAGCAGGGGAAAGGGGAAAAATAAGAACCAAGATACATAGAGGTACAAATTCCCAATAATGAATATTAGCATATTGTATACCTATAATGTACCAATAAAATTAATGAAAAAGAATGAAGTAAAACAGTAAAAAAATGCAACATTTAATATTTCTACTAACACTGTTGTAATTTTTAGCCTTGTAGAAAAACATTTATTCCCACACAAATGCAATAGGCACAGGTAACAAAACTTCACTGTACATCTACTAGAATGAAATTAATGAAGAAGTTAAAAAGTTAAACATATTATATTGTATGGTCACTCAATAGTGTGTTAATGGCATTAAATGAGATTCATTATTTGCTGACATTTAGTTAATACACTGGCTACAATATACTTTTCAATTTAAAAGAGAACATATTTTATCATTTAAATAAAAAACAGTTGAGTCTAAAGATAATAATGTAAGTATGACTCTAGAATTTTAGATTCAAAAGTTCAATTTGACTATTTCATGTATCATTAATCAATGTCCTGTGTAATTAAAGAAGAAAATATGAAAGTCTGTCTAAATTAATAATAGTTGAGCAGCCCATGTATATTAATCTAATCTAATGAGTTTTATTACGTAACAGAAATTTTCTCCAGGCTTAATATTTTCTTGTATAAAAAAAGAAAGGAAGATTGGAGCTGATTAAAAATATAATTGAGGAAAATATTCATTTCAACTATAAATGAAAACTGGTAATGAATGAACAATGAATAACTATGGATTCTGTCATTGTTCCATAATCATATTTAATAGAGAAATGTAGTTCAGATTGAAATATGCTGAAATAGAGCTAGAAAGAAATTTTTTAAAGACACCTAAGTATTTTAATTTCTAATTAGGTACCTTGAAGCAGTGAGCAATTTCACTATGACTAAATTGCCCTTGCTATACTTAAATTCTTTATAGACAGATAATATGGTCTGAGAAGCCTAACACTCTCACATTTGAAATGCATAGCTTTTGTATGCTTTAAATGATTAGAATAAAACTTTGAATATATAATAAAAAGTGATTATGAAAAAAGATATTTTATTAAAATATCAAAATATTGCTATATTGTATGAATGCAATATATGACAAAAGATAAAATTAAAATAAGATTAAGCATAGAGAAAAATGTTCAGAATAAAGGTATTTAAATTTCAGTTTAAGATTAAACCACATAATATGTATACCTGTTGTTAGGAGAGAATCTTAAAATGGAATGAATCTGTTAGTCAATAAAAAAATGGAAAAATACTTTATGTCAGTAAAAGATGTCAAAATTCATTCCAGAAGTTTGGGAGAGTAATTATTTATGGCATTTAGTTTAAGAAAATACCTTATGAGTTATCACAAACAGAACTGTTAAAAAATGAACAACACTTTACAGTGAATATAGCACACTTGAGTATGTGATTGTTAATTACTATGTGCTAGGCAAATTACTATATGATAGACATCACAAAAAATATGTGAAACAAAAAATACTGCTCTTCCTGGATTTTTATTTCAGCTAGGGAAGTCATAGAACAAAGTTCAATTCATTTTAGAAAAGTGCTATGTTGGAGAAGAGCTTCCCTGTTATTGGAATACACTGCTGACCTAATGAATTTAATGGAGTCTTTGCTTAGAAACATACATATGTCCTTGGTATGAGTCACTGGCTTTATATCAGAACACATTTCAGTAGAAGCAAGTCTTACTTGATATAAAAAGGGTTTGGTTTCTGCAATAGTTTTCTAATGCTCTGATATAACCAAAGCATGTCAATTATTAAAGTAATGATTAACATAACCTTCAGCCAATCATCTGCATTAAAACAATAATCATTAATTTATCCACAGAATGAAAGAGTCACACATGATGTGGTAAATACAGTCATTTTGATGATAGCCATGGGGGAAGATGAGAACACAGCAATTCATGTGTTAGATCTTAAGTGATGCCACCAGGAAATTATTTTTGTGTTATATCTTTCTTTGACCAAAACCAATAACATTGCAAAACTAACTTGAAGGGCAAGGAGAAAAATCAATTCAATCCTGGAAAGAACCAAAAATGTTGACAAACAAAACTAATGGCAAATCTGTATCAGTACCACCGAAATAAATGATATCTGCAAAACCTAGACAATATGAAAAAGAGCTCTGTAGGATGCTCTATTTTCCAGTGATGACTTAGATTTCTACTTGAACCTACATATGAGATTGTCCTTTATCACTTAAGGATAAAGCAGTCATCTGAGTGGACAATCTGCCTAGCAAGTCACTTAGGAATAATAATAGATTAAGAAAAGAAGACTTCAAATTCTGAGTCATATTGTATAGCTGCTCCACTTTTATCTACTTTTTTTCTTCTTTTGTTTTATACCCACTTGATCTACAGGAAAGTATTGATAAATCATAGCTATGGATCTTCTAGGATATTGTTGAGATAAATAAGTTACAAAATCTACACCAAAAAATGAAATGAGGGAATCTTACTTTATGATTTTATTAGCTGCAGTTCATTGAAAAATTGTGGAAAAACTTTAATTTTAGAATTGATTTAAAGTCCTTTTGTGAGGTCCTTCTTTCCAATAGTAGAATAGTATTGCCAGATCTGTTGATTAGCTTTGCCATTAAGACGATAATATATACAGCTTCTATTACTAAAAGAAAGAGAGGTTTAGGATTTTTTTCTCACAGTTTCCAAGGTGTCAGCCCATGTTCCCCTAGCTCTAAGGAAGAAACACAATAATGTCATGACATGACAGAAAAGCAGCCCACTCATGGCAACTGGGAAGCAGAAAGCAGGGGAGAGCAGGAGAGGGGCAACCTCCGTACCACAGGCGTGCAGTGTTCCACATTTTCCATCTGCTCTGCCTCCTAACAGAACCTTCGATTATAAACTTGCCAGTGATTCATCCAAACAATGATGACCTTCCAAAAGCCACACTTTGGAACACACGAGGCTTTTGGAGACACCTCAGGTCTAATCCATAATATAACACGAATCACCTCAACGAATTCAGACAAGAAAGATTTGGCTAACCGATGATAAGATTTTTCTCGCATGCTTTTCACAAATCTAAGTAAGTATGCACAAACATTGCAATCATACACCAGAAAATTAGAGAATATACTTGGCACACAAGGAGATAGTGTTTAAAATACATTTAATATTTGTCTCTGGAACAGCTACTTGAGCAGAACTTGAACATAAGAGAATTGAACGTTTGCTTGCTATCAGACACTACTAGCAAACCACATCCTATGTGGGTAGGATTTTCACTTTGTAGTGAATATCCTGATTAGTTACTCGAGGCCATAGGAAAACGAGTTCCATCCTGGGATTTCAACCTGACTTTAAAGCCTTCATTCCTTCCTGTGCACCTAGGTTGAGATTTGGCGTATCATGCCATTCTGGGAACAACTATTAGCAAATTCATTAATTAAGGTCATGTTGACACTTCTATTTTCAACTGAAACATCTGTTAATTTATACAGAGGTCTCCTTGGTTTAAACCAATTTGTCATTACTGCCTCTCAATGAGGGATAATGTGTTTGGGTTTTACAAGTGTGCTAGGTGTGAATTGAAAAGATTAACAGTTCTTGCCAATGGGCACATTCTGTCCATATTTTTACATAATAATAGTTCTCAAGAAGACACTGAGTCTTAAGATAATAAATGATTATTCCTCACAACAGATCTATAAACAGGATCAGGATTAATGAATTTGCTAGCGGTTATTGGTTTAATTAGCCTAAGTTCAACTACAGCAGAATCATATCTGTCTAAAAGATTTGGATGGTGCTAATACATATCTTAAATACTGTATCTATCAATTTAGCAGAG